>NW_006408525.1:29340611-29347689 GCF_000296735.1 Chrysochloris asiatica
GTCTCCAGCTGCTCCATCGCTCCACGTCATCATCTCTGGCTCCATTTCAGGCATCACTGCTTCTCTGGGTAGGGTCCTGCTCTCTGCTCTTCTCCATTGATGGTCCTAGGGACCTCCGCTCCTAGACTGAAAAGTTAATCACTCCCCTCCATGCTATAAAACATCTACCTTTACATTTCCAACCCTCACAATCAGTCCTGATAACAATTATTCACTATTATATC
Source organism: Chrysochloris asiatica (assembly GCF_000296735.1). Classification (NCBI taxonomy): domain Eukaryota; kingdom Metazoa; phylum Chordata; class Mammalia; order Afrosoricida; family Chrysochloridae; genus Chrysochloris; species Chrysochloris asiatica. The sequence goes on from NW_006408525.1 coordinate 29,340,836, forward strand.
ACAAGAGACCTGTCTGCATTTCACTGCATCAGCCCCAGCTAGTCAGATTGAATATTACTCACTGGAGAGAGTCTACCTTCCTCCAGGCCCTCTGGATCTAGGTTCCCTCTTGAAAGCTTGTAAGCCAGAGATACATATTTTTTAAAACAACAGATAAGGCACAGAGAAGCAAGCACAAATGAGGGAGAGATGGATGTTATGTGGAGATTTCTAAGAAACATAGAGAAGAATCCTGAGACAAGCGATTTTACCCCATTGTAGACAGAGACACTTCCCCTAAAGCTGGTGGCCTGAATTTGGATTTCTAGTCTCATAAATTGTAAGAAAATAAATTCTGTTCTTTAAAACATAAACAACAAAAAAGGAAAATCCTATGAAATATACACTGGGTTGCCCTGAGTCAAAGTTTACTCAAAATCATATGGGTTTGGAGCCTCCCCAGACCCTTTCATCTGGAAACGGAATCTCTACTGGATTGTCTCTCTGCCTCTCAAGAGGGCAGTCACACACTTACCTGTCCTTGATGCTCTCCCAAGTATGGAGAAACCTATTACTGAAGAGTTACTGTCTGGGAATTCTTCATTATTTGGATACCTACCAAGCCACCAGCTCTGGTCACAGTCACCAGCTCACATCGGGAAGTCACTAAGGTGGCCTTGTTTCCCCTACACAGCTTTGCATTAAGAGGAAGCAAGTTGTGGTTGTCAGGTGATGGTGAGGTGGTACCTACTCATAACAACCTTATGTACAATAGAATGTAACATTGTCCGGTCATGTGCCAACCTCATAATCATTGTTACATTGAGCCCATTACTGCTGCCACTGTGCCAATCCATCTCATTGGTGATCTTCCTCTTTTTTGCTGACCCTCCATTTTACCAACTATGATGTCCTTCTCCAGGGACTGGTCCCTCCTGATAATATGTCTAAATTTGAGAGACAAAATCTGGCCACTTTGGCTTCTAATCTAAGGAGTATTCTGGCTGTACTTCTTTTAATATAGATTTGTTAGTTCTTTTGCTGGTCCATGGTACTCTCAATATTTGCCCCAACACCATCATTCAAATGCATCAATTCTACTGCCCAACTTTCACAAGCATTTGAGGTTATTGAAAACATCATGGCTTGGGCCAGGTGCACCTTAGTCTTCAAACTGGCATCTGTGCTCTTGAACACAAGGATTCCTCTCAACTTGAAGAGCAGCTGGTCCTAGCTGCTTTTCATCGTACAGGTCCATCAAACACAAACATTGACAAATAGGAGTACAGGGCATGTTCAAAAGATTCCAGAAAGAACTTGACTGATATGTGTGCATGCACCTTTAATTTCACAATCAGATTCTACTCAGCGGACATATTCATTGGAGAAATCAAAATTCTTACATCAAAAGAATTTTTCTATTGGCTTTGGAAATTGACTGATGTAGCTACCTAATGTAAATCTACTCCCCCAAATTAGTTGGGTTATATCTACATGTTAAAAGTTTCTCTGTGTTCCATTTGAGTTGCTCCTTCAAGGAGTCCTGGTATGGCACTGTAGGATAAGCTAACCTCAAGGTCGGCAGTTCAAATCCACCAACCACTCCTCAGAAATCTTATACAGGGTTGCTATGAGTTGGTACCTATTCCATGGAAGTGAACAAGTAAATCTTTGGGGTAGGGAGTCCAACTCTACAAGGACATTCCAAACAGAAGGGAGTAAGCAAAGGAATTAAGGTGAGAAATGAAAGGGTCCGGTCTGGTATTCCTGGAGTAGACAGTTCCTGGCAGGGAGTGGTAGGAGAGGATTGTAAAGGTAGGCTTGTTGTTGTTAAGTGCTGTTGAGTCAGCCCCAACCCATAGAGACCCTGTATAGGATTTCCAAGGAGCAGCTGGTGAGCTTGAACCGCCGACCTTGCAGTTCAAACAACTTCACAATCTGGTGCATTAACCCATAGCACCACACCAGGACTCCTGTAAAAGTAGGCAGTGGCCCAATATTGCAACTTCTCATAACCACTGTTATTGTTGTTAGGTGCCATTGAGTCAGTACCGACCCATAGAGACCTTATACACAGCAGAACAAAACACTGTCCGATCCTGGGCCAACCTCACTATTGTTGCCAAGCTTGAGTCCATCGATGCTGCCACTTGGCTAATCCATCTCGTTGGGGGTCTTCCACTTTTTCTCTGACCCTCCACCTTACCAAACATGATATCCTTCTCCAGTGACTGCTCCCTCCTAACAATATGTCCAAAGTATGAGAGACGAAGCTTAGTCATCTTGGCCTCCAAGGAGCACTCTGGCTGTACTTCTTCCAAAACTGATCTATTGGTTCTTTTGGCAGCCCATGGCACTTTTAGTATTCTCCTCCAACACCATAATTCAAAGGCATCAATTCTTCTTCGGTCTTCCTTATGTACTGTCCAGCTCTCGCATGCATATGAGTTATTGAAAACCACTGTTAGGTGCCATCAAGTCAGCTTCCACTCATAGCGACCGTGGGCACAACAGAATGAAATACTGCCTGGTGGCTGCACTATCCTCATGATCAGTATGTATAAGCTCATTGTTGCAGACACTATGTCAATCCATCTCATTAAGGGCCTTCCTCTTTTTTCACTAACCCTCTACTTTACGAAGCATGATATCATTTTCCAGGGTCTAGTTCCTCCTGATAACATGTCCAGAGTATGTGAGCCTTCACACCATACTTGCTTCTAAGGAGCAGTCTAACTGTACTTATTCCCAAATAGATTTGTTCATTCTTCACTCAGTTCATGGTACTTTTAATATTCTTCACTAATACCATATTTCAAGCACGATTCTTCTCTGGTCTTCCTTATTTATTGTCCAGCTTTTACATGTAATATAAGGCCATTGAAAAGACCATAGTTTAGTTGAGGCATATGTTAGTCCTCAGAGTAAACATGTTTAATACTTTAAAGAGGTCTTTTGCAGCAGGTTTGTCCAAAGCAATAAGTCATTTGATTTTCTTGACTGTTGGTTCCGTAGCATTAATAATTGTGGATCCAAGTAAAATGAAAATTTTGACAACTTCAATCTTTACTGTGTTTATCATGATGTTGTTATTAGTCCAACTGTAAGAATTTTCATTTCCTTTCCATTAAATTGCAATTCATACTGAAGACTGTGTTCTGTGCTTTTCATCAATAAGTGCTTCAAGTCCTCTTCACTTCCAGCAAGCAAGGTTGCAACATTTGCATAAAACAGGTTGATAACCTTTGGCATACAGATTGAAAAAGTCTGGTGAAAAGACACAACCCTGATGTGCACCATTCCTTCTTTTAAACCATGTGGTATCCTGTTCCGAAGACTACCTCTTGTTCTACATACAAGTTCCGCATTAGCAAAATTAAATGTCCCAGAATTTCCATTCTTTGCAATGTTATCCATAATTTGTTATGATCCACACATTTGAATGCCTTTGCATACTCAATAAAACAGGTAAACTTTTTTTTTTTTTTGTATTTTCTACTTTTAGCCAAGATCCATCTGACATCAGTAATGATATCCCTCATTCCTTGTCCTCTTCTGAATCTTGACTGAATTTTTGGGAATTTCCTGTTGATGTACAATTGCAACTATTTTTTGAAATATCCTCAGCAAAACTTCACTTACATGTGATATTAATGATATTGTTTGACAGTTTATGCATCCTATTGGATCACCTTTCTTTGGAATGAACACAAATATAGGACCTCTTCCAGTTGGTTGACCAGGTAGTTGTCTTCCAAATTTCTTAGCACAGACAAGTGAGTGTATTCATTATTGCATCTGTTTGTTGAAACATCTCTGTTGGTATTTCATCAATTCCTGGAGTTTTTTTGTCAGCGCTTTTGATACAGCATGGACATCTTCCTTGATTTTATACTACCTCTTGAAATGATTGAATGTTGAGCAGTTATTTTTGGCATAGTGACTCTATGTATTCTTTCTATCTTCTTTTAATGTCTGTGTTAGTTAATATTTTGCCCATAGAGTTCTTCAATACTGCAACTTGAGGCTTGCAGCTTTACTTCAATTCTTTCCGTTTGAGAGGTACTTAGTGTATTTTTCTTTCCTTTTGGTTTTCCAGTTCCAGGTCTTTGCACATTTTGTTATAGTACGTTGCTTTGTCTTCTCAAGCTGCCCTTGGAAATTTTCTGTTCAGCTTTTCTATTTCATTGTTTCCCCAGTTGTTTTAGCTTCTCAATGTTTAAAAACATGTTCAGAGTCTCTTCTGAAACCCATGTTGGTCTTTACTTTCTTACCTTGTTAATGGCCTTTTACTTTCTTCATGTATGATGTCCTTGATGTTATCCCATAATTCATCTGATCTTCAGATTTGGACACAATGTGTCAAATCTGTTCTTGAGATGATCTTTAAATTCAGGTGGGATATACTCAAGGTCATACTAAAGCTTTAAAATTTTTTCTTCAGCTTCAGCTGGAACTTGCATGTGAGCAACTGATGGTCTTTTCCAAAGTTGGACCCAGGCCTTGTTCGGACTGATGACCCTGAGTTTTCTTGATTCCTGTATATTCCATCTGGTGATGTCCACGTATATAGTCACTGTGTTGTTGAAAAAAAGGTAATGAACAAGTTTGTGGTCTTCTAAAACTCTATCATGTAATCTCCAGCATCATTTCTATCACCAAAGTCATATTTCCCAATGATCAGTCCATCTTCTTTGTTTTCAGCTTTTACATTCCAATCACTGGTAATTATTAGTGCATCTTGACTGCATGTTTCATCAATTCCAGACTACAGAAGTTGGTAAAAAATCTTCAATTTCTTCATCTTTAGTATTAGTGGTTGGTGTGTAAATTTGAATAATAGTCATATTAACTTGGGTCCCTTGTTGTCAAGTGTTGTTGAGTTGGTTTCAACTCATAGCGACCCTGTATAGGGTTTCCAAGGAGCGACTGGTGGGTTTGAACCACTGACCTTGTAGTTAGCCACACCAGGCTTGTTCCTTATAGGCATATGGATATCTTCACTGCCTTATACTTCAGGATAGAGCTTGAAATGTGACCCCACTCCTCTTCAATTTCTCATTCCTGGCATAGTAAACAGTATGATTATCTGATTCAGTATGGCTAAATTTCAGCTCACGAATGCCTATGATATTGCCCTTTAGCATTACATTTAATTTTTGACTACTTCCAATTTTCCTAGATTCGTTCTTCATAATCCAGTGTTCTGCTTGTTAATGCATGTTTGCAGCTGCTTCTCATTTTGAGTTGTACTAAATCAGCAAATGAAGATCCTCAAAGCTTTACTCCATCCCGTCATATAGTCAACTCGACTTTGAGGAAGTCAGAAGCTCATCCTCAGTGGTATTTTGAGTGCCTTCCAACCTGAGGGCTTCGTCTCCAGTCTTGTATCAGACAACGTTCTGCTGCTATCCATAAGACTTTCACGGACCAATTTTTAAAGAAGTAGATGACCAGATCCTTCTTCCTAGTCTGTCTTCATCTGGAAGCTCTCCTGAAACTTGTCCACCATGGGTGACTCTGCTGGTGTTTGAAATACTGGTAGCATAGTTTCGAGCACCATTAACCATTAACTGGCTGTAAATCCTTAAGGATTTACTAAACTTTTCTCAGCCATGGTTGCCTCATCTGTAAAATACAAATTGGAGCATTAACTCTTAGGACTGTTAGAGAATTTAATCATCCCTTAGAACAGTGCTCAACACAGAGTAAGCACTATGAGTATGTAGGTGGATGGGATTATCTAGGGAAAAGAGTGGAAAGTGGGGAAGGTGTTTTGCCCCAACAACAGGGGCAAAAGCTTCAGGCAAAATGTCTGCATAGGAGACAGAGAAGGAACCATTGGATGGAAGAGGAAAATTAGGAGAGGTGAAGTCCCTAAAGACAAGGGAGTCAAGTTTCCAGTAGGTGGGGGTGTTGAAGTGCCTATGGATTTATCTGGCTTGCTTGGCTTTGAACCTGAACTTCAGTTGCATCTCCTTTTGGACCTTGATTTTGGAAGGTCTGTTTTACGCTGTCAGTTCCCAATGATTTCACTTCTGGTCAGATCCGATCCATACTTGGCCCAGGCCACCTTAAAGCCAAATCTTGGCCAACTCTTTTCTCCAGATTCCCTCCTTCCCTTCTCCTGAGTCCTATTTTATCCGTTGTTGACATATTGGTGAGATAGATTTATTTTTAATTAAAAAGACACAGGTGACTTCCCCCCCCCCCCATGGTCATTTTTATTACTATTGGTGTATGGTGGTCGTGTGCCGTGGTGAAGTCGGTTCTGACTCATAGTGACCCTGCATAGGGTTTCCAAGTCTGCAAATCTTTACTGGGAGCAGAAAGCCTCATCTTTCTCCCACAGAACAGCTAGTTGTTTTGAACCACTGAACTTGAGGTTAGCAGCCGGACTCATAACTGCTACGCTGCCAGAGCTTATATTCTACTCTAAAAAAGAAAAACCTCTAAACTTGGAATCTAAAAAAAGTAAGAAAGAAATCATCTTTTGTTTACAGAACTTTGACTATCTGATACGCCATCAAGAAAACGAACAGTTAGCAGGCGTAATGAGAAATGAAGACTATGTATGCAACTTTATAAAAGAAAAAAAATTGTTTTTGGAGGGGGTAATGATTATATTTGAAGATCAAAGAGCACAGCCTTTGGTATGGATTACATCTTAATGTAAAGAAAACAAAAATCCTCACCACTCACAGAGAAAAGATTGAAGTTGTCAAGGACTTCATTCTTCTTGGATCAACCATCAACACTCACGGAAGCAGTAGTCAAGAGATCAAACGACGTATTGCATTAAGCAAATCTGCTGCACAAGACCTTTTTATTTTTTTATTTTTATTTTTTATTTCTTTATTTTTTTTTTTAAGGTT
>NW_006408525.1:29348649-29527635 GCF_000296735.1 Chrysochloris asiatica
GGACTGGGCAGTGTTTCATTCTGCTGTGCATAGGGTCGCTATGGGTTGGTACCGACTCAATGGCTCCTAACAACAACAACAACAACAATGATTATATTTACCCCATCTTTCAAAGAACATATATGGAGACAACTTGGTTTGGATGATTGCTTCTCCCTGCCTTTTTTTGTTGTTGTTCATTCTAGATCTTGTTTGGTCAATTTCCAGAAGTACATCAGTAAGACGCACAAGAACTGTAGTTCGCAGCTCTGCAAGGAAAAAGGCCAGTACACAAACCTTTTCAGTTGGTTTTATTTCTTCAGGAATTTTCTTACAAAGTGAATTGACCTTGCACCGTTAACTCAATGCAATCTTAAGAAAATACAGGCAGTATGCTTTAGAAAAAAATGACACATGCTCTAAGCAGCCATCTTACTTGACAATCATTTTACACAACTTTGCCCTTTTGTGGTGTGGAGGTGGAGCTATTTTTACATGTGAATGATTAAATCTGTACACATTCTTGCTGACCTCTCTGCAACCCCTGATGGTATTGGGAGACTGCACAAGGCTAGCTGGGGGATCTCATTCCAAGGTTTCAGTAGCTAAGGGCTGTTTGGTCACCAGAAGTGTCATCCCCAGAAAATCTGGCTGAGGTCCAGGCAGTAAACACACACCCCCCCCCACACACACAGACCTTGAAGTTACTCCCACTGCAATAGTATTTACGGACTCCATAAACCATTGCCAATAAGTCCATTTTGACTCACGTGACCCCATGTGTTAGAGTTCAACTGCTCCGTGTGGATTTCTTAGCTGTAATGTTTACAGAAGCAAATTGCCAGGTCTTTTTGATACAGTGTTGCTGGGTGGGTTCAAACTGCCAACCTGTAGGTTAATAGTTCAGTGTAAACTGTTTGCGCCACAGGATGGGTGGGCTAAACTGCATTCCATGAAGGAAGAGGCACTGTTTTCTTGTTCCCTTTGTAGTTAGAGCCCTTTGAGAGTCTGGGATACTGCAGCCTGAGAACCTTCCACTCCAGCCCTAGGGTTTAGCTCTCCATCCTCAGAACATCCTCAGAAAGTTGAAGGCCGCTTTCAAGTCCCTCAGCTCAACAGTGTCTGCATCTGATAGATTTTCACTCCAGAAATTGTGGGCTAGGAAGGAACACCAGCTCCACTGTTTTGGGGCTTTCTGTTCAACAGCCCAGCTCGAGCATGGAATTGAATTTGAAGAAGCAGGTGGCTTTGTTTCCACCCACTCAGTCAAACTAGTGTGAGCAGGTCTGTTTGGGAACCACAGAGACCTACACCAAGAATTTTTTCTGGTCATCAAGCCTCATAAACCTGCCGGTTTAACATCCACTAAACTGGGAGACAGTGAAGATTCCTAGTTCTAGCAGCTGAGTTTCTCCTCACATTGATTTCTTGGGAGTTTGGGGAACAACCAAGGGCCCCTAAAGCCTCCAATGTAGAGCCCAGGGATAAAAGAGATCCTGGAGAAAGTGTCTCAGTCATTTCTTTTCTTCTGGAAGGTTCTCTTACATGAGATACCAGTTAGTCCCAAAGTACCTCTCCCAGAGGGACAGGTGGTATCTGCACCCGAGCAGGCCTGGCAGGTGTAGGAAAAAGGTGACAGGAGAGGGTGCAAGTGGCAGCTGAGGGCATCTGAGAAGTTGTATTTGTGGAGCTGGTCTCCGGATTCATTTGAGTAGGATCCCACTATGATGCCAGAGTTGTGGGAAACACAAGTCCTAAGTCAGAGCAATGCTGAACACAGGTTTCTGGGAATCTTCAGGGCCTCCAGGAATGCCGGGCAGCTTCCTATCCAAGAGTAACTGTGAGACATGGAGAGGCCCTGGGGGTGAATTCGGAGAAGGTGAAGGTGGGGTGTGGGAGGGCAGTGGATAGGAAGGAGGAACATCTCACTCTGAACTGGGAGAAGCTGCAGAGTCTCCATCCTCAGGGTCCTGCCCTTGTGGGGAGATGGGCTGACCTCCCTTCACACGTTTCCACTTCATCCTCCGGTTCTGGAACCACACTTTGACCTGGAAGAGGAATCAAAGGAGCCCAGTCATGTTAGGGCCCTGTGACCCTTCTCTTTGTCATGCCCAAGCAAGCCAGGGTGTAGTTCCAGGAGCCCTAACTTGAAACCTTCACTGGCCCAAAGGCCCAGGAACAAAGACCAAGCAGAGGGCACTCAGATTGGCCTAGAAGCTTGTCTGCTGGTCTGCAGATAAAACCAGGGACACGTGTGCTAAAAATCACTCTGCATTGGTCTTGCCTCCTTTCACATGCCCTGCCCCCACCCTCTCCTTCCATTCCCCATTCTCCACTTATCTGGGAGCACAGGATCACCAGTGCCAGCCTTTGTTACTGTTTTTATGTGTCATCAAGCAGAGTCTGATTCCTAGTGGCCCTCTATGACACAGTAGAATGGTCCCATAGGGTTTCTTTTGTTAAGTGCCATTAAGTATCAGTTCGGACTCAAAGTGCCCCTGTAATAGCGGGGGTGGGGGACATCTGATCTGTGGACCAAGTAAAGTCCCAGAAAGCATTTGGTCTGGCCTTGCCAAAGAAGCCACAGTTCCACTCATCACATTGTTATTGTTGTGAAGTGCCATCAAGTCTGACTCATAGCAACCCTGTCTAGCATTTCCAAGGAGTGGCTGGTGGGTTTGAACCACTGACCTTGTGGTTCAAACTGATCTACGGTCCAGTGCATTGTCCTGTAGCATCACACCAGGACTCCAAGCCATCACATAGTTGTTGTTGTTAAGTGTCATCGCATCGGTTCTGACTCATAGTGATCCTGTATAGGGGTTTCTGAGGAACAGCTGGTGAATTTGAACCTCCAACTTTGTGGTTCAAATGACTTTGCAGTCCAGTGCATTAACCTAAAGTGCCGTCAAGTCGGTTCTGACCCATAGCGACCCTGTACAGGGTTTCCGAGGGTGTAAATCTTTACGGGAGTAGAAAGCCTCATCTTTCTCCCGCGGAGCGGCTGGTAGTTTCGAACCGCTGACCTTAAGGTTCGCAGCCCGATTCGTAACCACTACGCTACCAGAGCTCCTTCTAGCCATCACATTAGTAGTGCGTTAATTAATTGTTTAACCAAATATAGCAGGCTAATTTTTTAAATGATAATTTTGTATGTTATAATTTTGGGCAGGAAAAGGTCCCCCACCCCTGGTGTGGTACTGTAGGATAAGCACTAGACTGCAAAGTCCTTTGAGTTGCAAGGTTGGTGGTTCAAACTCACCAGCCTCTCCTTGAAAACCCTATGCAGGGTTGCCAGGAGTCAGAACCAACTCGATGACACTTGTGAGCAACAAAAACACTGCTGTATAAGGTTTCCAAGGAGTGGCTGGTGAGTTTGAACTGCTGACCTTGCAATTCAAACCGACTTGGGGTCCAGTGCTAACCCTACAGCACCATACCAGGATGCCAGGGTTTCTTTTAGGCACATTTCCAGTTTAGATAGCTCTGGTCTGCCCATTTCTGAGCTTCAGTATTGCATGAAGGTTGGGATTAAGACCCTGTTGTTTCCAAAGAGGTCAAGAAAGAGGTCTCGGAGCTAGAAAATAATAGAGGCAGGATTTGAGTCTAAGTCTTCTGATATGAAATTCAGCACTCTGGTATAGAGTTTTACAAACTGAAAGTTGCTTTCATGTCAGAGCCAAAAATAATGGGTCCAAGTTTTCCTTAAAGGGTATCAGGAACCATTTCCACTTCTGAATCACCTGGAGAACTTATTAGAAATGCAGATTCCCAGCCCAACCCAATCTCACTGCAGAACTGCCCTATGGAGCTGGGGCTCCAGAATCGGCATTTGAAACAAGCGATTCTGGGGACTCCAATGCCCACTTAAATTTAAGTGTTTCGTCAAAAGGCACCTAACAACAACAACCACAAGCTCCCAGTCAAGGCTGGCTGTACTGGGGGAGAGGGGGGAAGTAGGGAGAGAGGGCTTTGCAAATTCTGATTGCTGCCCCCTATCCCAGTGAACAATCTCTAGGGGTGGAGCCCGGGCATTGTGCTAAAAAAATCTCTCAGTTAATTCTCCCTTACTGATACTGTTGAGAACCACTGGACTAAGGAGAGGGAGGTGAGAAAGCAAAAGGCTTAGTAAGGGTGAGAGAAGAGCATAAGGAGACTGGAGGAACAGAGGAAAGCAAAGAGGGTCCAGAAGAGGAGGTGCCATCTGGGCCACACCTGCCGCTCAGAGAGGTCCAGGTTCACTGCGATCTCGTATCTCCGGAGCCGAGTCAGGTAGTTGTGGTGCGCAAACTCAGCCTCCAGCTCTCGTAGCTGTTCCTTGGTGAAGGCTGTCCTCTCCTTGCGGGCCTTGCTGCTACCTTCAGGTTTTCCTCGATTCTCCTGGTTATCTGGGGAGAGAGATCCACACCAGGAAGCTTGTGAGCCAAAGATGCCTTAGTTGCCTTTCTTTTACTCTTCTTTCTCTCTCTGATTTCTAAAAAAATCTGAGAAAAAAGCTACCTTGCCTCCTCATCGTCCCTTCAACGTCTTAGCCTTCTGAGAATTGGGGAGTCCATATTTGCTCCCAACCTCAGGTGCGCCCCCCTCCTCTCCACTCACCCCCACCTTTTTTATTCCTGAAGCTCATGAAGCTGTTTGGCTAGCTAATGCTCACCATCACTCAGGCTATATTAGTGACAGAAAGCTTGTGGGGTGACACAAGGCAATTCTTGAATTGTGGTCCCTAGAACAGCAGCTGTAGCATCATCTGAGAACTTGTTAGAAATGCAAATCCTTAGCCCTACCCCAGTGTAACGAGCTCTCCAGGGAATGTGATGCATGGTCAAGTGTTCAAGGCATTGTTCTAAGTGTGATCCCGTGCTGGCAATGATAGCATCACCAGGAGCTGGTCACACATGCCCTACCACTAAATCCGATCTGTATTTTAGTGAGCTCCCAGGTTTGTGTGCCCATGGAAACTGAAACGAAAGACCTTGAGTTGCTTTTCCTCTTTGACACTGGGAGGGGCAAATCTGGAAAATCCATCTGGACATCTGTGAAGAAGGTCCTGAGCTAGACACAGTGGGAGGCAGGGCTCAGTTACAAGTGCTAACAGGGGCCCAGGGGAACAGACTGCCAGGACTTGTACCAAACATCTTACCAGTACAGTACTAGTTGTCATCAAGTTGGTTCTGACTGACGGTAACCCCATGTGTGTCAGAATAGAACTGGCTTCCATAGGGTTTTCAAGGCTGTGATCATTCAAAAGCAGATTTTTTTTCTGAGGTGCCTCTTTGTTGATTTGAACTGCCAACCTTTTCGTCAGTATTCAAGAACTTAACCATTTAGGTCATCCTTACATTCTCATGCTAACCTAGCCACGTGAATTCTAGTTTCACCCCATTTTATAGACCAGGAAAATAAACAGAGATGTTAAACAAGATGTCTAAATTCTTTTCATCAAGACAGGAATCAAAGCGAGGCAGTTTGACTCACATACTTGTATTCGAGTTTATATTCTAAAGCACTTGGTTTGTGGAAGGCTGTGGCTTACAGTGGGAACTCTAACTTTATTTTGAGTCTTGACATAAATTCAGACCCCATTTGAATTATTCCTGACCATTACCCAGCAGTTCTGCTCTCAAAGTATGTTAGAAAGTAGATTACACTCCCAATGATTTACCAACAATAGCAGAGTTATCTAAAAGTTGGGGCACTAGTGGCTATGACAGAGGGTACAATGGCCAGGAGTTAATACCACAAACACCACTAAGCCACGTGGTCAAAACCCCAGTATCAATCCTGCAAACTTGTAAAATCTGCAGTTGTGTATGCATCCCAACCCTGGTCTCTCCCAACCCTCGTTTCTTTTACCCTGCCTGTGACAGTAATGAATTGATCTGCGCTCAATCATGATTTTGTGCTGGTTTCTTTGGTTTTCCATCATCTGTAATTAGCTCCTTTGGTGTGAATTCATTGGACACTATCTTGGCCTCATGTTGATGGTTTCCATCATCTGCATGGTTGTCTTTGTCTTGCTTTTGTCCTATTCAAAACTTAATAAAGGACTCTCTATAGACTATGTAAAGAAAACAAAAGTCCTCACCACTGGACCAATAACCGACATCAGGATAAACAGAGAAAAGATAGAAGTTGTCAAAGACTTCATGTTGCTTGAATCAACCATCGACACTCATGGAAACAACAATCAAGAAGTCAAATGACATATTGTATTAGGCAGATCTCTGCACAAGACCTCTTTAAAGTATTCAAGAGCATAGAAGTGAGTTTGAGGACTAAGGTGCATCTGACCCAAGTCATGGTATTTTCAATAACTTCATATGCATGTGAAAGTTGGACAGTCAATAAATAATACTCAGAAGGATTGATGCATGTCATGGTGTTGGAGGAGAATATTAAAAGTACCATGAACCGCCAAAGGAACAAACCAATCTTCTGAAAGAAGTAAAGACAGAATGCTCCTTAGAAGCCAAGATGGCCAGACTTCATCTCTCATCCTTTGGACGTATTACCAGGAGGGACCATTCCCTGGAGAAGGACATCATGGTTGGTAAAGTGGAGGGTCAGTGTAAAAGAGGAAGACCCCAATGAGATGGATTGGCACAGTGGCAGGAGCAATGACTTCGAGCACAGTAATGACTGTGATTCTGGTGTGCATAAGGGTGCTATGAGTTGATACGGACTCAAACAAGGCTAAGTAACAACAGCAAACAAAATAAGTTTACACTTGGGTTCTTTTTCTCCTAGAACATATTGTTCAAAGGAAAAAGACGTAGTTTGCACAGTGTAAAGTGCTGAACAAATGAAAGGGTCTCCGCTATCTCTTGGTCAGTGGAAGGGGCAACTCTACTGTTACTTTAATGGGGGGCGGGGCACGCAGGAAGGAGACGCACCTACACAATTAGCCAACAAGGTTCACCAAGTTCAGTGAATGGCTACCAAGAACTACTTCTTTTCCTTTGGGGTTTTAACATTTAGAAGTTTTTCTGCAGACAAGGGGACTGTGACTAGGGCAGGTGTCTTATCCAAAGTCAACACCTGAACACCAAAATCTGCGCCCCGCCCATTCCCACCCTGCCATGTATATGTGTGTGTAGCCGGTAGGTCTAAGCTGGCCTGGAGAACCAGTGGGAGGACACGGACGGGTGGGGTAGGGGAAGAAAGCCGCCCACACTCCCCGCCCAGTTGCCAAGTTGCGGGGGCCGGGGAAGATGTAGAAATCTCGCATTAACCCTCCGTTCCAATTTGGAACTGTGAGTCTGGCTGGTTCCCTTCTCAGCGCTTCCTTCTGCTTTTCATGCAGTCCCTTTGTAGTGCAATCCTCTGCCCGAGAGCCACGTTGCCTGGGCAGCGGTGGGCGGCTCTAGGGCGCGTTGAGGCGCACGGCAAAGCCATCTGTGCGCCGGCCAAGGGCCAGGTAGCTGCTGCGCGCCCGCTGGGCTCTCCAGTGGGATGACGACTCGGCGCACCGCAGTCCGGGGCAGGTGGAAGAGTTCCACTCCGCAGGGACCCCCGGCTGCCCTGGTGCCCTAGTAGGGAGTGGATCAAGGCGTTTGGAACGGGTTGGCCGCCTGCGGGGCGCGTCCGGGGAGGAGGGAAAGGGGCGAGTTCCCGGCCCGGGCTGCCTGCCCGGTGGCCTCTGGCTCCTGGCCGGAGAAGCAGGCTCAGACCCCTCCGGAAGGGAGCGTGGGCTGGAGGGGAAGGACGCACAGCCCCGGGAAGGGGTCCCCGAGGAGTCCTCTGGCCTTGGCGGACGCCAGCGCCACACCCCCTTCTGGCCGCGGGCCCTGGAGGGGCGGTCACGCAGCGGATGCGCGGCCTTCCCGGAGCCTGCCGGCCCACGGGCCCGAGAGTGAGTCCAGGAAACCCGGGCCGCAGCTCAGCCCCCGGGTGGAGTCGGTGGCTCGGTTCACAATCCCCTCGGGCTCCAGAGCTCAATGTCCCCACCCTTCCGTGGAACGGGGGAGATTGTAAAAATCAGAGGACTAGCCTGAGATTTGAATCCCGAATCTCTTGCTGGCGATTTTGAGGATTTAGTGTCTCTGGGTCTCAGTCACCTCATCAAGAAACTGAGGGGAAGTAAGCACCTGCCCCACAGGGTTATTGAGAAGAGTGGACAAATTCGTATGTGGAAAATGCTTTAAAAACCATAACATGCTGGATTCTTTCAATTCTGCGGCTCCACAAAATGCTTTCTGAAGGGTTGGGGTAAAATTTCACCAAGGTTTCTGTGTGCCTGGTGCCACACTTGAGAATAAGTACTAGAAGGGACTTCAAAAAATTCGTGGAAAAATCCCATTTTACACTTACTTTTTGGAACCCCGTGGTATTGGTAATCCCCTTTAGCATTGTTACGGGGTCCCTAGGTGGTACACGTGGTTAACACGGGATTGATTTATAACCAAAAGGTTGATGATGCCTTTCACCCAGAGTACCTGGAAAGAAACGGCTGGTGATTTCTTTCCAAAAAACCAGCCTTTGAAAAACCTAAGGAGCGCAGTTCTCCTCTGACTCACAGGGTCCAGGTTGCGCCTTAATTGATTCTACAGCAACTGCTTAGCATTGTTTTTGTTGATCTCTGTGATTAGCTAATAGCGGTTTCCCCTGGGATGGAGCTGCTTTTGTCTCACCCTTGCTTCTAGCCCTAGATGCTCTTGTACATGTTGGGTAGGAAGCTTTTGTTAAATCTCTTCATTTTATAGAGGAGGAAGCCAGGAACTTACCCAGTATGCTCAGCAGCTTTTAGGTGGAAAAGCTGGGGTTCTAGACCCAGCTTACCTGACTCTAAGGAGCCCTGGTGGCATAATGCCATACATTGGGCTAATAAACACAAGGTCAGCAGTTCAAATCCACCAGCCACTCCTCAGGAGAAAGAGGAAGCTTTCTGCTCCCGTAAAGATCTACAGCCTTGGAAACCATACACAGGGTTGTTATGAGTTGGAATCAACTCTGTGGCAATGGATTTGGTTTTAGTTTGCCTGACTCTAGAGCAGTAGCTCTCAGCCTTGCATTGTTGTTGTTAAGTGCCGTTGGGTCAGTTCCGACCCATAGTGACCCTGTATAGGGTTTCCGAGGAGCTGCTGGTGATCTTAAACCGCCGACCTTGCAGTTCAAACGGCTTTGCAGTCTGGTGCATTAACCACAGCGCCACACCAGGCATTAGTATCTCCATTTTCCATCTGGCTGGCTGGGCCTGACCTACGGTAGCACTACTGGTCTCTACCTCCAGCCCCCTGGTAGCATTGTCCTGGATTTCAGTCCACACCTTCCCTCCCCTTCTCCCATACCTGCTTAGGCACATATAGGTTCTCTGTAGACCTCCCCTCCCCCTCCCCATCACACATACACACACACACACACACACACACACACACAGTTCTGCACATATCTTCCCTGGAGAGAAGAGAGAGGGAGAGGATCCCCTTGGAGCTGATCTTGCTCTGGCTGTATGACTGGCCACTGTCCACCAAGAGGCACCCCCCCACCCCCATCTCTTAGCTTCCACTTGAAATGAAGAGGACATAGAAACAAGCTTGGACCTTGAAGCCACGCTTACTTATGGTGGGGTGGGATACTGATGCAGGGAGGGCCCTGATCATTCACAAATTCTTACAGGGGAAAAACTTTCAAAACTGTTAGAAATAGTAAAAAAGGCCAGAGGATGGGGAACTCGCTGTGAAACCTGATGTGCACCTTGTGGACTCCTCTTTGTTCTGCAGCAGTATGGAAAATTGCAGCACTTTTTATCAAAATAGAAAAAGAGAAACTATAAACACTTGGTGTCTTCTCAAAGTCTTCAACCCAAAGATTGTGTCTGGCGCAGCAGGGGTAGGGGTGGTGGCAGGGGGGTTTCTCTTTCCTTCTGACCTGCCAAGTTCCCTGCCCAGAGCTGAGCAGAGGGGAGCTGTGTTTGCAGAGGTGTCTGAAGACCCTTTGCAGAACTTATTTGGACATTAACGCCTTGCAGATGTTGACTCTAAGCTCTGACCTTGGGCCAATCCCTTAAATTCTCTGAGTCTCAGTTTCCTCAGATATAAGGTCACTCAATGGCTACTAACAGCAACAGTATAGCCACTGTGATCATATGATTGTTGAGAAAGTGAAATGAAACGGATGGTGTGTTTTAACACCTAGCACAATGTAGCACAGTGCTGGAGACAATGTTGAGACTGTTGGAAACAACCATTTAAGAGTTTCTATTGGAGATGGTGCTGGAGTGATGGTTTATGGGTGGAGGTTAGAAAAGACTCCTTAAAGTCCCACATCTCTGTTGCTGTTAAGTGCCATCGAGTCGGTTCCGACCCATAGCAACCCTGTATAGGGTTTCCAAGGAGCAGCTGGTGAGTTTGAACCACCAACTTTGCAGTTCAAACCGACTTTGCAATCTAGCGCATCAACCCACAGCGCCACACTAGGACTCTGCCACGTCCCTAAGGCAGAGCAAAAGGAATGCCTTTGAAAGGTTTGGCATTTTTAATATTTTCTCTTTTCCATGAATTCTCTACATCTGCCTCTGCTTGGATCTAAGAATCCCTGGTGGGGTAGTGGGTTATGTGTTGGGCATAACCGCGAGGTCAGTATTAGAATCCACCAGACGCTCTGAGAGAGAAAGATGAGGCTTTTTGTTCCCATTGAGATTTATAGCCTTGAAAACCTTATACAGAGTCACTACAAGTCGGATATAATTCAACAGCGTACCACCACCACTACCTGCTTGGATCTGGTCACTACTTGGGGGACTTCAGCCTCCCGGGGGCCTGCAAGGCACAGTAACTAGATGTTCTAAGACTAACAAGCATGGGCCCCTCAGGCAGCGTGTCCCCTTTCCAGGATGGTAGGGGGTGCCCATGATTAGTTGACTTCCTCTATGGGTCAGGAGGAGCCATCCCTATCCCAGCCCCTCACAGTCTTAGACTCCCAGCAAGACACTCAGAGCATGCAGGCTGTGATGGAACCATCGACAGTGGCCAGACAAATGCAAACAGGATGCATGTGTGTGATTGTGGTTTCCACCCTGAGCTTTTACACCATCCAAGGCAAATTATTTCACAAATAGCCGTCACGTTTGGCAGGCCTTCTTAAAGTTAGCAGACAGCTCTATCAGAGCTACTACAGGGAGGTTCAGACAGACCCAGGGGAACACGCCTTTTTGGAGTTCTGCTATCTCTTCTTCCCAATTCGAACAGCATCATTTTATATCAATTTCTATCCACAATTGGATAAAGTCATGTGCCCCGTATTTGAGTAGCACTTTGCAGGTGACGATGGGTTTCTCTCTCCTAGAGAAAAACCTCTCATGGGCTTTCATATATACTTCAGAATTTGAGAATAGTAAAGCTGAAAGTAGACTAAGAGATGAACTATTATAATTAGTGTTTCATTTCACAGGTGAGTCCAGAGAAGGTAAAGAGACTGGCCTAAGGACACATAGCAAGTTAGTGATAGAGTTGAACTAATAACCCAGAATTCCTTGATATTTTTACACTATCAGGCTGATTCCTACTATATCTTCTTAATTATTCTGTCCAGAATTAATGGCTAGAGAAATTAAGACCCGAAGAAGTTAAATGCCTTGCCCGAGGTCCCTTGGGACCATTCCAGGCTGTGGCCAATATATCATGCTGCCGTTGGGGGGAGAATGGACATGAAGGGACAGTATCTGTCCAGGTTTGTGTCCTGGGATTTCTCAAGAGAGAAGAAGACCTCTTGGGAATAGTGTGATTGGTCAATACCTCGACAAACCCTCGGAAAACAACATTTGCAGCTTTCTCCCAGTCACAGTGTGGACATATTGATATTAGTTCTGTTACTGTTAACTTCCAAACGAAGGATTAAGCCATCAAAACAACTGGGTGACGCCTACCTGAGACTTGCTAGGTATTTGAATCTGGGACCTCCCCCAGCTTCCTGGGACAGACCAGTTTTTTTCCCTGGATCTTGGCCCACCTCAGTGTCCAGGCCTGTCCCCTCTCCTGTGAGTGCCCAAAGAGACACAGGAAAGGTTCTTGATTCTCTAGGCCTTTAGGGGTCTGCTTTCTGGATTGGGATGCCTGGAGCTGGAGCTGGCTTCCAGAAGAGTCTCAGGTGGGGTGGGGCAGTCAGGGTAAGCAGAGGTCAGCAGGGACAGTGAGAGGGGGGTGACCTATGCCATGAGTAGGGGACAGATGACAGAGGAAGTAGAGGGGGAGGGAAACAGAGAGTCTGAGGAGAGGTGGAAACAGTGGGCCTCAAGATGGGGGTGGGGTGGGCATGGGCAGTGCTGGACTTTCTTTGTGTTTATAGTTTCCAGATGGCGCTCTCAGTTGTCACCAAAGGAAGTGTGGGCTTCGGGCGCCAGGCTCCACTGCTCACGCGCTTTCTCCAGCACTGTGTGCAAGGAAAACAGGGATAAACGCAATATGTGAGTGGATGGACTGGCGGAGCAAATGGCTAATGTGCTTGGCTGCTAAGCAAAAGGCTGATGGTTTGAGTTCACCCAGGAGCCTCAGAAGGAAGGCCTGGTGGTGTTCTTCAGAAAAACCAGACACTGAAAACCCTGTGGAGCGCAGTTCTACTCAGGGGGTTGCCTGAGTCAACTTGTGGAGAGCTGATAAAAGGATGGGAAAGGTGGGCAGCGTCCTGGACAGAAGTTAGCAAGCCTGATTCAGTGAGCAGAAAGGGAGTTGGAGACAGGGGCCTTTAGTACTGCTCCTCAGAAAGAAAGGACTCTGGGATCACCCCCTACCTGCCTGGACCAGGCACCTCTGGTTTATTGACCTCAAGGAAGTAGGCAGAACCCTAAGCGCCTAGTCGGGTAGGGCCTTTGGACCCAGCTGATGCGGTCCTCTGCTGACCTTCTCATGGCCACAGGCTCTCTTATCCTAATATCTTGGAAGCTGCTGAGGATGCTGTTGCCTCTGGAGAAACTGACTTTCTACAGAACTTTGCACCTGGGCCTGAGGGCACCCAAGCCGAGGTTTGTCCTGGAGCCTCTGAGTTAACATAGTCTCTGAGCAGGGCTCCTGCCTAGGGCCCTTCTCTGCTGGTCAGAGGTCAGGCCACAGGGGAGGCTGCCTGCAGGTGGGGTTCCAGCTGCTTGCTCCCTAAGGCTTATCTTTGCTGTGGGGAGGAGTCTGGGGATGGGGAGAAAGATGCTGCAAAGCTGTGCAGCCATTCAAACTGTACCCTGGCCAGGACACGACCCTGCACCAGGGGGTTTTCAGGGATCAGGCAGGTTGACTGGGGCAGACTGTAAGGCTCTGTCTGTGCTCCTTGGGTCCCTCTGCCTGACCAGGCATTAAGTGTGGGCAGCCTGGGTGCAACCAACATCAGGCAAAGACTCTGAACAGAGACGGGAACTCATTTGTAGGTTTGGGAAAGCTGGTTTGAGGGGTTACCATGCAACAGACAGCTATCTAGAATCTCATTTAGTACCCAAGGCAGCCCTCTGCGGGAGATAGAGTTCCTCTTCATTTTTCAGAGGAGGAAGCAGGGCTCAGTGAGGTTCAGGACTCACCTGAGGTTATAAAGTAGGAATCTGGGTGGCACGCTTAACCTTGGTCCCCAGCCACATCAAATGGATTTGAGATCACCAGTGCCTTAGGCAGAATCACTCTGAGGCCCAGGTGGCACTCATGGGTCTTGCCCATTTATTTTGTTGTCGCCACTACAACTACCTCTTTCTTCCTTTGTCAAACAGCCCTACTATTTACAGAATCATTCCTAGACTTGGCTCCTCTTTTTATGTCTTTATTTGATGGTATGGACTCCTGATGTGGTGCTGTAGTATCAGCACTGGACTGTGAACCTCAAGGTCAGCAGTTTATCCAGAGTTGCTTTGAGTCAGAATTCACTAGATAACACATAACAACAGCAACAATTTGATGGTATGGGAGTGCAGTGGCTCTGTACGATAAGCACTGGACTTCCAACTGCAAGGTTGATGGTTCATGCCCACTAAACTATCTGTGGGAGAAAGATGAGGTTTTCTGCTCCTGCAAAGATGTACAGCCTTGGAAACCATATGTTGTTAAGTACTGTTGAGTCAGTTCTGACTCATAGCAACCCTGTATAGGGTTTCCAAGAAGTGGATGATGGGTTTGAACCACTGACCTTGTGGTTGGCAGTCTTTTATTTATCCTATAATGTCACATTATACAGGGCCACTATTAAGTCAGAACCAACTCGACGGCACATAGCAACAACAACAATTTGATGCTGTAAAAATTCAGGGATTTGTTTGTGGCCAGAAACAATACCTTATCCCAAGTGGGAAATTCTAGTGGAGGATGGATCCTGGGCTAGGAAAGCTCTGAAGTCCACCCGACTCTGAGAGGCTGGTTTTGTTAGAGGGGTTTGTAACTGGAGCATTTGTATGGCAGCTAGAACCCTGTCCCTGTTTCTACAACCCCCTCAACACCCCCCTACCCACAGGGGGTCTCTGTGCACACCAGCAAAAGGCACCCTGTCCTCTACATTGGAGCACACAGCCACACGCCAGATAGGTGATAATGGGTCCTCCCAGCTGCTTAGCTGTGGCTGCTTCTCCAATGTGCTGCCCAGTCATGGCAACCTGGTCTTGGGGATCTGGTTCCAGCCTTCCCTAGGGGGCTTCTCTGCAGAGTCAGCCCAGCCTGCAGGTGGGTGTTTATGAGTCTTTCTAACCCCATCCCTCACCCTGGCCCTGGCCTGGTTTTATGATGAAAGCCTAGCTCTGCACACGTCTCTTCTGAATAACAATGTGAGGAGCCTGATGGATTTTGCAGAAACACAGTGTACAGGGTAGAAACCCTCATGCCAGGCAGAAGAAACAGAGGCTGTTAACTAAACAATGAATGAGCTTCTCCCAAGTGCGAATGTTTGGAGGAGCTAGGGAGACTGCAGGTGAATCAGACAGTTCAGCCCTCCAGACATTTCCCTTTTAGGGGGAGAGGCAACCCTATGCATATGTAACTGTGGATGTGAGAGCATTGTAGGGATATGGGTGTAGGCGGATCAAGAAAGGATTATTGAAAGGTGGCTTTTGAGCTGGATCTTAAAATTAGTAGAACTCCAACAGGCAGAATATTGGAAAATAAGAAGGTGTTTGAGACAAATGGAAGCCCCTGAGCAGAATCAGGAGGGAGGAACCAGACAGCAGAGTGTGTTTGCACCCTGGTTAATGAAAAGGATTCATTCATTCAGTTACTAACCCCAAGGCTGGAAATTTGAGCTCACTCTGAAGCGCCCAGAAAGAAAGTCCTGACAATCCACTTCCTAAAATGCACAGGTCTACTCCAACACGCATGGGGCCACACTGAGTTAAAGTCAACTCATGGCAAAGCAAGGCTGGTGTGGCTTCATGGGAGGGTAAGAGGGTGTGGAGGTCAGGTCGGAAGGTGGTCTGTAATAGGTTAAAGGCAAGAGGAGTCAAGTTGTCGAGAATGCTTCAACCTTCACCAAGTGAGAGTTTGGGTTGGGCATGGGCAAGAGGAGATCGGCTCTTGAAAGGGAGAAGTAGTGAAAGGATTGCTGGGAATGCTGGCATGGGTGAGAGCAGAGAAGGGTCCAGGTATGGCATGCTCCCTGGACACCACTTGAGGGGGAGGAGGGATGCCAATGAGCAGTTTTTAGTCGACATCTTAACCTCCATCGCCAGCTGTGAAACATCATTCAGCAACTGGAAGCCAATTGCCACAGGCGTTATCTTCCATAGATACCTGGATGCTGAGACCTGGAGTTTGATTAAAGGAACCCCAGCAGAGTGAGTGTGCACTGGCTGTGATCAGATTCACCTGTAGCAGGCCGATCACACACAACCTTCCCTTGAACCCCATCAGGAAATCACCACGAAATTCCTCACTCTCATAAATTAAGAACCACCACGGTAGCAAGGACACTTTTGGGGAAAACAGCAGCGACCTTCCCTTGAACCCCATCAGGAAATCACCACAAAATCCCTCGCTCCCATAAGTGAGAGACAACCACAGTAGCCAGGACAATTTGGGGCGGGCGGGCCTCACAGCTGTTCCTGCCAGCAGGGGTCTTAAACACCCTCATGTAGGGTAATATCACAGTGGTCTCAATCAGTGTGTGTTGTGAGCCAACAAGATGTGGCAGTGCAGGGGAGGACCAGGACTCCATTTTGAGCCCCATCTTCCAGAGAGACTGAGGAGGTAGCAGTTGGGGATGGCAGAGAGAAAGAAGAGTAGGGAGAGAAGAGACCGTTCCCATTGTAACAAACTTGCAGTAACTTCCAGTTACGGGAGCCTCCTCAGCAAGCCAGGATGCGGTACATTTACCAGACACACTCACCCACTAACTTCTCCAGCCAACCTCTGAGTTCCAAGGTCCTAATTAATGAAAACCAGATTTTAAGACCAACAATGATTGCAATAAGTTCCCACGTGATCCCCTAGACTCAGGAATTTCTGAGACAATGCATTTGAAATATTCGATTCCATTGTGCCTGTCAATATAAGGGTGTTTGTTAGACCCTGTGTTCTGAAGTCTGATTCCCAACGACTATTGACTGAACTTGCACTACGTACTGGGCACAGTGTTCATCTCATGGATCACCGAGTTGAATCTTCACAGCTAAGCTATATTGAAGTTGCTATTATTATATTCCTATACTACATCAGGGACAATGAGAGAGGCTTTGAAAAGTTAAGAACTTGCCCAACATCACTCAACCAAAAGTTGTCTGATTATGCAAACTATACTTCTGGCAGATGCTTGTCCCACATCCAGAAATGGCTCAGTTAGTACCAGGTGAGGGAAGTGAGGTGCTCACTTTGGGTGTAAAATACAAGGGATTCTTCAACCTTAATAATCCAGGTCAGTAATATTTTAATGCAATAATTAAAAAAAAAAATCAAAATGAATGCAAATATCCACAATGAAAAAGTACCAAAATTCTCAATGAAGACTAACAAGTGATGGGATCCGCAGGGTTGGGTGATGGGGGTAGTCTCTTGTGGGTTTGTCTGTACTGAGCTGTAGCTCTGATTCCTGGAGTTTAGAGACTTGCTCATCACTTTCCCTTTACTTGAGGTTCTTATGAAGTACATCTCTCCTACCTTCTTTCCTTTTAGTTAAATCCCAAGCAGATCGTTCAGCAATCGGGTAATAAAAATTCCCAAGTGAAACAGAGAGAGCGTTTGGAGTCACATGGGAATGAATGAACGTTAGCTTACTGTGCCCTGCTTCACACCACTGCTGGGGCTCCTGAGGGGAATTTATAGGAAAATCCAGGGTCACTCCTGAGTCGGGGAAGCCTACCCCAGAGCCTTTGAGGGGTGTGGGGCATTCAGCAGAGGATGCTCTTGTGCTCTTGGGGTGGTCAGCTTCTTGACATCTGAGCTGACTTCCTAAAGCAGTACCCTGGTCATTCACTGAAATGAGTAGGGCTCTTGGTTTTGCCCTTCTCTTCCCAAGGCCTTGACTCACAGTTTCCTGGAAGGCAGCTGGACGCAGCCTTTGGAGAGGGGTAGATGTATAGGAGGAACAGAGGCAGGCACTATGGAGGGGAAGCCGTTCAACTAGACACAGTAGCCAAGTTGTTGAGAGTTCCTTGGAAAGGAGAGGTAGAAAATTCTCCAGTTCTCGGCAAATCTCCAACCAGGCAGGGTTAGGAATTTAACCCACTGGGGAATTCAAGGGCCCTTCTATTTATCAAAGAAGCTCAGGTGACACCGTGGTTAAAGTGCTCCGCTGCCAAGTAAAAGATCTTTGGTTCAAATCCCCAGCTACTCTGCAGGAGAACAATAAGGCAGTCAAGCTTCCATAAAGACTTACAGCCTTGGAAACCCTAAGGGGCTCTATTACTCTTTCTACCAAGTTGCTAAGTCAGAATTGACTCTACTGAAGTAGAGTCAGTTTAGTCTATTGAACGAAGAAGATGCAGTGGTTAAAGTGCTCATCTGCTAACTGACCAGCTTGCTCTATGAGAGAAAGATGTGGCAGTCTGCTTTGGTAACTATGGCAGCTTTGGAAACCCCATCGGATAGTTTCGCTTTGTCCTACAGAGTCACTGTGGTTGGTATCAGCTCAGCAGCACAACGGTAATGGGTCTTTGGTTTATTTAGCAACCTAGTTGTTATGTGCCATGGAGTTGTGGAGTTGCTTCTGACTCATAGCAAATCTGTACAGGGTTTCCGAGGCTATAAATCTTTACAGGAGCAGAAAGCCTCATCTTTCTCCCTCAGAACAGCTGGTAGTTTCGAACTGCTGACCTTGTGGTTCGCAGCCCAATTCATAACCACTACGCTACCAGAGCTCCTAGCAACCTAAATGATGTAAATAATTAATGTGCTCAGCTGTTAACCAAAAGGTCAGATTTGAGTTACCCAGAGACAGGAAGAAAGGCCTGGTGATCAACCTACCTCTGAAAAAGCAGCCATTTGAAAACTCTGTGGAGTACAGTTCTGCTCTGACACAAAGTGTTGCCATGAGTCAAAAGTCATTAGATGGCAAACAACGCCCCCCCCCCCCGCCCCCGCCCATGTAGCAACCAGGGAGACAAAGTGTGGCTTGTCTATTCGATTTGCTATTTGAGGACAACAAGGGGGCATCTTCAAACATGAAGACAAAATATCATTGAAGAAATGAGTATTGTGCTTGAAATTTGATTAAAAGGTATATAGAGGATTTAGGATCTGAAGGCCTGGGTGTGAGCTCACGTCTAGGTTGACCTGGGACTGAGGGGCTTCCCAGCACAGGGGACCGGGCAAACTGGGATGAGGTAGTCGGTCTGCTTCATGCCATCCTAATGGTTTTCCCCTCAAATGTTCAGCTTCTCATTTTCCACATTTAGAATTCCGATAATACCACTTGCTGTGATTTGGAAAGACCAATCAATCGCTACAAAAGGACACGGTGGGTAAAGTAGAAAGTGAGTGGAAACGAGGGATCCCCTCACTGAGATGGCTTCACCCAGCAGCACACTCAAACATACCAATGATCATGCAGATGCCACCCTAACCAAGCCAAACCCATGGCCATTGAGTCCATTCCCATCCATAGTGGCCCTGCATAGAGTTAGCGAGACTGTACACCTTTAGGGGAGCAGAAAGCCTCATCTTTTCCCCTTGGAGTGGCTCATGGGTTTGAACTACTGATCTTGCAGTTAACAACCCAGTGCAGAACCCCTACCCTACAGCACCACCAGGACTCCTTAAGGATGACACAAGACGGAGCCATCTTTTGCTCGATTGTACATAGGGCACATGAATCTGAGTCAACGCCACCAACAGCAAAGTACCAATAACAATCACCCACCTTGTGAACTTGTAGGATTCAAAGCAGGGAAGGGATGCTTCCCATAGTTCCTTGAACCTCCCACTGCCAGACAGCCCTCCCACGCCTCATTTTCTTCTCAGTATGAGCTCTTTGGAGGCAAGACCATTTTATTCATCTCTGCACTCCCATTTACAATCTCTTGCTGGTACAACCTCCCAGGACCCAGGAGAACTGGGGATAGAGACTCAGCCCCCACTACCAGAGAATCCTAGAACTCTGAGGGGTAGAAACCCCAAGACCATCCGGTCTAGTATCATTCTTGGTAATATTGTTCCTCATTTCATGGTCAGGTAGCCAGAGAGGGTGAGTGACCCCCCCAAGGTCACAAAGTTAGTAAAGAAATGGTCAGTTGCTCCCAGCCACCTACCTGAAGTCTCCTTTCTCCGTCTGGTGGACTTCTTCTCCGTCTCATTGGCCGTGCTCCCAAGAACCCCGAAGTCCTCGCATGGACCTCCCACGTTGTCCATCAGATCTGGGCTGCTGGCCCCTATATCCCGGGACCCTCCAGCTGGGCCCTGGTTAAGCCTGCGCCGGGTCTCTGAAACAGGGAAGTGCCAGTCGGGGGGCTGTGGGAAGGCAGGGTGCTGCTCGGTGAAGATGCGCTCCTCCCGGGGCAGGCTGTGTGGGGTGGCCGCCAGACAGGAGGCTGAAAAGTCGGGGTACGCTGCTGTTGCTGTAGCCGGGAAGTCTGGTTTCTGGTGGAAGGAGAACGGGGTTGGCGGGTAGTGGGGGAGCCCCAATGTTCCATTGCCTTCTGAGTGAGGGTTTCGAAGGCAGCCCCAGACAGGGGCCGGGGGGTGGGGGTTCCGCATACAGCTGCTGGCCACAGGATCCATCTGGGTCTAGGTTGACGGCCTGCCTCAGATCTCTCAAATGTTTGACTCTTTACACTTGTTAGACTTAAAAAAAAAATTTTTAATGCAAAAATAATAATAAAAATAAATAGGAAGAAAAAAAAGCTCAACAGAAAATTTATCCAGTAACCAAAACTATAATCTCTCCTAAAAGTCCACACACATGTGACACACACCTAGGTTGGACTTCACTCCTCACTTCCTGTCCCCCCAGCACACCGGCCTGCCTATTGGGGTCTCTTGTAGTTGTATTTGTCGCCGATGACACTGAACATGTTCACTGGCCCAGCTCAGCCCCACCAGCTGATGAGGAACTCGTCCTGACGCCCGAAGCCAATGCCTGCAGAGGGCCAGTCCGGCACTCTGACACACACTCTTAAATCCTGCCGTGGGGAGAGAGTGACACATTTCTGAAGTGAAATGTGAGAGAGGAGAGGGAGGGGTTAACCCGTGCACACAGGATCCCCTCCAACCAAAACCCGAGTAGGCAACTATTAATCATCAGAAACCTTATATGCACATCTAATGGGATTTGCAGATGGAGACTTTTAAAGAAACATTGTCTGTATTTTTTTTTTTTTTTTTTTTAAAAAGAGGAGAGAGTAGCTGAGACACACAACCTCTTTAATGTGCCTCCTATAACACTATGAAGCTATTTTTATTGCACTGTTAACAAAATTCCCCAAGTCTTGGATTTGGAAAAAGCCTTAAGTCAGATCCAGAATCCATCAAACGCCAAATTCCAGGGAGCAAAGTGAAGAATAAATGCGAGAGACAAGTTTGCTGATTGCATTTGATTTAAAGACCCTTCTACAGCTGCCTGCAGAAAAGGAAGGTAGCTTTAAAGAATGCTTTTTCTTTTTGCAAGTCTCTGTGGCCCACTATGCTCTGTAGTATAAAGAAAGACACACTCTAGTAAAACGTCATTTCTCTCTGCCCAAAGTGACCCTCTCACTTTCTCAGTAACTTAAAAAAACAACCAGATTCTTCCTTCCGCTCTTTAGCTTCCAATTTAAATGCCAATTAGCCACACTTTTCTCTAGAGGAGTTTCCAAGTCATTTTTCTCCCCAGCAAAGGCAAGGCTCTTAAAAAAGAACCTTGAAGTTCCTCTGGACCTCCCTCCACCTGCTCCCTGCCCTCTTAACCTCCGCCCACCTGCTTCCCTTTGTGGACCCCAGAGGCTAAGGCCTCTATGGAATCTGGGCATGGAAATTGGAATCAAGGGGATTCTTTATATTTTTTCCTTTTTTGTATCAATATATATATAAAACATTAAAACACCAAACACACTGCTGTCGAGTTCATTCTGACTCACAGGGACAAAGTAGTACCATATAGAGTTTTAAAAAAACACTGCAATGCTTTATGGGAGCAGACAGCCTCATCTTTTTTCCAAGGAGCAGCTGGTGGATTCGAACTGCTGATCTTTTGGTTAGCAGCCCAACCCTTAACCCACTATACCACCAGGGTTCCAAATAGAACACAACATTTGTCACTGTATCAACTACACAAATCATATAGTACAAGAAATGTTGGCAAATTTTCCATCATCATAGATAGAAACTAACTCACTGTGTCACAAACAGTGGCTCCTAGCAGGGGGACTTTTGTTCCTCAGTGAAGTTCTCCTTGGCAAATAGGTCACTCACTCAGGTCTTCCCGGCGGCAGCTGGACAGAATCTCTTAGAGACTGATGTTTCAAACACACAAGGGTCGGAGCTCCTCTCCCATTGATAGTTCCAGAGCAGGACTAGCAAGATCGGAGAGAAAATGGGCATAGGACCTTAACAACAATGTCTCTTCTGGCCTTCCCCAAAGACACTTGGGTTCCCTGAGGAGGGCTTGTGGGTCTTAGCTTTGCAGACTAAAGGGGAGGGCCCTGGGGTAAGGGTATAAGCAATTCTCTAAGCAGACAGATGTAGGCAGAGAGGAAGGGGGCTCAAAGTGGGGGAATGGTGGCCATGACTTGCCTTTGACATAGAAACACTTGATACATATCCCAGTGGGCAGAACAAGAAACCAGCATCCCTATCTGGGAATGGGCAGCTGGGGCAAGGGGTATGGTAGATGGTGGAAGCAGTGGGTTCATTGCTCTGCTTTGTCCAGGGCTCAAAGCTGTTTCACATACATTTTGCCTTTGAACCTCACAAATCTCTTACTATGGGTAAAATGAGAATTATGTTCTACACTTTTACAGGTGAGGACACCAAGGTTCAGACAGGTGACAGGAGCTCTCAGAAGCACACAACTGAGACATGGCAGAATCAGGAGTTGCCATTGTCAAGTTTGCAGCAACTTGATGCAGCAGAATAAGTACAGGTTTGGGGGTTAGACAGAGCTGAGTTTAAGTTCTGGGTCTGCCACTTCCCAGCGATGTACCATGTACCTGACCTATGTGAGCTTCAGGTTCCTTATCTGGGATGATAATAATAACTGATGTGCATCCACTGATCTCAGCATCATAATGGGTCCCCATTAAAGCCCTCAGGCAAGTGCTATTCTCACCATCTTTGCTGTTCAAAAGGGGAACCCAAAGTCAGAGAGCGGCTCTTGAGTCTACACCAGGTCACACAGCTGTTATGTCAAGGAGCCAGGACCCAAACCCAGGTGGCCTGCTATAACATCCATCTCAGAGTTGTTGGTGAATTTGACATGAAATCATTTCTGGGAAGTAGGTAATTAATATACGCGGCTCTTTTCCTTGCATAGCTAGCTCTCGTTCACCTTGACGATTCTGAAAGGAGAACATGGGCTAGGGCGTGCTGAGGAAATTCCACAGAAGCAGAATTCTGTGCTGTGGGGGCTCTGGAAGGAACCCACAGATGGCTGGAAGGACGATCTGACGTGTCAGCTTCCCTAGGAAAACCTTCCCTGGGTCTGGCAACTAGGCCTGCAGGCTGTAACCGGATCGGATTCCTGCTCCAGCCTCTGCATCTGGCCTAGGGACCCCAGCCTAGGGAGGCCCAGCAGCCTGGCCCTTTGCCCCTGGAAAGGGTGGTCCCTGGGTCATGGTGGGGTGGGTGGAGAGGTCAGGAGGGGTAGTGGGGAGGGGGCATAGCGGGGACACTGTGCTGAGAACGCAAGGCCCTGGCACCCCGGCGCCCGAACAGCTGCTGGTGTCTGTCAGCCACCCCGCGGGGGCACGGCCGGGGGCCTGCTGGTCTCTACATCTTCCTGACAGGCCCCTCTTCTGAGGTCAGGAAAAAACAACAAAAGTTCCTCCCTTCACGGCAACCCATTTGTTAGATGAAGGCTGGGGACCAGCACCTTTAACCCCCTCAAAGTCCGCATTTTCCTGTCAAGGCCCTGCAGGCCCATGAGACAGAGATGGATGGCAATGGATGTTTGTAGAAAAAGCCCTGTGGCCAGGCAGCCAAGGGAGCAGGGATTTCAGGAAGGGAGGAGACCCCGGTTTCTGGTTGTTGTTGGAGGTGGCAGGAGGAGGAAGAGGAAAAGCATGAGTTGGGAGGAGGGCCCCTGAGGAGGGTGTTCTGCAATACCTGAGCCATTCCATGAAACTGCTGGAATTTCCTCAGTTGTGCACAATAAACTAGTCTTTGTCTTTGGCACCAGACCTGCTTCCATGCCGGCCTATCTGCCCACCAGTGCCTGGAGATGCTCTGTTTTGGGAAGAACCTGAGGCCTCCCTCACCCAAGGTCCAGAACCTGGCCTTAAGGTGTGACTTGCCTTTCCATTGGCTGTGTGGTCTTGGACAAGTCACACGTCGTTACCCAGCCTCCATTTCCTCAGTGACAAAACAGATGACAGAACCAACCTCACGGGTTATTGTGTGAAGAAATGAACTGCCACCTGGGAACAGTCTGCTGACTGAGGGGACTGTTACGGCTTCTCTTTCCTTAAGTGTGTGGAACCACCAGATAGGTCATGCCCAGGTGCCTAGTGGATGGTGTAAAACTGTCTATCCTAGCCCACGTTCTGTGGCAACATTACTCCAAGGTCAAGATCATAGCTCTGGGTGTCAAGAGAACTGGGTTTAAATTCCAGCTCTGCCACTAATAAACTGGATGGCTTTGAGCAACTCTATCTGAGTCCTGGATAATGCACTAGACCACAAGGTCGGTTTATACCTCAAGGTTGGTAGTTCGAACTCACCAGCCGCTCTTCGGAACCATTGTACAGGGGTCGCTAAGAGTCAGAAACAATTAGACAGCATTTAACAACAACACCACCTGAGTTTCTGTTTCCTCATCTGTTCAACGGGGATAAACTTTTTCTTCCTTCCTCATTGGGTTTCTGAGAGGAGGGAGTGAGATGATCCGAAGCTGAAAGATGCAGTCATTAGTGTTCACTCACAGAGTAAAACACATGACAAGGTGCTTGTTGTCTACCAAGGTCTGAGGGAGTGGAGCAGAAGACAAACAAGTGTTGAATATGGTAGAAATACCTCTGGACTGGGATTTTTACCCTCGGGCCTGATAGTTATTTGACTGTGTATGTCCTTTGCTTCTCAGAAGACTTTGAAACAGTAGGGCTTTTGTGAGGCTGGGATGAGATGATCCACGAGTTAGAGTTCAGGAAACCACAGAACACAGTCCTCATGATTGGGGCTAAGATAGTCTACCCCAAGGACCCAAGAATGGACTCTTTGCCTAAGTTGCAGATAAATAGTGACTTAATGGAGACAAATTTCTCAGATGAATGTTTTCTTTCAATGTCTCTGTTTTTTAAACCTTTGATGCTGGTCAGCACTTGTCTACTACCAAAATTATAGACAGAAGACTGCAAAGCATGATAGCAAACAGAATGGCCTGTATTCCAAACCTGGCTCTGGGGTGGGTCACCTGCTCTCATTAAACCTCAGTTTCCTGAACTGTGAATTGAAACCTCACTGAACAGGCAGGGTCCAGACACTTCATATGTATATGCTCACAGAAGGGGCACCTTCAGAGTGTTCTATATCTGATTTAGAGAACATGTTGATTTGCAAGGTGGGGGATGGTGCCCCTGGAGATGAACCTGCATGAACAGGGTGGTGGGGACTGCCTCCGTTAATACTGAGAATAGGAAACTCAAATAAAGGGAAAACACAGACTTTCTTCTCTATAAAGGAAGTCTGGGGTGGTAACTCCTCAGGGTCACCAGAGACCCAGGCACTATCCCTCTCTCTCTCTGATTCACTCCCACCTCTTGGTCTCCTAGTTGTTCAACCATCATGTCAACATTCCAAGTAGTGGGGAGGAAGAAGGAAAAATACTCTCCGCCATTTTATGGAAGTTTCCTGGAAGTTCT
Source organism: Chrysochloris asiatica (assembly GCF_000296735.1). Classification (NCBI taxonomy): domain Eukaryota; kingdom Metazoa; phylum Chordata; class Mammalia; order Afrosoricida; family Chrysochloridae; genus Chrysochloris; species Chrysochloris asiatica. The sequence goes on from NW_006408525.1 coordinate 29,373,995, forward strand.
GCTCAACAATTGCTCTTTAGACTTATTGGCCAGAACTATTCACTTGACTAATCCACTAATTCAATTCACTCTGCTTGTTGCTACAGGGGAGGCTCGTAGGGAGGGAGGCAGGCACATAGCATGCAGCATGTGGGAACGCTAAGAGATACTGTCTTTCAGCACATTGCTGGCTCCAATGATTCTTATATTCCTTCTCCGCTTCTCCTTCCCTGTTCTCAAGGAAAGGATTTACAGTAGGTTCGCCAGATAAAATACAGGACACCCAGTTAAGTACCTACTGTGTAATATTTGGGAATAATTTATGCTAAAAAATTATTTGTTGTTTATCTAAAATTCAAATATAACTGGATGTCCTTTTTTTCTCCCCTCAATCAGGCAAACCTAAGGTTGAACTCAAGAAGGGGGAAGGATCTGGCCATACCTTTAGGCATTTGCACCTTGATAGAAAGCTCTGGCAGGGAACTCTAAAGAAGGCAGTCCAGGGAGACATGTGGTGGGGCTAGGGGAGAGGTTTCCCTTTGATTATAGGCTTTCTCTTGGCAGGAGGAGCCTTGGGTTCCCAAGAGGGCTGTCTGAACTAGACAAAGCAGGTCTTTCCAGGTGGAAAGAGTGGGGACAAAGGTGAGTGCCCCTGGGCAGGAAGTGCTGAGAGAGGCCACCAGTGCTGGGCAGGGAGCCAGCCTGGCGATTCCCCTGCCGCCCACTTCTCTAGCCACGCTTTTCCAGCCCCCTGCTTCCGAGGCAGCAGTGCCATTATTTGGGGAAACCAGCTAACCAGATAGGACAGCAAACTGGGGATTTATGTGGTGTGGGAACAGCTCGGGTTTCCCTCACTGTTTACCCAGCAGTATGTCTTAAAACAGAAATCAGCGCGGGTAACCGCAGCTGTGAGTTACTGACTCTGGCTGTGAGGGCTGTGAGGGGAGGCCCCTCCGGGTGCTTTGCTCTTCATAGAAGCTCCAAAGGAATCTGCCCCTCCCCTACCAGGGTCCAGGTGGGAAACGTGGTCCTGGGCAGGTCCCAGGTCACCCTCACTCTCCCAGGACAAACACCAGCTGCCAGCCTCCCTGGGGAAGCCATAATGGTTCAAGGCCTCAGAGGCTTCCAGAAAACTCAGACTCAGGGGTCAGAACCCACCTGGAACCAGGCAGGTAAAGCTGAGAAGAGACACTGGAAGCACTTAGAACTGGGGGGGTCCCAACGGCAGGCCAGTTTGGTCTAGTTTTATCAGTTATTTCCATTTTCCAAGAGAAGTCACCATTCTAGATTTTTATAAACAATCTCTCAACTTTAAATGTTGACAATGGATTAAAAACACTGCTGGCCAATTAGAAAAGAGGCCTGTGGGGCAATTTGGTTCTTGGACTGGCAATTTGTAATATTTGAGCTTAAGTCCTAATCTCCCTGATCCCCATTTTACAGATGAGGAAGCTGAGGCCCAGGGAAGAAGAATGACTTATCCAAGGCTGAGCAGATTGTTCAGTGCACTTTGCCCAAGCTGCAATTTTGCTGGCTCAGCCAGGGGGACCTACCCAGCAATTCTCCAGTTCTCTAGAGCACCTTTCATTTACACAGGCATTTACAAACACTTTCCTAACCTTGTTGATTCTGCAATGACCCTGAAGGAACAGGGATGCATTCATCCGTTTTTAACAGGTGAGGGAAACAGAGGCTTGGAGAGCCTAGGCAATTTGCCAAGGTCATGGTCTTAGAAAGGGCTGGAGACAGAGCTAGGATATTGTTTTTACTAGAAACTCTGTCACCCCCATAAGGGTACAGGGGCTCCCTGGCAGGATACTGCCTGCCATGGATAAGAGAAACTCCTTCTAAAAGAGAACAGCAAATGGATGGGATAGATACTCAAGTAAACGGAATATTCTTTGTAATTTAAAGTTAATTGAAAATCCATAGGTTATCAATTTTCTAAGAATAAAATAGAAGGTGCTTCAAAGAGCAATTATACTGGGCATGGCTTAATCTTTCTTTGATGATTCTGAAGGCATTTCGGGGGAAACATAATACCTTAGGGCATCTTTATGAACACCAATAATTACTGTAAGACAGTTCTCATCAACCCCCCACTGGCCGGCTGTTTGGGGCCAGAGTGTCTGTGTTCTGCACTGCTGTCTGGACTGTTCAGGCTGTTGTTGTAGAAAGACCACTGTCCCTGGCAGAGCTTCAATTTCTTCTGTAATATTAATTCTTATGCTCCTGGTGTAGCACCCCCGCAGGATAAGGACTTGGCCTCAAGGTCAATTTGAACTGCAAGGTCAGCGGTTCGAACCCACCAGCTGCTCCTCAGAAACCGTATACAGTGTTACTATGAGTCGGAACTGACTCGTCTCATCGGCACTTAACAACGACAAATGCTCATTGTACAATGTTCTGTTTATCAAAAGACCTCCAATCTCAAAGTCAGAACAGAAAGAAGAATTGCATCATATTGTACAACAGCTTCATTTGACCAGGAAGGAAATAGAGGCTCAGAGATATCAGGGGACTGGTTCAAAGGCCACACAGCCAGGACAGGGGTGCTAGGATCTGGGAGTCTGCTTTCCTGATTACCACACAGAATGCTACACCTGAAGCTGAAAAAGACCCGAAGGGATGGAAAGATTAACACCATGGCCACAGGGGGGAAAAGGTCAGGTGTCTTCAGCCTCAAGAGAGGGGCTGTCTCTGAGGTGGAACCCTTAGTTCAGGGCAGCTGGGACACCACAGTGGTGCTTACAGTTTCATGAATGTCAAAGCTTTTTCAAATGGGGTAATTTCACAGTGTGCAGGCTCCCAGGGCCTTTCTTCTTGTAATTGAAGAAATAAACAATCTCTGCTAAGACAAGGCAGGTGCACCATTCACCAAGGAAGCAGTCGCCGGGCAGAATGCTGTGTCATGGCAAAGGAAAATATCCAGGAAATGGAGGGCAAGCCCGTCTTGCCTGTGCCCCAGGAGGTCAGGAGGCACACACATACACAGGTACATGCCCGCTTCCTGGGCCCTGGGAGTCCCTCCATAGACCCCAAGCATCTGATACACACTTCACACAAAAATCAAATAGACAGGACAGGGCACCAGGACAAGTGTGTCCATGCTCCTACAGATTCCTACTCACCCACATGGCAGAGCCCGTCACCTGGGCAGAGCAGAAAGGCTGAAGCAGGGCAGATACATGCTTGCACGCATGCACACATGCACACACACACCATAGCACAGCCACGAAAGCTCCACCCAGGCATTCTCAACAGTACACTGACTGAAAATTTGGCAGTTTGAACCCACCTTGCAGCTAGCTCTAGGGATAAAAGATCTGGTGATCTGTTTCTTAAAAGATTTGTTGTTGTTAAGTGCCCATCAAGTCAGTTCTGACTCATAGTGACCTTGTATAGGTTTCTGAGGAGCAGCTGATGGGCTTGAACTGCCAACCTTGTGGTTCGCAGTCCAGTGCTGATCCTACAGTACCACACCAGGAGGCCACACAGCCAAGAAAACCCTATAAAGCAGTTCTATTTTGTCCCATAGGTTCGTATGAGTTCAAATCGACAACAACCTCTCCAGTGTCTGTGAGCTATATTCTTAAACAGCTATCTCTCAGATAGCTGGGCAGAGATAAACACTGAAACCCTTCTGTACACACATCTCAGATAGCTGGGCAGAGATAAACACTGAAACCCTTCTGTACACACACACAATGCCTCTCTGCCTTAGGTTATTGTTAAGAACCGAGTGTGGTTTAGATGCATAGATAGCATCAGCATTCATTGTCTTCTCTGCTAGCTTAACCACAACTCCCTTTATTAGCACCCAAACAGTTAATGTCTCCGCTTTTGCATCGTCAAGTCATCTCATGCCCTGGCTAAAGGCCCTGCCCTAAAATATCTGAGGAGCTTTCATCAACATCTGGGAGGATGAGTAAGAAAAATTTGTTTTGGGTGTAAGACTGAAATCGTTTTATGAACGGATAATGGACTCCAAAGCGGCATCTGGTGGTAGGCAGCAGAACTGCATCACATTCTGCAGTGAGTCCAGGCCTGAGCTTCTGTTTCAGAGAATTTCGGGCAGCTTGTGACACTAGAAAGGTGGAAAGGGATAGGGTGGCAATTCCGTATGGTCCCTGCAGTCCTACAGATACATGAAAACACAGAGTGTGGGAACAGAGCTGCTTGCCGGTCACTGAGCACCTCCCATTTCCAACATGGCCTCAGGCTTACTCCTGTCCTGAACTTCTCATTTCTGGACTTAAATGGAGATATTTGGAAGCCCAGCAAACTAGTTGGCTGCCCTCACCATAGGCCTATGATGTCTTCTTCCAATGAGCTTGCAGCAGAGCTGGCAGGCAGATTCTGTCAAGATCTGAACCGGCCTCGTTCACCGCACAGGCCCTAAAAGCAGTACCTAGTACAGATGGACATCTCTGAATGGAAACAAAAAAAGAAACCCTGTTGTTGCTAAGCTCAAGGACTGGGTTTAAGGATTATACATGATCATGTATGTTGAGACCACTTTTCTGTTGTAAAACTCTGCAATTATGGGGGATGAATCAGAGGATGCCCACGACCTGATTTTCAGTTTTCAGAGGCTCCTGAGTTGAGGATGGAGTAGAGGAGAGTGAATGAATGTGTAAGGAGTTTCAGGAACCAGGTCCCAGGCAACAGCAACCACAGTGCTAGTAGAGTGGGTGATGTGGATGGATATACTTAGAAGGTAGAACCTATGGAATTATTGATGGATTGGAAGAGTTTGTTGTTGTTGTTATTAAGTGCCATCGAGTTGGTGCCGATCCATAAGGAACCTGTGTCGGGTTTTCACGGAGTGGCTGGTGGGTTTGATCTGCCAACCTTGTCGTTCAAACAGAGCTTGTGGTCTAGTGCATTATCCTACAGTGCCACACTAGGACTCTATACGTGGTTTTTGCTAAGTGCATTTAAGTCGATTCCGACTCATAGTGACCCTATAATAGGATTTTCAAGGAGAGGCTGGTAAGCTTGAATCACCGACCCTGCGGTTCAAACTGCTACGCATTAACCCACAGCGCCACACCAGGACTCCAGGACTCCCGTATAAGGCCCACTAAATTGTTTGGTCTGGCTCTGCCAAGGCAACCACAGTTTCCTCACACTTGTTGTGGTACTGGTGGTGTGCTGTGGAGTCAGTTCTAACTCACAGCAAGCCTGCATAGACTTTCCGAGGCCGTAAATCTTTATAGGAGCAGAAAGCCTCATCTTTCTCCTGTGGAACAGCTGGTAGTTTCGAACTGCTGACCTTGAGGTTTGCAGCCTGTTTTGTAACCACTACGCTACCAGAGCTCCTTACGCCATCACGTTGTTGTTGTTATGTGCCATGGAGTCGGTTCCGACTCATAGCGACCCTGTACAGGGTTTCCGAGGCTGTAAATCTTTACAGGAGCAGAAAGCCTCATCTTTCTCCCGCGGAACAGCTGGTAGTTTCGAACTGCTGACTCTGAGGCTCACAGCCTGAGTCGTAACCACTATGCTGCCAGAGCTCCTTTAGGGGTGAGTTAATTAAATGTTTGACCAAATACAGCAGGCTAAGCTTTCAGTAGATAATTCTGCATGGCCCCCAAAAGATGTTATAAATTTTGGCAGAAAAAAGGTTCCCCACGCCTGGTATATAGGATAAGAAATCAACGGCAAAGTCTGCAGTTCAAACTCACCAGTCTCCTCTCCTCAAATACCCTACACAGGGTTGCTGTGAGTTGGAACCTGACACTTAACACCACCACCACCCTTGGTCTAGACCTACACTAGCTACATGAGGTCATTTACATTTGAATGAATGAGAATGAACTCCAATGTAAGATGCCACTTCTCTGTCACACTAGCCACATTTCAGGGGCTCCATCACCACAGGTGGCTAAGGGCCATCATATTGGATGGACAGTGCAGAAATAAAGCATTTCCATCAATGCACATGGCTCTGTAAACCATTGGATATGCAAGTCTGGAGCACCGGGGAGACGTTATAACTGAGGGTTGGAGTGTGGGTAGAATGCCACATGTTGTTGTTGTTGTTGTTGTTGTTGTTGTTAAGTGCTGTTGAGTCGGTTCCAAACCATAGCAACCCTGTATAGGGTTTCCAAGGAGCAGCTGGTGAGCTTGAACTGCCAACCTTGTGGTTCAAACTGACTTTACTGTCCAGCGCATTAATCCACAGCACCACACAAGGAGTCCAGAACGCCTCATAGTTGTATTTAAAACTTTGGGAATTAGTGAACGCACCTAGCGTGTCCTGTAAGAGAATTCATTATGAAGCCCTGGTGTGAATTGAACAGAAATTGAGAACATGCACATACAGCATTTTCCAAGAATGGAAAATTTGGGGACTTGAGAAGGGCAAGGAGGGCTCCCCTCCTGTCAGCAGTTCAGCTATACCAGGCATGGGGGCTGCAAGGGGTCAGACAGAAGGAGATATCAACAAGGAGTGATGGGGGCTCAAGGGAGAAGAAGCGGTGGGCCAGAGCTGTGGGACCTTACCTTCACTCAGAGACTCTGAACCCTGAGAGGTATGTTGAGGCTGGGGCAAGAATTACTCCACAGACTATTCACAGACTCACGGTCCTGGTGTGTGTGGAGTTGTAGGATCAGCACTGAACTGCTAACCACGAGGTTACCCTGTCGATGGACCCAACTTGATGGCACTTAACAACATCCACAAACTTACACTAAGTGCCTACTGTGTGTCTAATGCTGGGATTGCAGAGAAAAGACCCCTGGTCTTGGCAGCTTCTGTGGGGGCTCCATGGCAGAGAATGATCATGCCAGGTGTGGGAACAGCGACATCCACAAACTTACACTAAGTGCCTACTGTGTGTCTAACGCTGGGATTGCAGAGAAAAGACCCCTGGTCTTGGCAGCTTCTGTGGGGGCTCCATGGCAGAGAATGATCATGCCAGGTGTGGGAACAGCGACATCCACAAACTTACACTAAGTGCCTACTGTGTGTCTAACCCTGGGATTGCAGAGAAAAGACCCCTGGTCTTGGCAGCTTCTGTGGGGGCTCCATGGAAGGCTTTGCCAGCACATGAGGCAGAGAATGATCATGCCAGGTGTGGGAACTACTGTCCAGAGAGGAGAGGTCTCTGGGGCACGGGTGGCCTGGGAGGGCTCAGGGAGGGAGGGGCTGGAGCAGGAACCTGAAGGAAGGCAGGACTTGGGAGTTTCAGAGGAGGGAAGAAAGCCTGTTAGCAGGGAGGTGGTATGTGGTCGGGTGTCAGGAAGGAAATGTGCACAGAGCGTTGTGGTTGTGAAGACAGGGCAATGAGAATAGGAAGAAACCGGTTTGGCTAGAGGGGATGGTTCTGGAAGAGAGTAAAGAGAGATCATGTAGAAAGAGTTGCTGGGAGTCAGAAATCAGAAGGCGGGGTGGGGGGTGGTGGTGGGTGGGGGACACCAGAGATAGGACTGCTGCCTGGAGGAGGTGGTAGAGGGGCAGGGAGGGAATCCAGGAGAGAAATCCGAGATGGGCTGCTCTAGGCATAGGGAGGGGGAGGTAACCGGGAAGCCAGGGGTCCAGAGAAGTCTGTGGAGGTTACAAAGGAGTTTTATCCTGCTCCCTAGGGAATTTGTATGGGAAGGAGCTGTAGGCTCAGTAGGTCTCTAGATTTGCCATGGAAATGTCCCAGAGGCTGGCAGAAGGGTCCTTGAATTACTGACAGGTCTGGGGTCTCATAAATTCATGTCTGTCTGGGCTGCCTGGGTCACTGAACTTGCAGAGCAAACAAGTCCCATGATGGAAGGCAAGGCAGAGGGCAGGGGAGCAACTGGTGCACCTCTGGCCTCTAACAGTTTGTTCCTCTTTCCTGTCTCCCTCCCTCCTTCTGTTCTTGACTTGGGAATCAGACAAGATGGTTCCACACCTGGTTGTGCCTTGTGCTGTGTGATGGGGCTCAAGCCCTGAGACATGGGGGCCATTTTCTAATTCCAGCAGCGGAGGTTTGAGGAGATAAAGGCAAGGATTACTAACATTCTCTTCAGTGCTATCTCCCACTCTCCTTCTTTAAGAAGCTTTTCCTGTCTACTGGGACAGAGACCCCCCCACTCCGTCCCTGTGCCACTGGACTCCCTCCCGCCTTGGAGGGGTCAGGCTGTGGTGAAGGCCCAGTGGAGGATCATGATAGTCAAGTTGCTGCAAGATTCCCGATGGCTCCCAGGGGAGGCTCCGAGGTCACGTTAGTTAAATGGAGGCTGTCACCAGGGTTCGTTGGGTGATTTGCAAGTTGCCTCTGCCAAGGAAGACACTGTGGCAACTGTGTCTCTCCAACTCCCCATCACCACATGTCTGGTCTCCTTCAGGTCTCTGTCATCTCAGTCCCCTGCCCTGTGAATCCCTCCTTCCTACCTGGAAGCTCGGAAAGCCATGGTCCCAAGGACCCTGACTTTCCTCCAGAAGGGGGCGCACCAGGGCCAGACCTGCGGGACCTTAACCTCAAGCCCAGTTAATTTCTCTAAGAATAAAACCCCGTTTCCGGATGTCATTAGGTTTGATGGCTCTGGCTATGGGGAGGACCAGAACCTTTTAGACTAGGGAACTTGAGCTTGACAATTTCTCTTTGGAGAAGGAAAACTGACAGTTTGGAGAGGGAGAAGGGAACTGAGACCTCAGGAATGTGTGGCTCCCTGACCCCCACCCATCCCATCCCCTTTGGACTCTGTGACTTGATAGTTTTATTTACCAGAGAAGCCGAGTGTGCTCACATTTCATGTCTTTTCCCGTGTTAACCATCACAGACACTTACTTTTGGATCAAAAAGGGCCTGCGTGGTGGTCAGCAGGAAGCAAGGACTCTCCACACCTTGGTGGTGACCCTGAGCAGCCTTTAAGGTAAAAGTGCCCCTTTGGTTTAGGTTTTCTGTAACTGGCAGAGGCAGAGACAGGACCCCCCTCCCCCACTGCCTTCATAGACTCTGGGTACTCTAACCCTTCGATTTTACAGATGGAGAAACAGCAGCACCAAGAAAGTGTCGTCTTTCCGATGGCCAACCGGGAACAGAGCCCGGGATACAAGGACTAGAAAAGGCACCTTCTTTCTATTTTCAGGAACAAGCGGAATACGTCCTTAGGCCTGGGATGACGACTGTCCGGGCACTCCCAGTTTGGGGATGCAAGAGAAACGCCCAGGCAGTATTTGGTTCCCATCTGTCCATAGATTTTGATTCAGGGCAATCTCTGGGAGAGAAGTTGCAGGCCCTAGTGGCAGAGGGGCTCTGGGCGCTGAAAGCCTAGGAACGGCAACTTCTATGTGAATCCACCTAGCCCCACTTCCTGGGGTCGATGGGCAGCCACGGCCACATTCCTACCAGTCTCCAGCTTTCTTCCCACTGCGGCTGGCGGGGCACTGGCTCCCTCTGCTGACCAAGCCTAGAATTACAGTCATGTTATGTTTTGATTGATTGCGAGCAAAATTGCCAGAAACTTCCCTTTAAATTCCTGAGATTGAGGACTCAGCTGGGCTGGCAGCTCTTCTGTGCCACCTTTTAGCTGCATAATTTTAGACAAGTTAATTCACATCTCAGAGCCTTGGCTCCCCGACATGTGAAATGGAGACTATAGTGCTTACCCTTCAGGGTCAGTGGGAGGATTACATATGGAAATCACCCAGCGCATTGCTGTTGCTAAAGTAAGGGTGGTTGAGTCAGTTCCGGCTCATAGTGACTCTGTATACAGTAGAACCAAGGTGATTTCCTTTCAACCATTCCTGTGTCTGAACCCACTGTTGAGCCCACTATGTTAATCCATCTCTTTGAGGGTCTTCCTCTTTTTTGATGACCCTCTGTTATCCTGGTGTGGCTTTCACATACAAATGAGGCAATTGAAAAGACCTTAGCTTAGGCCTTTGTCCAGCAAAGTGACAGACATCTTGGGTTTTAACAATTTGAAGAGGTCCTTCTAGCAGATGGGGCTGATGCAAATTTTCGTGCTTTTTTTGACTGGTCAATCTGCTAGAAAGCATTGATTGTGGATCAAATGAAATCCTTGACAACCTCAATCTTCTTTCCATTTATCATGATGTTATTTATTGGTACACTTGTAAGTATTTTTGTTTTTTTTACACTGAGGTGTAATCCTTACTGAAGTCTTTGATCTTCATCAGAAAGTGCTTCAAGTCCTCTTCACTTCCAGTAAGCAAGAGTGTGTCATCTGCATATCTCAAGTCTTCCTCCGATCCTAATGCTGTGTTCTTCATGTACCCCAGTTTCTCAGATTATTTGCTCAGCATACAACTTGAATAAATAGGGTGAAAGGATACAACCCTGATGCACACTTTCCCCATTTTAAACTATGCAGCAAACCCTTGTTCTGTTCCAATGGCTGCTTCTTGTTCTCTGTACAGGTTCAACATGAGCACAATTTAGTGTTCTGGAATACACATTCTTCACAATATTATCCATAGTTTGTTATGATCTACACTGTTAAATGTCTTTGTGTAATCACAAGTAAACATCTTTCTGGTATTCTCTGCTTCCAGCCAATATCCATCTGATGTTGACAATGCTATCCCTCTTTCCACTTTCCATGCTCTCTTCTGAATCTGGCTTGAATGGTACTGTTGCAACTGCCTTTGAATTACCTTCAGCAAAATTTTACTTGCATATGATACTGATTGTATTCTTCAACGATATCCACATTCTGTTGGGTCACCTTGCTTTGGAATGGGCACAGATATGGATCTCATCCAATCAGTTGTCCAAATTTGACATAGACAAATGAGTGCCTCCAGCATTGCATAGAGTTATTGTTAAATTCTGACTCATACGGTTTCCAAGGAGCAGCTGGTGGATTTGAACCACTGACTCTGTGGTTCATACTGACATTGTTGTTGAGTGCTTATCCCATAGTGCCACACAAGGATATACAACAGACGTCTGAAAGGGGCCACAAGTTGTTATTAAGTGCTGTCAAGCTGGTTCTGATTCACAGTGACCTTGTATAGCATTTCTGAGGTTGTAAATCTTTGTGTGAGCAGAAAGCCTCATTTTTCTCCCGAAAAATATATTTGAGGCAAATATATAGGCAGCCAAACATTTGTTGTTTTAACAATCTTCACATATACAATTCAGTATCATTAAATATATCCATTACGTTGTTCACCCATTTCTGAATTTTCTCATTACCCTTAACAGAAGCTCATAGAAGCTCTGGTGATGCACTGGGTTAGGCATTATGTTGGTGACCTCAAGGTTGATGGTTCAAACTCACCCACCTCTCCATGGGAGAAAGATGAAGCTGTCTGCTCCCGTAGTGATTTCTAGACTCAGAAACCCTAAGGAGTAGTTCTACTTACTCCTTACATTTCATGTAAGTGGGATCACACAATAAAGAGGTGCTTTTTAATGGTAGGATAGGCACAAGATCAGTGGTTCAAACTCACCAGTTGCTCCTCGGAAACCTCATACACAGTCGGACTGACTCTACGGCATTTAATAATAGCAATTATTCATAACACCCACTTCATATGGTAGTTCTTAGGCCTGAAAGCAGTGAGTTCTGAACAACCTCCTAATAACGGTAAATAATGATGAGACATTGTCTAGTTTGTCACTAATACATCCTGTGGTGGTGGCCCCATGGGATGCAGTCTAGGGGTTGTCAAGGACCAGGAGATCTTCGGCAAGGTTTTATTCAAGAACCGAGTCCCCTGGGAGAGAGGGATCACACGCTTTTATCTAAACGGCTCAGCCAGCAACCCCACCTCAGGGTGAAGAGAGGAAGGTAGGTGAGAGGCTGAGAGACTAGGGGGTGAGGAGAGGGAGGGAGAGATGGAAGTTAAACACATGCAACTCCTGGACAGTTTGCCTACCTCTGCCTCAGATGGTTGAGCTACCCCACTGTGGACTTCTTGCCTTTCCTCTTCATTCCTCTCCATTGCTGGCCCAGGAGAAAATGGCTGTCAGAACAGCAGGGTAAGTGCTGAGAGAGAAGGAAGCAGAGCCCGCTGCCCAGGGTATTAATATGATTTAGGAGGTACATAGGTCACCCCCTCCTGACTGAAAGCAATCTTGGAATGAAGGTTTGCAGCTATTTCTAGGCAAAACTGTCTGATGGAATGAAATAGCTCAACTCCTGACCATTAAGTTGCAAAGGCCACGGCTGTCGTAAATCTTGCTCCCTCTGGCCCTCTCTGTAACAGTAGGAAGGCCTTCATGGGCCCCCGGGGCAGTGTCTCCAAGAACTGGGTGGGCTCTGTGGCCCACCTGGCATGTTTATTGTTTCTCCTGGATGATCTAGAATTCCTCCTCATTTTTACCATTTCAAATCCTCCCCACCCCAGATCACACAGGTTCAAATCCTGCCCTGCCATCTGCATGTTTGGTTGCTTGAAGGCAGTTAAGTTTGTCTTCCTGAATCTCTGTTTTCTAGTCTTTAACTGTGAGCAAAATTGATAGGTTTCTGTTTGAGGTGATGAAAAGGTTTTCATTTTCATTTTGCACCGGGTCTGCAAAGCTTGTAGCAATTCCAGCAAGCAGAATCCTCTGGGTTTAGAGGGCCTCCTGCCTTCCTTTAAGCGTATCATCTGCATATCTCAGGTTGTTAATGAGTCTTCCTCCAATCCTGATGCCATGTTTGTCTTCATATAATCCAGCTTCTCGGATTACTTTTTCAGCATACAGATTGAATAAGTATGGTGAAAAATACAACCTTGGTGCACACCTTTCCTAATTTTAAACCATTCAGTGTTCCCTTGTTCTGTTCGAACAACTGCCTCTTGGTCTATGTACAGGTTCCTCATGAGCACAATTAAGTGTTCTAGAATACTCATACTTCACAATGTTGTCCGCAGCTTGTCACGATCCAACTATCGAAAGCCTTTGCATAGTCAATAAAGCACAGGGAAACATCTTTCTGATATTCTCTTCCTTCCTTCCTTTAGATAATAATAATAAAAAGGAAAATTCATATAACATACAATGAACCATTTTAAATTGTGCTGCTTCATGGCATTTAGTGTCTTCACAATGTTGTACAGTCACCATCTAAATCTAGTTTCAAAACTTTTTCATCACCACAGAAAACTTGCCTTGTTAAATAATCAGTCCTTACTCCTCCTCCCTCCCATTGGCGGCTGTGAATCTGGCTCTCTGTGGGCTTGCCTATTCTGGATCTATCATATAAAAGGACCCATATAATATGAGACTTTTGTATCTGACTTATTTCACTTGTTGTTGTTGTTAAGTGTTGTCAAGTCAGTTCCGACCCTGTATAGGTTTTCCAAGGAGCATCTGGTGAGCTTGAACCACCGACCTTGTGATTCAAACCGACCTTATGGTCCAGAGCTTTATCCTACAGTGCCACACTGTTTCTGAGACTGATCCAGGTTGTGACACTTACCCATATTTCATTCTTAAATTTCTGAATCATACTCCATTGTATGGATAGCACAATTTGTTTATGCATTCATCAGATAATGGACATTTAAGCGGTTTCTACCTTTTTGAGCTCTGGTAGCGTAGTGGTTACGAATCGGGCTGCGAACCTTAAGGTCAGCGGTTCAAAACTACCAGCCGCTCCGCGGGAGAAAGATGAGGTTTTCTACTCCCGTAAGGATTTACACCCTCGGAAACCCTGTACAGGGTCGCTATGGGTCGGAACCGACTCGACGGCACTTAACAACAACAACAACCTTTTTGATTAATATGAATCATATTATGTTACTATTAGCATTCCCAGACATGTTCCTGTGTGGACATATGTTTCATATTTCTTGGCTCTCAAGCTTCCAGCCCTGCTGTCTGGACCCAAGCTCCTGGTGCCAGACAGTGGCTTTCCATGATGAGGATGCTGCAGAGGAGGAGGGGGTGAGGCTGCTGAAGGTTCTAGAACCTGTCAGGAAAGCTGAGGCCAAGGAATGGAGGCACAGAACACGAAGACAAGTTATAGGAAAACACCCTCACCTGTTTGTTATAATGGGGTGACTTGTGGGTTGCTGTTAAGACTGGAAGCGACGCCACCAGTATTTCAAATACCTGTCCCCCCATGGTGGGTAGGTTTCAGGAGGAAGTTCCAGTCTAAAACAGACTAGGAAGGAAAACCTGGTGATCTGCTTCCAAAAATCAGACAACGAAAACCCTCTGGATCCTAATGGAAAATAAGTTCCTTAGGTCCGATAACACTCATAATACACAAATGCCAGAGCCATGGGCTTGAGCTTACCAATGATCCTAAACATGGCAAGCGTCATGCAATGTTTCTTCTGAGGTGGCCATGAATCAAAGTCAACCGTTTCCAATAGGAACACAAGGAAGGCTTCCTTCCCGAGTTTGTGGAAGGCTCATTACACATAGTGCCTGCCTGGTTTTCCAAGCATTTGTCACAAATGTTGTCTCATGGGAGACTGTCCACAACCCTGTGAGGTAATTCAAGAGGAGACCCTTTTCCTTACTTCACAGTTCAGGAAATTAAGCCTCAGAGGTCCCTTAAATTGCGGGCCCATGATCCCCTTTCTAAAAGAAGCAGACCTAGGAACAAGCCCAGCTTCTTGAACCCCCAAGGACAGATCTATAGGACAATAGTAGCACATTCCTGAGTAACTTGAAAGAAAAAAATCTCCCCAAATTTCCAGAATAAAGAGGGTTCTGAGCCATGACTTACCTCTGAGGGTGTGGTTGGATGAGGAGTGATCATATTTCAAAGGGTAAAAACTCATTTCTCTACTTTTCCAGCTTCGACTCACAACTTAGAAATATGCAGCCTCTCTGCCCCTCCCAGTCTTCCTGCCCCCCCTTCCCCCAACTGCTGCAGGCAGGTGACACCTGTATTATTGCTAAGGGTTAAAAAGCCCCCGAATCAATAAAACCCATTAATGAGTGTTGGTACCTCGAAGGCTACAGATAAATCCCTTCTACTCAGCGAGTTCAATCCCATAAAACAGCTCTCCCCTTTCAATCCTAGCATTCATTTGATAGAAAATGTGGAGAAATTTTAAAAAGGTGACTTACTAATTGCCTGTAAAATAAAAGGCAGATGGAATCTTTATTACAGTTGAAGGAAGTCGGGAATATTAAGGTAAAATGTCAAATAACAATTGATTTTCCTCAGACATAAAGGGGTGATTTATGGCTTCCTAGTTACTACAAACGAGAAATTATTTGAAGTTCTAAAAAGTATGAGGAGAAATAAAGATTAAATAGAAGATGAAATCATAGGGATTTCTCTGGGAGGTGACTTCAATGCCCCGGGGGGGCTAGAATTCATGTGGCAGGGACCCAGCCAGCTGGGGCTCTGCAAGACAGCCTTAAGATTTAGAGATGAGATGTGCTCAGGAGCTGAGGGAAGAATGGATTCGCTTTGTGTTTGCTTTGTGGTTGAGGAACTATGAAAAGGAGATGGCAGTTGGAGGAGGTAGTGGTTAGGGGCAACTTCAAACTCAGGGCTATGTGCTTAGAGGAGGGCTAAAGCTCCTCTCCCCTGCTAGCTGCTGTTTGCGGCCATTGAGTTGGCCCCTGACTCATGGGAACCCCATGTATGATGGAACAAATACTGCTATGCTTTGTGTCATTGCCATGATTGGGGACGGATGGAACAGTTCTAATCCATAGGGATTTCATTGGCTGATTTTCAGAAATAGATTATGACTTCTTTATTTCCAGTCTGTCTTAGTCTGGAAGGGCCGCTAAACCCAGTTCAGCATTCTAGCAACACATAAACCTTCAAAGGGAACAGATGAGATGGTGACTGGGCTTGGATACATTCATGGGAATTGAACCTGGGTCTCCTGCATAGAAGGCAAGAATTCTACCACTGAACTACCAGTGCCTGCCTGCCCCTCACTCTCCTGTCCCCCAGCAGATGTTAGGAATCTATGAAAAGATGGTTGAGTTGGCTTCCCTGAGGCCACATGTGTTCATTCTTCATGGTCCCTGGACAGCAGTGGTTACCCACACCTCTCTAAAGCATGCTATCCAAAGCCCTGAGGTACTTCTATGAGTCTCAATCTGCTCTCCAAGCTAAGAGGTAAAGAGGACAGGAAGGAGGACTTGCTTTCCAGCTGTCAAACTTATGCTAAGGTTTATCTCAGTTTGGGATCCCCCAGAAGCAGATCTGAGACAAGTAGTTTATTTGAGAGGTGCTCATAGTAAATTGGAGTCCTGGTGTGGCGCTGTGGGCTAATGCGTCAGACTGCAAAGCCGTTTGAACTGTAAAGTCAGTGGTTCAAGCTCACCAGCTGCTCCTTGGAAACCCTATACAGGATCGCTATGGGTTGGAATCGACTTGACGGCACTTAACCACAACATAGTAAACTGCAGGAGGAAAATGGGGGAGTTGAACAGGGAAGGGAAGGCAGTTTAGAAAAGGTCTGATATCAGGCAAGGGAGTCTTGGTGTGGTGCTGTGGGTTAATGCTCTGGATTGAAAGTCGATTTGAACAGCAAGGTCGACTGTTCAAGCTTGCCCACCACTCCTCAGAAACCTTTGACAGTGTTGCTATGGGTCGAAACCCACTCAATGGCACTTAACAACATTCAGGCAAGTTCGAGTCCAGGTGAGGCACTATCAGATAAGCACTGAACCACAAGGTTGCTTTGAACTGCAAGGTCAATGGTTCAAATCCACCAGCCACTGCTTGGAAGCCCTGTACAGGGGTCTCTATAAGTCAGAACCAACTCAACAACACTTAAAAACAACAACAACAGGCAAGTTATCCCTGTGGGCAAGTGGAGCTTAATCTTTCTGGAGAACTTGGGGAGTTATCCTATTTTGGGAATGAGGGAGCTGGGTGGGGTATTTAAATATCAACTGCTTTCAGTCATTGGTTGAGGGCTTCTGGGTAGGACTGATGGTTAGGACATTAATTCCCTAGCACTTCTGAGGACCCCGGGGGCAATCAGAAGTTAGACCCATTAAGCTCTAAGATGATGGGACCCTGGGGATATGGGTACCCATGGCACTTGTCTGTTGGTTAATTCTTATAGTTCCTGTTCCTGTTACATTCATACCATAGCCCTCCCCTACACGCCCCCCCCTCACCCCCTTGCATGGAAGGAACACTGGGGTTTGCTGTGGTTAACTAACTTTCCCACAGGTAGCAGGAAGAAGCTGGCGACCGTCACTCTGCCTACTCAAAGTACTCTTCCTCATCTCCATGGGAAAGTATCACAGTTTCTTAGACAAGGGTCCCTCTTTGCTAATCTCCAACACAAGGCCACTTCAGGGCACAGTGATCTCTGGAACAGGAATGCAGCTCAGGGCTTCCTGGAGGATTCCAGGGTTAGGTCTAGAAGGAAGAGTCCAGTGGGCCCGCATGGGAAGGAAGGGAAGGGCATTTCCTGTGGGAGGGATGAGGGCACACAAGCCCAGGAGACACAGAGCCTAGCGGCCCTGGGACTCACCCCGGGTCTGCTCAGTCACACGGTGGCGTAGGGTGGAATGAAGCCTGATTTAAACACACATGTCCAGACAACCATTTGGACCCTGAAAGACACAACCAAGGGTGGGAATTAGGACTGAAGTTCTTGCCTCACACAGACTTCAGCAATCTGGAACATTCGTTTCCTAAGATTGCCAAGACAAAGTACCACAAACTGGTGGCTTGAAATTACGGACACTTTCTCTCAGGAGGCCAAGCTCCTGGGAAACACTAGGGAAGAATCCTCCCTTGCGTCTTCCTACCTTCTGGTGGGTCCTGGCAATCCTTGGTGCTCTTGGCTTATAGCTGCATCACTCCAGCCTCTGCCTCCATTGTCACATGACCTTCTTCTCTGTGTGCATTTGTGTCTCTGTGTGTCCTCTTATTTTCTTATAAGGACACGAGTCATGAGGTTGCGGGCTCACCCTAATGCTGTATGACCTCATTTTAGCTTAACTAATTACATCCTGGTAGTTAATTTAACTAATTACTTAGCTAATTATTAATTACTCCTGATGTGGTACTAGATTGTTATGAGTCAGAACTAACTCGATGGCAATTAACAACAACAATTGCATCCACAAAGACCCTATTTTTCAGTCAAGGTGACAATCTGAGTTTCTAGGTGGACATAACATTTTAGAGGACAACAACAACAACAAATTCAACCTTCTAAAGAGCTCTCGTAGAGTAATAGTTATGAATCAGGCTGCTAACCTCAAGGTCAGCAGTTCAAAACTACCAGCCGTTCCTCAGGAGAAAGATGAGGCTTTCTGCTCCCATAAAGATTTAGTCTCAAAAATCCTATACAGGGTCACTATGAGTCAGAACCGACTCCACAGCACACCACTATTCAACCCTTTGCACTGGGTGACCTTGAGTAAGGCACAGCCCTTCTTTGAGCCTCAGATTCCCTACCTGTGCTACAAGGGTGGGCCCTTCCAGCTCCCTCACTCTCAACTTTTAGTAAAAGTGTATCTTGGGGACTGGGAAGGAGGGTGTATAGTTGTCCCATATCATGGCCTACTAAAGTTCCACCGTGAGGTGACTGAAAATGAGGGTGGTGTGTGTGTGTTTAATCTTCTGCATTTGGATGTGGTCCTAATCTAATAACACTTTAGGAGATTTCTATAGAATAGATTAATTTTTACTAGAAAAAATATAATTGGTTGATGTTAAGGCTATTGCCTTGACAAATCTGCCTTAGCCATATATCTGAGAAAGTGGAAGCCCTGATCCACTGGTACATAAATATGCCATCCTCCCCACAGGCCCCGGCGAGGCACTCCAGGGAGGGTTCCCTGGGTGATTTATTCTTCATTAATAAGCTCTATGCTGTATTAGGATCAGATTTACGACTCTCCCTTTCCAATATTTCTGACATTTCATCTGAAGAGAATTACAAATGAAATCTTAGCAACTTTGCAGCTTCTCCTGCTAGGGCCCTGTGAACTTAAGGGAGATGTTGAGATGGGGAGGTCCAGAGGAGCCCGAATTGAGGCTGTTGCATGTGGAAAGAAACAATTTGGGGCAGGCTTAGCTAGATTTGCAAGCAGCTCAGTGGGTGAGCCATTTAGGTCAGAAGGTTGCAGACCAAAACTTATTGTTAAGTGCTGGTCAAGTCCTTTCCAACTCATGGTTGGTTGGTTGGTTGGGTGCCTTGAAGTCAGTTCTGACTCATAACAACCCTGTCTGTACAGGGTTTCCGAGGCTGTAAATCTTTACGGGAACAGAAAGTCTCATCTTTTATGGGAGCAGAAAGTCTCATCTTTCTCCCATGGAACAGCTGATAGTTTCAAACTGCTGACCTTGACATTAGCAGCCCAACTATTACCCACCCCTGTAGAGGGTTTCCGAGTTTGAATTGCCAACCTCGCAGTTTAATCCGACTTGCGGCCCAGTGCTTACCCTACAACATCACACCAGGACTCCTGCAAGGGCTGCAATAATAATACCAGTTATTCGAGGTATCATGGTTGTTCTGGGTTGAATGGAGTTCCCCTCTCTCCTATCCCCCCACAAAAATTAGAAAGTTACAAGTATGCTGAAATGTTGGTAGCTGTGAACATGGCCTTGTTTGAAGATGTTATCAGTTAACATGAAGTCATACTGGAGTCGGGTAGGTCGTAAGCCTGTGTCAGTAATGTCTTATGAAAGAGAAGAGCTACAGATGGACACATAGAGGGAAGGCAGCCACCTGAAGATAGAAAGAGATAGATAGAGATAGAAGTGATACATTTATAAGCCACAGAACTCCAAGGATCACTGCCATTTTATTTCCTAATAAAACACAAATGAAATTTAAGGTGCCTCTAGATGTTCTTTTGCAAGTAACACCTAGTGGATTTAGTTCTGCTGGCTGCTTAGAACATTCTAGTAGCTCAGACAGATGTGAAACGCCAGTTGAGGGGGTGCAACTGAGATGTTCTTTGGCCAGCACTCCCAGTTCCCCTCTTGTGGGAGCTTTCAGTGGAGCCATCTTGTTTCAGAGCTGTCTGTACTTGTGGGTCTCAGCTTAGGCCTCAAGAGAATTGCCCGGGCCCCATCTCATGACATTCTGGTTCTCTACATTTGGGGTGAAACTCTGATACCTGGATGCTTTAAAAACTATAAAGAATTCAGGTGAGAATGAACCAGATGTTAGTTGCCATTCAGTTAGTAACCGGATGTTAGTCCATTCTGATGCATGATCACTCACTATGTACATACCAGAACTGCTCCACAGCATTTTCAATGCTGTGATCTTTCCAAAGCAGATCACCAAGTCTTATTTTAGAGGTGCCTCTAGATGGGTTTGAACCACCAATCTTTCGGTTAGTAGTACAGAGCTTAACTGTTTGCACAATTTCCTCCCAATCCATTGTCCTTTAGAAATAAGGTCCAGAGCGCTACTGGGGTGTAGCTCTGAGACCAGCCACCAGATGTTGCTGTTCAACCAAAATTCTCAGTGGGTGACCCTGCAGGGAGGTGGGTGCCTTCTGCAGAGAGGTGTCCTTTGCAGGCGGTGGTGTTTTGGCTCCTGGATGCACAGCCTCTCCACTTATGTGGACTCTCCCTGGTCTCTGCCTGCCTCTGTTCTCAACCAGAAGCCTCTCAGCAGGTAGGAACTGGGAACTACCAACTGAACTGGTGTG
The DNA here is from genome assembly GCF_000296735.1 of Chrysochloris asiatica. Taxonomy (NCBI): domain Eukaryota; kingdom Metazoa; phylum Chordata; class Mammalia; order Afrosoricida; family Chrysochloridae; genus Chrysochloris; species Chrysochloris asiatica. Next base: position 29,394,484 of record NW_006408525.1, read on the forward strand.
TTTGAAACAGAAAAGGCAGACTTATTAGGGCTGAAAGGGACCTCAGATTATCTACTATCGGGGTTTAAAGTTTTTAAAAAGTGGTATAATTTTGGACGTGTTTTTTCACCTGTAAATGGGGATAACTTGCTCATATGGATGTTATGAGGACTAAGAGAAAGAATACATGCAGAACACATGACCTGGCTCCATAAATGGATGTTTTATTGATATTATGGCTTTACATGTAGGTAAAATGTGGGCAAACTGAGGCTCATGGGAGGGAAGTGACTTGCCCAGGGTCACATGGAGAGATAGTGCTGGCCCTAGGTCCTGATCTCAGAACTTTGACTTTTTCCTTTAGAGGAGACAATCAAAACCCCAGAAGACAGCACACAGACTCAGAAGAGACAGTTGAGTTCTACCTGAAGTTGGGAAGAGCCCTCCCTGATCCTGGCCTGGGGACCCAGTGGTGAGTTCTACTTGAAGCCTTTCTCTGGCTTTGTGGGAGAGGATGGGTCTCTGTCCCTGAGGCTTAGCCTGTTCATCTATAAAATGGGGATAGCCATGTCTGTGCCTCCTAGGAGCAGAGTGAGGATCAGATGAGAAAGGCATAAAGGTGCAGCGACATGTCAGGTGTTGACTCTCAGTGTGATTAGAGAGTCACATGGCCCTTTCCCTTCCCCCAAGGCGGCCATAAGGAGCTCTGGTAGCGTAGTGGTGACAAATCGGGCTGTGAACCTCAAGGTCAGCAGTTCGAAACTACCAGCTGTTCCATGGGAGAAAGATGAGGCTTTCTGCTCCCGTAAAGATTTATAGCTTCGGAAACCCTATACAGGGTCACTATGAGTCAGAACCGACTCCACAGCACATAACAACAACAAGGCCATGGTCCCTGGCTGGGGAGCCCAAGGACCGTGACTTAAATACAGTTTGGCTACAATTTGCTGTCAAACACTTTCTTCATCTGTAAATTTAGAGAATCAGATGAAATTCTTTACGAGGTTTCCATCTTCCACACATACACACACATGTCCTTCTCAGTTTAGTTAGCCCAGCCCACGAAAGGGTTAAGCAGTGACAGTCCCTTGGACAGGAAGGTCAGAGGTGAGACCAATCCAGGAGGTGACCGCTGCCGTTGGTGGAAATGATAATATTTACTTCCTCGACTCCCATTTGGTCCCTCTCCCCAAGGCCTTGTCTTCAGTGACCTTGTGAGATGTTGCAGAGAAGGAGTGAGGTTCAGCCTTCTCTGAAATGGATACGCCAGCCACACCCCCTCAAGGCTGGTCTCATTTGCCTTCTTCATTTTTAGACACATTCCAAACTTTTCAGAAAATTACAGTGTTTGCCAACTGGCCGTCTGGGGCGCAGGAGATACGCTATTTATAGTGGTGTTGGGACGCTGCCACCCCAGAGCAGCCTGATGAGAAATTGGGCCAGAGTCACCGGGAGTGGCATCCTGCACCCTGGGAGGGGCTGAAGCTCCTGTGCAGGGCGGCGAAGACAGCACATCTTACGTCTGGGCCCACTGGGTCTGCCCGTGATGCCCCCATTTCAGGAGGGCTGCCTCCATGCTCCTTGAGACTCTCAAGAGCCCATGAAACAGTGGTACTGTCATGGCAACTGAGCAAAGTCAAGGTTAAGGCTTACCCAAGTTTAGCTCTTGATCATACTGATCACTGCCCCATGTCACTCCATCCATCCGTTCATTCATTCACTCACTCATTCCTCGGGGTCTGAGGGCTACCTCTGTCCTGGGAATGTCAAGTTGCCTTAATGAGCCTTGGTTTTTCCCCAGCTGTGTAAAGGATAGATCTGATCTCTAAGGTTCATCCATGCTGTAGATGTGAAATTCCAGCCAGTGTCGTTTAGCACACAGTAAGTGTATAATTAAAATGTTTATATTCTCGCTCTGCTCAGTGCTGGATCTACGGCACTGGAGGGAGAAATGTGAACAAAATATGGTCATTGTCTTCACATGTGTGTCATACATTACAATTGACAAAAGGCTTTTATGGCATTTGTTGTTCCCCACAACTCCAAAATTGAGGTGAGTGAGATGGTTCCCATTCATACGGGGAAGATCTGCATGTTGGAAACTAAGAGACATGTTCAAGGTCTCCAAGTCAGCAGCTCCTTGTCTAGGTGTTCAAGTAGCCCTGGGGTGCAATGGAATGGGTAAGCATTTGGCTACTAACAGGAAGATTGGTGGTTCACACCCACCCTGAAGCTCTAAGGGACAAAGGGTCTGGTGATATTCTCCAGTAAAGCTTATCACACAGAGCCACTGTGTACCCTCCCATAAAGATGACAGCCTGGAAAACCCAATGTGGTTTTTCTAGAACTCTGACAGCTCCTAACAGCCAGTAGGACATGATGATAACCTGCTTTTGGATTTCTGAGTTGTGGGTCTCCCCTCTGGGTATCTCATCACTTTCCATTAAGAGCTTGCTATGTTCATTCCACTATGCCCCACTCCTAAAAACTGCCCACTTCCAGAAGAGACATTGACTTGGTCACTTACACCTCATCCATGCCTACTTTACTGGGGTCCACTGCAGGACCAAGCCCCCTTCCCTGTCAGGAGGGTGTGGAAGGTGAGCAGCCTTTTACAAAGGAGCCTTCCTTATATTCTTAGATTATCATTTGCTCTTTCTCTTCTAAATTTCTCATATTTTCCACAGTGAGCATGTGCTACTTCTATTAAAAGAAGAGAAAGAGAGAAGATCTTCATTTCAAAGAAAAATCTGACAAGAGGCATGCTATGCTGAAGGGCCAAGTGTCCAGGGAAGCAGAGGTCAAGGTGACCCTGGCAACATCCTTGAAGGAGGGGCCAGAAGTAGGGGTGAAGTGAGGGGCAGGGTAGAAGGGGGAGTAAGAGCAATGTGAGGTCAGGGATTCTGGCGGGGTGGCCTCATACTTCAGCACCCAGGACAGTGCCTGGTACACAGTTGGTTATGTGCTGTGGAGTCGGTTCTGACTCATAGCGACCCTATACAGGGTTTCTGAGGTACACAGTAGGCCCTCCCTAACTGCCTTGATAGTTACTTCACAGAAAGGCCCCGCTTCAGCAAAGACTTAGAAGCAAGATGTGCTTGAAGGCTGAGGGCTCTGGCTCAGGTTGGAGGGAAGGATCTATCCAGGGAGATGGTGTAGGTGAATTGGGCAGAAACTGCAGTGCCCAGGAAGGAGGGTCCCTCTGTCCTGTGGAGAAGAGGAATCATCTCAGGTAGGGAGCTGAGGAGGGATATTTTGAAATCAGTATTTTAGGAAATGAAGCCCAGCCAGTGCTGCGTGATGTGAAATCAGAGGATCGCTGAGAAGCTCAGCAGAGCTCTCTTGGCCTCTGCCTAGGGTCTGGCAGAAGACCAGATGGTTCTCAGAAAGGGGAGGAGAAGCGGTCTCATAGAGAGCTAGTGACAGAATGCCCAGGGTCCCAGGGACAGCACTGGGGAGCTGGGAATAGCCCTACCTTTGCTGAAAGGAGAGCTGAGGGTTGTGTGTGGAGAAGGTCCATTTGGGGGCAGGAGGAGGGGGAGCAGAGAAGGGAGACATGGGAGGAGAGTCAGGGCAGGAAGGCCACAGAGGCCAGGGAGGGGACACCTCAAGGAAGGCCCCCGGTTTGGGTGAGGCTTGTCCTTGTGCCGTTATTCCTACCTACAGATCCAAATCAGGGGCTCAGCCTGTGACACCGTGCCCTCCTCCACCTGCCATTATTCTCATGGAAAATGGTAGGAACTGGAAACCCAACCCAAACCTCCCAGTCATTGAAGGGTGCTCATCACTTGCTGCTAACATTATGTCCCAAAAGTGTCAGTGGAGTGGGGGAGTTCCTCTCCACACAGCAGGTGTGTGTTTGAAGGGATGGGCGGGTAGGGGAGTGGCTTAGCTATCTAGTGTTTTTATAACAGAAATACCACACGTGGATGGCTTAAACAAACAGAACTAGATTTTCTCACAGTTTAGAAGTCCAAATTCAGGATGCTGGCTCTAGGGGAAGGCTATCTCCCTCTGTTGGCTCTGGAAGAAGGTCCTTGTCTCTTCAGAGTTTCTGCTCCTGGGTGATCTTCATGTAGCTTGGCATCTCTCCTCTCTCAGCTCATCTTGCTAGCTTGCACTTAATCATATATATATATACACACACACATATATTTGACTCAAGATATACCCTAACTAATCCTGCCTCATTACCATACCAAAGACAGCCCATTTCCAAATGAGATTATAGCCACAAGCATTGTTGTTAAGTGCTGTTGAGTTTGAGTCAGTACTGACTCATAGCAACTCTGTATAGGGTTCCCGAGAAGCAAGTAATGAGCTTGAACTGCTAACCTTGTGGTTCAAAGTGACCTTGTAGTCCAGTGCATTAACCCGCAGTGCCACACCAGGACTCCACAAGCATACAGGTTAGAAATTACAATACATATTTTTGGGAACGCAGTGTAATTCATAGTAGGGAGTGATTGACTACTTTCAGAAAAACAATCCAAACTTATCACATCCCGCATGTGGCATAAACACTACAAGTATTTCCAGCACGTGGCATCGTTCTTGGTACGTGTTGTTGTTGTTGCTAGCTGCCATGGTAACTGGGGTGACCTCGTGTATGATCCTGTCCTTTATCATCTCTGTGTTTGGTTTCAGATTGGACTGTTGTCCACTGTTGTCCTTTTGGTCCACAGTGTTGATCTTGTGTGCCATTTCAGTTCATTCCAACTCATAGTGACCCGTGTGACAGAGTAGAGCTGCCCTATAGGGGTTTCTGGGCTGTAATACTTCCAGGAGCAGACCACCAGATCTTTCTCCCAGAGATCCGCTTGGTGGGTTCGAACCACCAACATTATGATTAGCAGTTAAGTGCTTAATTGTTAAGCCACCAGGATTCCTTTGGTACACAATATAATCCCACTGCCAACGAGTTGATTCTGACCCATAGTGACCTACAGGACAGAGGAGAACTGTCCCATGGAGTTTCTAAGGCTATAAATCTGTACGCAAGCAGACTGCCATTTTTTTTTCACTGTGAAGCAGCTGGTGGGCTCAAACCACAGAACTTACAGTTAGCAGCTGTGTGCTCAACCACTGTACCATCAAGGTCCCTTGGGTATATAATAAGGGTACAATGACATTTGTTGAGTGACTATACAAACTAGCCAATTGGCATAGAGGTGGCAAGGCACTCTCCTCCTAGCTTCTGTGCCTGAAGGGTTCGTTTGTTGTCTCCTCCCCACCTCCCCATCACAGCTGTGTTGCCTCCACCTGGCCTTGCCCAAGGGTTGGCTCCTGTAACAGGAAGTGTGGGAGGAGGCTCTTGCCCGCCTTGGGCTCCCAGCACCTCAGAGAAACTGTGTGCCCTTCATCCTGCTAGCTTGGACTCCCATCCCCCAGATTCCTCCAAAGTTTCCAGGACTCCCAGCTTATGTCTAGTCCCACTTGTCATCCAAACTTGGCCTTGTTTGCTGACCTGATACACAACTTCATCATTTCTACCTGACTTCAGAATCCTGGCCAGGTGTGGGTGTAGGGAGCTAAGTTTGTCAATTTCCTGGGACTCTTGGTTTTTGTTTTTTAACTTTTAGTTGAGAATTGGGCAAAGGTTTCCAAGCAGATCAGTTTTCCATTCAGCAATTTCTATACATTTTGTTTGTTTTGTGTAATTGACTGCCATCTCAACAATGTAACATCACTTATCCCATTCCCTCCTGTGCTTTGTTTCCATTCCTTGGTTAAATGCTGCCCTTTTGATGTCAAAAGGTTGATTACTCTAAGGTGTATGTATCTCCCTAGTGCTTCTGTGGCTGTTGTTAGGTGCCCTCAGGTTCTCTCCAACTCATAAAGACCCTGAGCCCAACAAAATGAAGCATTGCCAGGTCCTGCACCGTCCTTGCAAATGTTCTGTTTGAGGCTATTGTTGCAGCCACTGTGTCGGTCCATCTCATTGGGGGGCTTCCTCTTTTTTGCTGACCCTCTACTTTGCCATGTGATATTAATGATATTGTTCAATGATTTCTGTGTTCCATTGGGTCACCTCTCTTTGGAATGGGCACAAATATGGATCTCTCCCAGTCAGTTGGACAGGTTCCAAAATTCTTGGCATAGATGAGTGAGTGCCTCCAGTGCTGCAGCAATTTGTTGAAAGATTTCAATTTATGTTCCATCAATTTCTAGTGCCTTGTTCCTTGCAAATGCCTTCAATCTCTTGAACTTCTTCCTTTAGTGTCATTGGCTCTTGATCATATGCTATCTCTTGAAATGGTTGAACATTGACCATTTCATTTTGGTACAGTGATTCTGTGTATTCCTTCCATCTTTTCATGCTTTCTGTATCATTAAATGTTTTGCTCTTAGAATCTTTCAGTATTTCAAGTCCAAGCTTGAATTTTTTTCTTCAGTTCCCTCAGCTTCAGAAATGCCGAGTGTGTTCTTTCCTTTTGGTTTTCTAATTCCAGGTCTTTACACATTGCATTATAATATCTGACTTTGTCTTCTTGAACTGACTTTTGAAAATTTCTATTCAGCTCTTGTACCTCATCATTTCCATTTGCTTTAGCATCTTTATACTGGAAAGCAAGTTTCAGAGTCTCTTCTGGTATCCATTTTGGTCTTTTCATTCTTTCTTGTCTTTTTTTTTTTTTTTTGCTTTCTTCCTGTACCATTAATATTGCATGCACTGTAACAATACATTGTTAGAGAACTTCCAGAGGTTACGATGTGGAACAAGGGATATCATTGCTGATGTCCAGTGGATCCTAACTGAAAGCAGAGAATATGAGGAAGATGTTTACCTGTGCTTTATTGACTATGCAAAGGCTTTCCATTGTGTGGATCATGACAAGCTACAGACAGCATTGTGATAATGAGTATTCTGAACACTTAATTGTGCTATGAGAAACCTGTACATAGACTAAGAAGGAGTTGTGTAAACAGAACAAGGGAACACTGAATGGTTTAAAATTAGGAAAGGTGTGTGTCTGATTGTATTCTTTCACCATACTTATTCGATCTGTATGCTGAGCAAATAATCTGAGAAGCTGGATTATATGAAGAAAAACAGCATCAGGATTGGAGGAAGACTCATTAACAACCTTGCTTGCTGAAAGCAAAGAGGATTTACAATACCAATGACGATCAGAGACCACAGCCTTCGGTATGGATTGTACCTCGATGTAAAGCAAACAAAAATCCTCACCACTGGGCCAATAAATAACATCAAGATAAATGGAGAAAAGTTTGAAGTTGTCAAAGATTTTATTTTGCTCAGATCAACCACAATACTCATGGAAGCAGCAGTCAAGAAAGAAAATAACATTGCATTAAGCAAATCTGCTTCACAAGACTTCCTGAAAGTGTTTAAAAGCAAAGATGTCAGTCTGAGGACTAAGGTGCGTCTAACCACAGGTCAACAATTCAAACCCACCAGTCACTCCTTGGAAACCCATTATAGGGTTGTTATGAGTCCAAACCAGCTTAATGGCATTTACCAACAACAACATACTTTACCAAGCGTGATACGCTTTCCCAGTGACTGGTCCCTTCTGATAACACATCCGACATACGTGAAATGAAGTATTACTATCTTTTCTTCTAAGGAGCATTCTGCCTGTACTTAAAAGAGGTTTTTTTTTTTTGTTTTTTTTTGTTTTTTTTTGCAGCATATTTGCCCAATGTAATATGTCTTTTGTGTTCTCAACTAAGTCTAAGTAAAATGAAATCCTTGACAACTTCAATCATTTCTCTGTTTATTGCAATGTTGTTTATTGGTCCAGTTGTGAGGATTTTTGTTTTCTTTACATTGAGTTGTGAATCCTATTAAAGCCTGTATTCTTCAATCTTCATCAGCAAGTGCTTCAAGGCCTCTTCATTTTCAGCAAGCAAGCTTGTGTCATCTCGCATATCACAGGTTGTTAATGAGTCTGCCTCCAATCCTGAAGCCACATTCTTCTTCATATAGTCTAGCTTCTCGGAGTATTTGCTCAACATATAGATCGAATACGTATGGTGAAAGGATTCAACCTTGACTCACATTTTCACTGATTTGAAATCATTCAGTATCCCCTTATTCTGTCTGAATGACTGTCTTTTCTATGTACAGGCTCCTCATGCACTCAATTAAGCGTTCCAAAATTCCCATGTTTTGCAATGTTATTAATAGTTTGTTATGATCTACATAGTCAAATGCTTTTGCATAGTCAATAAAACACAAGAAAACGTTCTCTGCTTTTAGCCAAGATCCATCTGACTTCAGTGATAACATCCCTCGTTCCACATCCACTTCTGAATCCAGTTTGAACTTCTGACAGTTCCCTGCTGATACACTACTGTAACCATTTCTTAATGATCACAGCAAAATTTGACTTACATGTGATATTGACGATATTGTTCAGTAATGTCCACATTCTGTTGGGTCACCTATTTTTGCAATGGGCATAAATCTGGACCTTTTCCAGTCGTTGGCCAGGTAACTATCTTCCAAATTTCTAGTTTAGTCAGTGCTTCATCAGTTTGTTGAAACATTTCAATTGGTACTCCATTAATTCCTGGAGTTTTGCTTTTTGCTAATGCCTTCAGGAACAGCATGGACTTGTTTTTTTCAATATCATTAGTTCTTGAACATCTGTTACCTCCTCATATGTTCCCATTATAAACCCATCTACTGTTTGGCTGAACATTGAGCCATGGGGGGTGAGTTCATTTCTAGACCTGAGAGACGACCAAGGGCCATACTCAGGGATTCCAGCAGGGACCCTGACCATTGAAGAGCAAATACTATAAAGGGTGGTATTGGACAGTTGGTGGAATTTGATTAGGCAATAATACTATTAAATTTCCTGATGTTACTACTTTTTTCTCTAGTATATAAGAGAATGTCTTTGAAGTAGAAGGAGCTCTGGTAGCTTAGTGGTTATGAATCGGGCTGCGAACAGCAAGGTCAGCAGTTGAAAATACCAGCTGTTCTGTGGGAGAAAGATGAGGCGTTCTGCTCCAGTAAAGATTTACAGCCTTGGAAACCCTGTACAGGGTCGCTATGAGGCAGAACCGCCTCCACGGCACATAACCACCACCATCATATATTCTCAAGTGTTTCAGCGAAAGACTAGACTAAGAATAATAATTTCTGTGTTATGATAGAGCCACAGTGGCTAGAAAACAGGCTCAAACATAGCAGGGCCATCCTCAGACCAGAGAGCTTCCTTCTGTTGTACGTACGGTCACTATGAGTCAGAATTGAAGGCATCAAACAACAAAAATACATTGTGATTATTAGACATACACATAGAAAACGAAATCAAAAGGGGCAAAATGTAAGAATGGGTGAATCGAGGTGAAGGTATTGGGAGTTCTTTGTAATACTCTTGCAGCTCTTCCTTAGGCTAACCCACACAGAAGCTGGTGGGTGGGCCTTTTGAGCCTTGGCTCCTCTTCCTGCCTGGTTTGCTTTCAAGCATCCCCGCCCCCACCCAAGGCTAAGGGTTTTGTTTATTAAACACGTCAGCAGTGAGCTCTTGCCCCCCCCCCACCCCCCCCTGATTTCATCAGTTATAAATGTGCAGGCTACTCACCTCAGGGCAATTTATGATGGACTGAGGCTTGCGGTGAGGGTGACACAATCCAAGTTCACCGCAGCCTCGAGCAGAGACAAGGGTTGGGGCCAGACACAGGGCAGTGGGGGCGATGGGTCACCCAGTAGCTCTGCCACCTTCGTGTTTGTCAGCCAAGTGAGGATTAGGAAGATAGAAGTCAGTGGTTCACTGTTCAGGCTGGCAGGGTCTGGCAGCCAGGGCTGGAGGCTCCCCAGAACCTAAAGGCTCCCTACACACACACACACACACACACACACACACACAGAGAGAGAGAGAGAGAGAGAGAGAGAGAGAGAGAAGCAAACACCCTGAGGAGCTCTGCTTTAAGTGCTTTGTATGTATAAATTCGTTTAATCTACGAACAAGTCTAGAAACAGCTTTTGTTTATGATATACATTTTTTTGGATGAGGAAACCAAAGCACAGAGAAGTGAAGTAGCCACTTCAAAGTCGCTAATAAGTAACAGAACGAGTTCTTACTCTAATATCTACCCTCTCAATGATTATACAATATTGTTAGGTATTTACATTAGTAAACATTATGTTTATTTATTTGATGACTCAACGGCACTTAACAACACCAACAACAATAATTAAAAGTCATGAGTAGTGGCAATTTCACTGCTGCATGGTCAACCTTCCTGAACCCTAATATTGACAATGTTTTCCCCCTATATAAAAACATCCACGGGCTCCCCACTGCCAGTTTATAAAGTAGAAATCCTTAGTCTAGCATTCAAAGTCCTCTTCCCTACTTTCCCACAAACACATCTCCCCATCATTCAGTAACAGGCCTGTCCCTGCCTGCATTCCATATAGTTCAGGCCACCTCTCCTTCCTCTACACCACTCAGGTGACCTAGACTTGGCCAATCAGGACATCAGATCCATCAGCTATAATGATTAGTTCAGAGAAAGACACATGACCCAGCCGAGTCAATGAGAATCTGTTCTGGGAGTTATGTCTGGAACTCTTGGGGAAAGAAAATCTCTCCTAATGTAGGAGTCCTGGTGTTGTATTGTGGATTGATGCGCTAGACTGCAAAGTCCGTTTGTACCACAAGGTCAGTGGTTCAAGCTTACCAGCTGCTCCTTGGAAACCGTATACAGGGTCGCTATGGGTCAGAACCGACTAGGCAGCACATAACAACAAAGTTAGGGTGTCTGAGAAAATGAATGTGAGCCAGTAGCTGCCAGCAGCCATCATGCTGTTCCGTCAGCTTTCAAATAGTGATTTTACTCCTCACAATTTCAAATTTCAATCTTTCCCTACATTCTTCCTCCAATAAAGTGGCTGTGCTCCAGGGTCACAAGTTTTCTCAAATTTTTGGAGATAAAAGTTGCCCTTCATCTTGGGCCACAGTGAGGATCTGAGACCTGCTGCTCTCTGTTAACCCTTCTTCTTCTTTGTTCTCAGAGTGCAGATTTCCTGCCATGCTCTTCTTCCTCCAAACAACTGAGAGTCAGATCAGGTGCTACATGCAAAAGAGGAACTTGTAGTGAAGCAAAGAGAGCTCCAAAGTTAGGCCTAAAGGAATTTGGCTAGAGCCCAAATGTTGCCACTTACTATCTAAATGTTATTGTTGTCAATTGTCACCGAGTTGCTTCAGACTTATAGCAAACATGTACAGGGTTTTTGAGGAGAGTCTGGTGGGTTTGAACTGCCAACCTTGCAGTTAGCAGTCCAGTGCTTCTCCTACAGTGCCACACCAAGACCCCAAACGTTAATTAATCTTTTTGAGGCTCAGTTTTTTCCATCAGCAAAATGGTAGTTGCTAAAGTTAAATGAGCTTTAGAAGTATTCTTCAGACTACCAAACACCAGACTTCCTGATTCATGCCTAAAGAGAACTAGAAATGGGCATCTCCTCACCTAGGGGGTCAGTGAGCTCCTTCCTGTTTATTGTAGGATGGTGACTGAGCACACAGGTTGCCAAACCTCTGGACAAAGCCCAGTCTTCACATCTCTGGAACTCTCCTAGTCAACCTCTGTTAGGGTTTGCAGAATGAGTAAGAACCATGTCAGAATACAAATGAAGACATTGTCTTATTTTAGTCATTGCTACTCTAAGGGACCATTTTTTTGTTCCAAGAATATCGCACATAACCTAGCAATTCATTACTTCTTTCTCCTAAAAAGCCCAAGAGAACTTGTGTTAGACATCTGTCAAGTTCAGTCCATAATGCTAATGCCTGTGTGCCAGGTTCTTGTTCAGGTAGAGCTATCCTGTCCTTTCCTACTTTTCCCGGGGCCCCAACCACAGAAGGCTGGGGACAGGTGAGCTGGTTGGGGGCAGCAGAGCTGAGAGATGGTATAGATGCTCGTCTGGCTTCCTTTCTCATCACAGCCAGGGGAGGGGGAAGGCAGGGTGCTACATCATGCTGTTTGGACTATTATCATGGACTGGACATTCTGGGGTCAGCATTGAGACCACGTTTATGACTTAAAGTAACATCTTCTACCCAGAGTAGACAGAAAAGTCACAGGCCTATGGAGTTTCCATTCAAAAGCAGGGATAATGCGCTTACCAAATAAGGTTTAAAGGAAGATGGGAGACAAAAATAAAGTTGCCTTTTGATGATGCTAGGAGATGTGCTTGTTCAGTGTACCAGCTACATCTTCCATCAAAATGATAATGAGTTAGGGATCCTGGCAGTCTAAAATTATGTCTACAATATTTGTGGACATGGATAGTGTGTGCAGTGTGTGTGTATGGGGGGTGGGTGTTCCTTGACTGAAAGTGTGAATTAAACCCAACAGCATCCCAGGCCTGTCAGCCCTAGTTTCTAGGGACATCATCCTTGAGGTCTCATGCTCCTCCCTCAATCCCTTCCCACCATGTCCCATCGTGGGAAGGGGAGCCCTTGAGCTCAGCTTAGCCTTGGACCAGATTCCCACCGATGGGGTGGTCTAGGAAGCGGCCAGCCAGAGAGCGGTAATTACTGCTAAGGTGTAGACACCCCAGGTGTAACCCTGCGCCCTACCACCATGTGGCAGTGAATGGACTTGACCCTGGGTAAGGGATGTCAGCAAGCAACTGCCCACCACTCACTGGGTTCCCAGGCCCCTGCAACCCACTTGTAATAGGAGTCACTTGCCCTATAACCAGTGGGTGGCCAAGTTTTTAATCTTGGAGACCCCTTGGATCCCAGCTGGGAAGTGAATTTAGTCAAATAAGGAGGGGAGGGCCTGTCTGGGAATGCTGGAGGGCTTCTTGGCGGAAGGGGGTTGTCCTGGAGTACGATGTCTTCTTCTCACACCAACCCCCTCACCCCTCCAACTGCCCCAGCCCCAAAGTAGCTCTGAGGCAGTATTTCCAACATGCCCAGGAGTTCAAAGTAATGTATGCCTGAATTAGAAATTGGTATGGCTTATTTTCTACCAGCTCAGGTGCACATTAAATTGGAGTGTTTTTCTAGCTGATCCTCATCCTTCCTCCTCTGAAACGTCCTCTCTGGTCTGATCAGTGATTTCCCAACATAAAGACCTTCCACTGCCCCTTGAGGAAGTTCTGGCTTTAAGGAGGGGTAGAAAGAGTACTGGATTAAAACCAGCCCATCGTCTGCCACAGCCTGCTGTGTGACCTTAGACAAGTCACTTTCCCTTTCTGGACCTCAGCCTCCCATCTGTAAAATGAAGAAAGGGAGTGAGGTGGACAATATTTCCTGAGTGCCTGGTATATGCCACATTTTTGACATTCTTACACAAACCTTGCTAATGACCCAATTCCAAAAATTTTCATGTTCCCAGTTTACAGGGGTGAAGACACAGCCTGGAAGAAGCAAAGAAAATTGATCACAGGCCAGGATCTGAAGCCAGGTCTCTCTAACTTCACTCCTCTAACTTCTTTCTCCTCCACTGCAACCTCCGAGAGATCGTGAGGACCCCTTGCAGGTGAATGCTGTGGTTGTCTTCTGCGCCTCCTCAATGGCATTTGCCAACTTTCCAGGGAAGTTGTTCCTCACCTTTCACACATTTCTGTTATTCAGAAACCACCCAAAGTTTAGTCTTTGAGCCTCAGTTTCCTTATCTGTATAATCAGCCTCCTATGGTTGATACAGGAGTCCTGGTGTGGCACTGTGGGTTAATGCACCAGACAGCAAAGCCATTTGAACTGCACGGAGGTTCAAGCTCACCAGCTACTCCTTGGAAACCCTATACAGGGTCGCTATGGGTCGGAACTGACACGACAGCACTTCACAACAACAACAATGGTTGATACGAAGGAGCCCTGGTGTCTTAATGGTTAAGGGCTTGAGTGCTAACTGGAAGGTTGACGGTTTGAACCCACGAGCAGCTCTATAGGAAAAACCACCTGTCAATCTGCTCCTGTAAAGATTACAGCCAAGGAAACTTTAGGGGGCAGTTCTACACTGACCTGTGTGGTTGCTATGAGTCAGAATTGCCATGACAACAAACAATAATGACAGCGTTGATACAGACACACCGATTGGTGCAAACAGTTAAATTATCAACTGCTAAACAAAAGGTTGATGGTTTGAATCCATCTAAAGATACCTCAAAAACAAACAAACAAACAAAAAGGAAACCTGGCAATCTGCTTCTAAAAGACCACAGCTTAGAAAGCCCATGAATCAGTTGTGCTCTGGCTCACGTGGGGTCACCACGAGTCAGAATCTCTGCCACCCATTGAGCCTGCAGCCCATCATCCCCTAACCCACAGGCCTTCTCCTCACAGAAGTCCTGTTATTTTACAGATTGATTTGCTTCTTACCATCTGGTTTCCTGACTAGAATGTAGGGACCGTGAACCCAGGGGCTTTATCTGTTTCATTTCCTGTTACGTCCGTCCCCAGCTCCTACGACCCATGCCTGGTACATCAGTATGTATTTGTTGAGTGAACAAATGAATGGACGTATGGTAATAGCAGTAGTTACCATTTCTGGAATGTTTACATGCTAAGCAAGCACTGTGGCATTGTTCGCAAGAAGGTCAAACACCATGCCCATTTTACAGATTGGGAATCTTGACATGCTGTTGTTGTTGTTATGTGCCGTGGAGTCGGTTCCGACTCATAGTGACCCTGCACAGGGTTTCTGAGGCTGTACATCTTTATGGGAGCAGAACGCCTCATTTTTCTCCCAGGGAGCCACTGGTAGTTTCGAACTGCTGAACTTGAGGTTGGCAGCCCAACTTGTAACCACTACGCTACCAAAGATAAAGGAGTTTAAATAACCTGCTCCACAACATACAATCTTGCTTTGAATCTCGATACAGCCAACTCCAGTACTCATCAAAACGCTTTGTCAGCTCGAAGTACTCAAAATAAAAGTGGCACCCTGTGTATCAGGGTCCAGTTCTGGCCTGGCCAAGAGCCCTGTGGCAACTTGTCATTCTCCTAGGCCTCGTGCTCTTGTCTAGGGAAGATACACTGAGACCCTACAGCAGCCCCGGGTGCAAAGGCCTGGCTCCCTCCTCTCTCAGGGGCCAATGTCCAAAATTAAAAACAAATGCTTGAAAATAAAAGCCATATTAAAAAACAAAACTAACTTTTCTGCCTTAAAATATTGCCAGCCAGGGGGATAATTAGCAATTATGCTATGTTTTATTATGAGAAGATAGAATTCTAATTGGACTGATTTGAATTCCACACTCCTCCACAGATTGTTTTGGGAATTAAGGTATCAGTTGTATCGGTAATTATGGTTTACCATTAAATTACCCCCCCACAGAAAACTGTTAAATTGTCTGTGACGGCACTTAAATTTAGCCCAGACCCATGTCCTATGAAGACTGCGCAAGTCAATACAAGCCATCCGGAAACCACTGGGTGCCCTGTGCCAGGCAGTAATTAGGGGTTGAGGTTTCCAGAGTTTTATCTGAGACAGCAGGGACAAACGCCTGGGCTGAAGGATGCTCACGTGGAAGGCTTGGACGCTCCCCCAGCGCAATGTTCTTGGATCCTGTCCTGCTTTGCTGGGCATTCTGTAAGGCATTCTGTAAGGCAATGTGGTTTCACCTAATGGGCAACACTTCTCAAGATGTTTCAACAGAGAAGAAGCTCAGGGACACTGCCATTGGACATATCTGGGGTTCACTCCCCTCTCTGCCACCCAAGGAGTGAACTTGGGAGGGGCATTGAATCTGTTTGAGCCTCAGTTTCCTCATCCATCAAATGGCAGTACCACCTGCCTCATGCATGCATTCTCGTAAAGATCAGCTGAAGATAATAGTGACAACAACCAACTCTGGTGCCAGTTGTGTGCCTTCATGTTTAATCTGTGAGTTGAGTACAAAGTCTGTGTGGTTCAGGATTGTTTGATTGCAAGCCACGGGCCCTAATTTAAGTAAACTGGGAATTGAAGGGCGTGGGGAGGCTGGACCCCTGACATCGGTTCGTCTAGACCTCTCGCTCTGGTTGAAGGGAGAAGCACTGGGACCCATAGGAGCTTCGCGTACACAGATGCTTTAAATTCAGAGTCATGTTGAAAACCCAAACCAACCTTCTGCCTTAAATTAGGCAGGAAAGGATGGCAAAGCAAGGCTGGAAGAGAGGCTTAGAGCACACAGTATGCAAAGAGGACCTGTAGGGTTCAGGAACTTGGACTGCTCTTCATTCTCCCAGGTGCCTTCCACGGAACAGACAGGCTCTGAGAGCCCAGCCCTCAGCAAATGCTTCAAGTTCTCTTCACTTTCAGCAGACAAAGCTGTGTCATCTGCATACCACAGGTTGTTAACGAGCCTTCCTCCAATCATAATGCCAGATTCTTTATGGTTTATTTGCTCAGCATACAAATTGAATAAGTATGTTGAAACACAAGGTTTTGCCATCGTACACATTCTTAGAAATGGGTTCCAAATTCTGCTTTCTGTAAGAAGCTTTCCTGATTCCCCAGCCATGGTGACTGCTCCTTCCTGTGGTGGTAGTCAGGGTCTATGGCCCTGACTTTGCTCTGCATAGCGGGCTTTACTTTCACACTGCCTCTGGGGAGCCCCTTGAGAGGTCTTACCCAGTTTAGACCACAGCTAGGTGTTGAATCCAGCACACATCACAGTGTTAAAAAGGGCAAATGTGCTTCTTTTACTCCCTAACTTTTGTTTGCTTGTTTGTTTTTTAGTACTCATTGCATCCTATGTCAATGAATTTGGGAGAAAGGTACCTGGACAATTGACTAAGAGATCCACATTTGTGTGCCCATTTCAAAGAAAGGTGATCCAACAGAATGCGGAAATGATCAAACAGCATCATTCTTATCACACAACAAGTAAAATTTTGCCAAAAAGAATTCAGAAGATGAAGTAGAATGAGGAATATCCTTGCTGATGTCAGAGGAATCTTGGTTGAAAGCAAAGACTGCCAGAAAGATACTTAGTTGTGTTTTGTTGACAAATGCATTTGATTGTATGGATCATAACAAGCCATGGATAGCAGCATTGTGAAGAGTGGAAATTCCAGAACACTTTATTGTGCCCATATGAAACTTGTCAATAGACCAAGAGGCAGTCTTTGGAATAGAACAAGGGGATACTACATGGTTTATAATCAGAAAGGTGAGTTTCAACAT
Organism: Chrysochloris asiatica; assembly: GCF_000296735.1. Lineage (NCBI taxonomy): Eukaryota > Metazoa > Chordata > Mammalia > Afrosoricida > Chrysochloridae > Chrysochloris > Chrysochloris asiatica. Next base: position 29,411,571 of record NW_006408525.1, read on the forward strand.
TCTTATTCAATCGGTATGCTAAGCAAATAATTCAAGAAACTGGACTGTATGAAGAAGAATTTGGCATCAAGATTGGAGGAAGGTTCATTAACCATCTGCACTATGCAGATGACACAACCTTGCTTGCTGAAAGGGAAAAGGACTTGAAGCACTTACTGATAAAGAACAACGAATACAGCCTTTAATATGAATTACACCTCAATATAAAGAAAACAAAAATTCTCACCACTGGACCAATAAACAGCATCATGATCAAAGGAGATAAGATTGAAGTTATCAAAGATTTCATTTTGCTTGGATCCACAATCAACCCCCATGGAAGCAGCAATCAAAAAAAAATCAAATGATGTATTGCACTGGGCAAATCTGCTGCTGCAAAGGACTTTGTGAGGACTAAGGTATGTCTGACTCAAGTCTGGTCTTTTCAATTGCTTCATATGCCTGTGAAAGCTGAACAATGAATAAGGAAGACTGGAGAAGAACTAATACCACTACGTTATGGTGTTGATGAAAATGTTGAATATACCATGGACTGCCAGAAGAACAAACAAATCGGTCTTGGAAGTCGTACAACATGCGTCTTAGAAGCCAGAATGGAGAGACTTGGTCTCATGTAGGGATCATTCCCCAGAGAAAGACATTTTGCTAGATAGAGGATGAGTAGAAAAGAGGAAGACTCTGAACAAATGGATTGTCACAGTGTCTTCAACAATTGTGAGAATGGTGCAGGACCAGACAATGCTTTGTTCTGTTGCACATAGGGTCTCTATGAGTTGGAACCAACTTGAGGGCCTCTTAACAGTAACAACCATGTAGATATTTCATAGACATCATCTTCTCTAATCCTCACAACCCATGAGACAGTGACTGGTTTCTTTCTATTTTATAGATGAGGAAACTAGGGCACAGAGGGGCTAAGTACCTTGTGCTACATCCTATGACTATTAAATGAGGCAGCATGATTCAAGCCCAGGACACCGAGTGCCACAGCCCAAGCAGGAAATTGGAGTGCTAGGTGCCTCTATGCTTGTGCTCTGTCTGCAAGTGACTGGGAAAGGACCAAGCAAGAGGTTGTCCCTTCTCACTTCAAGAATTTCCCTATTGGAAATGCACAAGAACACCCAAACTTGCAGATCGTACGCATTTGGTTTAGCCTCCATGGCTTGATAATCAGAACTCAACTAGAGGAAGATTTAAAAAACAACAACAAAAAAACAATTTTTGACAAAGGAAACAAGGGTAAATTGCTACAATTTGATGAACTTGAACTATACTCATGGAGGCAGTAATTCTAAATACCAACAGAGTGAAGGAGTCTTCACATCAAGTATCAATGCTATCCCCTCCGTACACAGGGTAAATAGGGACGGGCAAATTAGACATTGGCTACCTAAAATGAGGGGGCAATAAAGGCACAAAGTGACTTGGCTTACAAGATTTCAAGAGGCAGCTTAATTTAAGTGTGTGTGTGTGGGGGGGGGGTAGAAAGAGTCCCCACTGAATAGTTTTCATCTTGTCTAGATGGGTCTGGATAAAAGAGATGGGGATAAGATTCTTATGATTCAATAGTAATTATTATCATGACTAATTTGCGACTGTCACAATTGTAAAGGTAGAAGTTTTGTATAAAAAACGGGGGAGTAGTTAATCTTACAGTCCAGAAACAGAGGACCCTAGGACCATCAAGGGAGAAGAGCACAACAGAATGCAGGACCTTATCCAGACACCAGAGCAACACCAGAGATGGAGGCAGAGACGGGGACACGGAGAGAGGGAGCAGCTGATGACTCTAGATTCATGGGAAGAGAGGAACTGAGAGCTAGTGGCCAGGAGACACACTTGCAGAATGTTCCTTTTGGTGGTATAAATTATTATATATGCCTGAGTGTTTAAAAAATAAATAAATAAAAGAGCTAAAGTAAATACAGAGAAATACTGTTATCTGATGGTACAATGGAGGAGATTATAATCATTGTAATGAAACAAGGTATATGATTTGTTGAATGCAAAACTGATGATCTGCCCTGCAAACTTTCACTCAATTCATAATAAAAACTTAAAAAAAAAAATTCCCCCTATCCACAAAAGGTTCTGTGGGGCATGAACAATTCCTTTCTCCTGAATACAGAACTGAAACATGCTAATAGGAAACTGGTTTTTAACATCATGGTGTAAGGGAGCCCGCTCTGCCATGTTGTTGTTGTTAAGTGCCATTGAGTCGGTTCTAACCCTGTATAGGGTTTCCGAGGAGCAGCTGGTGAGCTTGAACCGCCAACCTTGCACTTCAAATAGCTTTGCAGTCTGGCGCATTAGCCCACAGCACCACACCAGGCCTCCAGCTCTGCCATGGCCTCCTTGAAAAGCAAGAGTAAGATAAGCCACAGCCCTTAGGGAAGTAGAGAGGGTCTGAAATGCCTTGCTTTCTAGAAAGTACTGACACTGAGTGAAGGCTCTCCCAGCACCCACACCACTGAGTCCCTTTTCCTCTACTCCCACTAAGGACTGTTCCCAAGGCACCTGTTACTCTGAGCCCCAAGGTCATGTCCTGCATGTGTATATATGAAAGTACCGTGTACACATTTGGTTAGTTCCTCCTGTTAAAACTGTAAATTATCAGACACAACCCTTTTGGAAAGCAATTTGGCAATAATATGAAGTGACATAAAAATGTTCATAGCCTTTGGCCCAATAATCTTCCTCCTGGGAATGAATCCTAAGGAAATAATTCACAAGGGAGAGAAGACAATTCTGTATCTACAAAGACTTTTATTGCACTGTTATTTATGATCGGGGAAAACTGGAGCCACCCTCCCTAGCCAAGATAGGGAAATGGTCCTATAAATTATGGCGCAGCCAACTGATGAGATACTATGCCACTATTAAAATTGATAAACTGGAAAACTGTGTAGCAACATGGAATACTTGTACAATAAAAACATGTGGGAAACACTGGGTTGGTAGGGACGGGCAACTTAGACTTTGGCTACCAAAATTGGGGGATATAAAGGTGCAAGTGGCTGGCTTACAAGATTTCATGAGGGTACTTAGTGTCCGGACAATGGGAGTAAGACAGAAATCCTACTGAATAGTTTTCTTTTTGTCCAGATGGGTCTGATAATGAGGTTAGGATTTTATGATTCAATTGTGAGTAATTGTTTTCAGGTCTAATGGCGATTGTCACAACTGTAAATGTAGAAGAGGTGCAACTGAAAGGGAGGAGCAGTAAATCTATCATTTCAGGAACAGGGGACCCTAGGACCACCAAGAGGGAAGAACATGAGAGGAGCGAGGAATTCGAAGCCGAAAAGTGGCAACAGCAGAGATGGTGGCAGAGGTGATGGCCTAGAGAGAGGAGCAGTGGATTATAGGCCTTTGGACTGAGAAAGGCAGTCTGCCTGCAGGCAGGAGGCTGGCTTGCAAAGAGTGCCTTTTGGACATTTAAACGACTATATATTTACAATGTGGTATGTGTACATCAAAAAAAAAAAAAAAAAAAGGTAATAGAGGTAAATACTGTTGACTACGGGTGAGTGGAGGGGATTGTAATCATTATTACAATGATTTGATGAATATAAAACTGGTGATCTGCCCTGTAAGTCTTCACTCACTCAATACGTAATAATAATAATAATAATAAAGCATGTGGGGAAAGTAGACAAAATTGCATATGTTGCTATTAAGTGCCAGGGAGTCTGTTCCGACTCATCGTCAAACTACAAGCTTGTGGTTAGCAGTTCAGTGCTTATCCTACATGACCACACCAGGACTCCATCTAGGCATACTTATACTTACCAGCTTCCTAATAATCATAATCTGGTGTAAACATGGAGTCCTGGTGTGGTGCTGTAGGATAAGCACTGGACCAAAATGTTGATTGGAACTGCAAGGTCAGTGGTTCAAATGTACCAGTCACTCCTCATAAACATTATACAGGGTGACTATGAGTCAGAACCAACTGGTCAACACTTAACAACAACAGGGTTGAAGATAGGATGGTAAAATTTAGTCTCATGCGCTTTCGACATATTATCAGGAGGGACCAGTTCAGGAGGACATGATGCTTGATAAAGTAGAGAGTCAACGAAGAAGAGGAAAATCTTCAACAAAACGGATTAACCAACACAAGGGCTGAAACAGTGGGTTTAAACATAGCAATAATTCTGACGATAACACGAATCAAGCATTCTTTCCTTGAGTCCAAAGTCACTCTCTGAAATAGCACCCTAACTACAACAATAGGGGTGAAGATCCACCAGAACCTGGAGAAATTTATAGAATAGTTGCTATGTTACATCCCCGGGAGAGGAAGATGTAACATAACATTTTCTCTTTGGTTGAGAAATATTCTTTATGAAATCATCATTTGTCACCACGGGTTTGAACTTCTTTTATTGCCTCATTGGATATGCACTGGACTGCTAACTACAGTTGACTGTTCAAACCCACCAGTCGCTCCTTGGAAACCCTATACAGGCTCACTGTGAGCCGGAACCGACTCACAGCACCTAACAACTGCTTCATTGGAGGCCGCAGAAGCAGCATGCCCACAGCCTAGCGTTGCTTCCCAAAGGCAGATGCTGCAGCCTCCTAAGTCTCCCACTTTGCACGGAGCTTTCCTTGCAGACAGAGCCTTGGAACACGTTTTCATGATCATAATTCAAATTACCTGTTTAAGTCGGTCAAATGAAAAAATAGCCGCCCGCCCCCACGCGGCCGGCCAGGGCGCCGGGTGGCCGGGAGGCTGCAGCGCGTTCTCCCTGGCGGCCCGCGAGCGCCTCCCGGGCGTGAGCTCATTTCCTGGGGCTCGCGCCTCGGGCTATTTCAGCCTGGCGCTGTGCAAACAGGACAATTTACTGCGGCCAAAAGGGGCCCAAATTACAATCGTATCATAGACAAATATCCGCCAGTTTACCAGGCCCTCGGAGCCTGGGGAGGGGCCTCTCTGCCGGCGTGGAGAGGGTGGGGGGCACGCAGGGTCAGCCAGGTCCACGAGGCTCAAGCAGATTCAGATGGCTCGTCCCAGCTGTGCCCTTGTGGGGGTCTACCAGGGAAATGGGCCAGTTCTCAGCAGCAGGAATGAGGCTTCGGGCTCCGGGGCTTGGGGCTCGGTTCCCCACCACCACCCCTCCCCACCCCCGGTCAGTTCCAGTGCAGAAAATGGGATTCCTCCTAGGTTTCTACCTGATTTGTGCCACATAACTCAAACCAATAATCAATTGTTATTGAGTTGGCTCCGATTCATGGCGACCCCAAGTGTGTCATAGTAGAACTGTGTTCCATATAGGGTTTTCAGTGGGTTGTTTTACAAAAATCGATCGCCAGGCCTTTCTTCCAAGGCTTCTCTGGGTGGCCTCCAATCTCCAACTTTTCAGTTAGCAGCTAAACTCATTAACCATATACATCACCCAAGGACTCCATTGGACTACTTTGATTTGGCTGCTTCCCAGACTCAAAGTGAGACCATCTCTCCTTGCAGCCACCCCAGGGTTCAAAATCATATCTCTATGCTTAGAAACATCACTGCCTCTCCAGCAACCTCAGGAAAAAGTCCACACTCCTCTGCCTGATGGCGAAGCCCCCAGATTCTGGATGCAGTTCGCCTCTCCAGAGTCAGAGCACATCGGGTTTTTCACAATTCACAACTTGGATTGACTTTTACATTCCATCTATGTTGTTGTTCTGAGGAGCTACTGGTGGTTTTGAACCGTCGACCTTGTGGTTATCAGCCCAGTGCTTATCCTATGGCTCCATACCAGGACTCCCATTCCACCTATATGTCCCCTGTTTTCTCTGTCTGGTGAACTCTATTTCTTCAAGACTCAATTCACATGTCACCTTCCCTATGAAACTTCACTGGTATTCCCTTCTCTTTGAACTCTGCCCTCCAGACCTTCCCTGTTCCTAAAACTTTGCAGAAGTCTGTGGTACTTCTTAAATGGAGTGCTAACTTACACTGAATCATTGTTCACAAATAATCCCTCCTCCTCTCCGGAGGACTTTCTACTTTCCTGACCCATTGGCTCTAGTGCATTGTTGTTTGGTAAACAATATGATACATGTAAACATTTAGACAGAGTCCTGGTGTGGCACTGTGGGTTAATGCACTAAACTGCAAGGTCAGTTTGAACCGCAAAGTTGGCGGTTTAAGCTCATCGGCTGCTCCACGGAAACCCGATACAGGGTCGCTATGAATCGGAACTGACTCGACAGCACTTAACAACAACAATAATTGTGTGATGTATGGAGTTCTGGTAGCGTAGTGGGCTGTGGGTTGGGTTGCTGTCCACAAGGTCAGCAGTCTGAATCTATCAGTTGCTCTGTGAGAGAAAGATGAGTCTTTCTGCTCCCATAAAGATTTATAGCCTCGGAAACCCTGTACAAGGTCACTCATGAGTTGGGATCCACTCTACTGCACATAACCATCACCACTATCACTGTATGATGTGGTGTCGTAGGGTAAGCACTGGACTGCTGACTGCAAAGTCTGTGGTTCAAACCCACCAGCTGCTCCTTGAAAACCCTATAGAGGTCTGCTGTGAGTCAGAACCAACTCTGTGGCACAATAATCACTGTATGCTGGGGACCACATTATGTACCTGGACACAGAAGCAAACAGTATATGATGAAAGTCTCTGCTATCAAACTAATCTGGAGTGATAAAGCCAGTGGTTGCTTGGGCTGGAAGAGCAGACTACAACTCCTGGGGTGATGAAAAATGTTCCGGTTCCGGTTATTTTGATAGTGTTGGTGGGTTTACAGGTGTCAGAGAAAATTAAACAGAGCCAGGATGGTGGAACTCTACCCCAGGGACGAGGCATCCTCCCTCAAACAGGAGACTCAGTTCTTCTGAGGCCAACTTCAGGGAAAAAGCATGAGATCCTGGAAATGTCTAGAAAAGTATTTTGCCTTCTCATTTAGTTACCCTGCACCAGAGCAACTTGAGTCCAAGGCTCTGCATATTAAGGGCGGTTGAGGCACTTCAGGAATAAGGAAATCTTGTGACAAGTTTCTGGCCCAGCTCCACCAGTCCATGGTATGGAATAAATACACTCCTCTTTCTCCTGCCTTGCTCTAGTCCAGCCCATAGACCAAGTATCTAGACACCCAGTTTTGTTTCTGATGCTTTTCCCATCCTTGGAATTGCTACTCAGATATCTCCGGGTCAGCTCCAGGTCTATGGGCTCTGATGTTCCCATACTTCCATATGCACCTGTGCCCTCAGGTTCCAGGTGAAATCCTGAGCCTGGTCTTTCTCCAACCTTCCCTTGGTGCTCCCCATTTTGCCTCGTGGAGTCCTCTTCCAGCATTCAGGGATATCTTTGAGCTCTTTTTTTCTTCCCCTGAGAGTGTTTTTTACTTTCTCACGTAGGGAAAAAAAAATCTATCAGTCATTACACCTTGTTGTTATTAAGTACTGTTCAGTGTGTGCTCACTCACCTTAAGCAACAGGTGGGTTTAAATCTGTCTGGTGAACAGTCTGGAAGGTGTTTTTCTTACCTTATCATTGTTAAGTGTCATTAAGTCAATTCCCACCCACGGTGAACCTATATAGGGTTTCCAAAGAGCGACTTGTGGGTTTGAACTGCCAATCTTGCATTTAGTAGTCCAGTGCTTATCCTTCAGTGCCTCACCAGGACTCCCTACCTTAGTGGGAAATAATATCACTCTCTCTTGAATTCTGGAAAGAAAGGCTCAACCTTTGCTCTTTAGTTAAAGAACTTTAAGACTGCAATTTGGCTGGCGAGGAGATGGCTTTTAAGTCAAAGACCCTGAAACTGCTCTGCAGAGGGAAGCAGCTGTCCCTCCTCCCTACAGATTCCATTGGCCACATCACTTCCACGGGCCTCAGCAAAGGCCAGGCTGGCCTCTGACCTTGCAAGACTAACAAAATGTGAACAATCCTAAAAGTTCAACCTTCTGGCCAAAGGAAACCCCCAAATCAGCATGGCTCAAGATTTCAAGTGCCCTGTTGCGAAAGCTGGACAGTGAATAAGGAAGACCATAGAAGAATTGATGCTTTTGAGTTATGGTGTTGGAGGAAAATATTAAAAGTGCCGTGGGCTGCCAAAAGAACAAACAGACCTGTGTTGGAAGAAGTGCAGCCAGAGTGCTCGTTGGAGGCCAGAATGGCCAAACTTTGTCTCTCATACTTCGGACATATTGTCAGGAGGGACCAGTCCCTGGAGAAGGATATCATGTTTGGTAAGGTGGAGGGTCAGAGAAAAAGAGGAAGACCCCCAGGGAGATGGATTGGCAAAGTGGCAGCATCAATGGGCTCAAGAATGGCAACAGTAGTGAGGTTGGCCCCGGATTGGGCAGTATTTCATTCTGCTGTGCATAAGGTCGCTATGAGTCGGTATCGACTTGATGGCACCTAACAACAACAACAACAACATTGGGCACCCAAGGAGCCTTCGTGGCACAATGATTAAGCATTCGGCTGCTAACTGCAAAGTTTGAATCCCCCTAGAAGCTCCACAGGGGGAGAATATCCGTTGATCTGCTTCTGTAAGGAATGCAGCCAAGAAACCCCCATGGGGCAGTTCTGCTCTGTCACATGGGGTTCCTATGAGTCAAAATCAACTCAATGACAACCAGCAACAGCATAGGACATTCAAGAGAGGAAACCTAGGAGTGCAGGGTTATTTCAAAACTCCAAAGTTCAAAACGTTTGCCTCTCTCTAGCTTAGGGACTTGGGCAGCCTCTTACCTGATAGGAAATTGGCCCCAAACTCATCCATTCCACCCTCACTGATGAAATGCCTACTCTCTGGTGTCAGGCAGAAGGCCAGCAGAAACGAATAAGATCTGTCTTCAAGAGGCTCAAAGTCTTTCGGGAGCAAGGACCTGCCAGCCAATCAGAGTACAGCCATGTGCTCAGTGCTAAAATAGTCATGGGCGTGGGCTGGTGAGAAAATGCAGAGGAGGGACCTTCTAGATCTTGTGGGGAGTCCAGGGTGGTCCGCTGAGGAAGTGAGAGTTGAGCTGAGCCTCAAAGACTGAAGAGGAGTTTCACATGTCAAGGAGACCGAATAGCATCCTGCGTGAACCAGGAGTCAGACCATCTAAGCCCAAGCAGGTAACTGTAACTGAAAGAAGTCAGGCAGTGGGGGTTGTTGGTGTTGGTGATGAACAGGGGCCTCTGCTGGGCAGAGTCTTGTCTGGAATCAGTTTATCTTTCTAGAGCCTTTGGGCAGTGCACAATCCACACAACCTCACTTGGCTGTCCTGCCTGCCCCACTCTCTTACTGTAAGTGTCAACCCCCAGGCCTCCCCAACGCTGGCCATCAAATACTTGTTGTCCTGCTGGCAAAGAGGACTTGGGTTTGCCACATTTTGCTTTTTCAGGAGAAGCCAGAAACCCAGGTCTTTGTTTGTTTTCCCATCCACCCTACAGCCGTGATCTTACCCCCTTTAGACATCTTCTTTTTTGTTTTTTTGAAACTTTTATTGTGAGTCGAGTCAAGGTTTACATAGCAAATCATCAGTTTTACATCCAACAAATCATATACTTCATTTACTTCCATGATGGGAATTCCTTTATGTACCATCGGTTGTTCTACTTCTTCCTTGTGATTCTTGTAAAACCCAGATTTTTTTGATATAAAAATGTCCAATTTGTCAAACACTGTTGAGTCCAAACCAAACCCATCCTCAGGCTGGTTGAACCCTAGAGTTCCAGTTGGCAGCCCCCATGGTGTGAATCTCTGGGGTATTCCTCTGCTTCTTCTCCCAACTACGCTGCACAATATGGCTCTACCTTGAAATTCCACAGGATACAGTAATATTGATACAGCTGCTGAGAAGTCCTGGCAGAAAGCTGAGATCGGCCTCTGAATAAAAAGACAGCAACATGGGGCTGCCTGACAGCAGCCGCCCCAGGAGATTGATGGGTAAGACTTTAATTTATCTACACACCTTGTCTTGAGAGACCCTCCTCTGCCCTCTTTGCTGCCCCTACCCCAACTCCTCCTGTTTTGCTAGTGATAAATGACAAGCAGCAGACGTTTATTAATTAAACTGTCCCCAGTAGCTGGTGGTAAACCCCAGGCCATGAGCAGAGGAAATATTCAAAGCATTCCCTCAGTCTCTGCCCAGGGTGTAGACCCCAGGCCCGTTCCTGCCCCAGCGAGAGCAGGCTTCTGTGACCACAGTTTTGAACAACAGGCGTTCCTAGGAACTGTCTGAACTCCATTCTGACAAATGGAAGTCATCTCCATGGGCCACACAGTAATTAAAGTCCTGGCATTCTTTTGGCAAAAAAGCTTCTTCTTGGGACATTCCCACAGGCTGTTGAAGAACTGTCTGGGGCCCATAACCCCCCAGCTGATTAGAGAGGGATTTTAGAATTGGCCTTGACTGGGGATCAAAAGGGGATTGAAGCCGGAGGGGGAGGAGAGACACAAGTGGGGAAAGGGTGAGAAATGCCTTGTAATTACATTTATCATTTGGCTGTTCAGCTTGTAACACTTCCCAGGACTGAGATAGGCAGAGAGATACAAACAGGCCCTCAAGGTTCATTTACTTAGACTCATATTGTTTGTTCACCGAGATATCCCAAACCTGACACATAATAGATGCTCAATAAATACTTATTGGTGGAGTCACAGATGTGCTGATGCTAGTTCTGATTAAAAATGGCAAACATGACCAGTTGCTGTGGCCCCATGTGTGTCAGAGTAGAACTGAGTTCCACAGGATTTTCAATAGCTGATTTTTCAGAAGTAGATGGCCAGGCCTTTTTTCGGAAACACTTCTAGGTAGATTGGAGCCTCCAACCTTTTGGGTTAGCAGCCACACAAATTAGCCACTTGCATCATTCAGGTTGATTAGGCCAAAAAAATCATAGATAAGTTAGCTTCAGGTTAATCATTTTGTCAGTATGATCCATTTTTCCATCTGTAAAATGGGGCTCATCTGTCAATTTGTCATACTGTGGTGGCTTGTATGTTACTCTGATGCTGAAAGCTATGCCACCAGTATTTTAAATACCAGCATGGTCCGGTATTTAATGGTGGAGATTCCAAACTAAAGAAGACTAGGAGGAAAGAGTGGAAGACCACGTTTGAAACATGAATCACTGAAAACCTTATCAAAAGCAGTGGAACATTGTCTGATAAAGTGCCAGAAGATGAGACCTTCAGGTTGGAAGGCACTCAAAATATGACTGGGGAAGAGCTGCCTACAAAGTAGAGTTGACCTTAATAAGGTGCATTGAGTAAAGCTTATGAGCCCTTCATTTGCTGAAGTGACGTGATTCAAAATGAGGAGAAATAGCTGCAAATGCCCATTAATAATCAGAATGTGGTAAGTATGAAGTATGAATCTAGGAAATTTGGAAGTCATCAAAAATGAGATGAAACAGAAAAATCAATAGCCTAGGCATTAGTAAGTGGAAATGGAACGGTGTTGGCCATTTTTAATCAGACAACCATATGGTTTACTATGCCAGGCATGACAAATTGAAGAGGAATGGCCTCACATTCATCATCAAAAAGAGCGTTTCAAGATCTAGCTTGAAGTAAAATGTTGTCTGTAATAGAAAATATCAAGGAAGACCAGTTAATACCACTATTATTCAAGTTTACACACCAACCACTAAAGCCAATGATGGAGATATTGAAGAATTCTACCAATTTCTTCAGTCTGAAATTGATCAAATATGCAATAAAGATGCATTGACAATTACTAATGATTGGAATGCAAAAGTTGGAAACAGAGAGGAAGGATTGGTAGTTGGAAAATATGGCCTGGGATAGAAAGGATGCTGGAGATCAAATGAAAGAATTTTGTAAGGCAACAACTTATTAACTGCAAATGCCTTTTTCACCAACATAAATGGTGACTATACACATGGAATTCACCAGATGGAATACACAGGAATCAAATTGACTAGAACTTTGGAAAGAAACAATGGAGAAGCTCAATATCATCAGTCAAAACAAGGTCACAGGTCTACTGTGGAACAGACCATCAATGGCTCATATACAAGTTTAGGCTGAAGCTGACGAAAATGAAAACAAGCTTATGAAAGCTAAAATCTGCCCTTGAATATATCTCACCTGAATTCAAAGACCATCTCAAGGACAGATGTGATACATTAGACACTGGTGGTCAAAGATGAGAGGAGTTGTGGGATGACATCAAGAACACCATACATGAAAAAAGCAAAAGGTCATTAAAAAGACGGGAAAGAAAGAAAAGGCGAAGATGGATATCAGCCGAGACTCTGAAACATGTTCATGAACACAGAAAAGCTAAAGTAACTGGAAGAAGCCATAAAGAGGTAAACAGAAAATTACAAAGGACAGCTAAGGAGGCAGAGTGAAGTATTATAATTTCTAACCTTGAGTTAGAAATCCAAAAGGGAAGAACTTAATTAGCATTTCTCAAGCTGAGGGAACTGAAGTAAAAATTCAAACCTCAGGTTACAATATTGAAAGATTCTATGGACAAAGTATTGAATAACTCAAGAAGCAACAAAAGAAGATGGAAGGAATACCAAGAGTCATTGTACCAAAAAGAATTGTTCAATGTGCAACCATTTAAAGAGGTAGCATATGATCAAGTACAATGTCATTGAAGAAATCCAAGCTGCACTGAAATCATTAGCAAAAAGTAGGGCTCCAGAAATTGATGGAATACCAACTGAAATATTGCAGCAAACTGATGTAGCACTGGAGGTGCTCACTTGTCTGTATCAAGAAATTTGGAAGACAGCTAACTGGCCAATCGATTGGAAGAGATGCGTAGTTGTGCCCCTTCCAAAGAAAGGTGACCCAACAGAATGTGGAAATCATTGAACAACATCATTAATATCACATCCAAGGAAAAGTTGGCTGAAGAGAATTCAAAAATGATTACAGCAGTGCATTGACAGGGAGCTGCCCAAAATTCAAGCTGGATTTAGAAGAGAATGTGGGATGAGAGATAGCATGGTGGATGTCAAATGGATCTTGGTTGAAAACAGACAATACCAGAAAGATGTTTACTTGTGCTTTATTGACTATGCAAAGGCATTCAACTGTGTGGATCATAACAAATTGCAAAGAATGGGAATTCCAGAACACCTAATTGTGCCCAGGAGGAGACTGTATATAGATCCAAAGGCAGTCATTCGAACACAAAGGGATATGGAATGGTTTAAAATCAGAAAGGTGTGTCAGGACTGTATCCTTTCATCATATTTATTTAATCTGTATGCTGAACAAATAATCAGAGATGCTGGGTTATATGAAGAAGAAGATGGCATCGGAGTTATAAGAAGACTCATTAGCAACCATGTGATATGCAGATGATACAACTTTGTTTGCTGGAAGCAAAGAGGACTTGAAATATTTACTGATGAAGATCAAAGACCACATCCTTTGGTACAGATTGCACCTCCATTCCAATGCAAAGAAAACAAAAATCCTCACAACAGGACCAATAAATAACATCATGGTAAGCAGAGAAAAGATTGAAGTTGTCTACAACTTCATTTTGCTTGCATCTACAATCTTAGCTCATGAAGCAGCAGTCAAGAAATCAAACGATGTATTGCATTAGACAGATCTGCTGCAAAAGACCTCTTTAATGTGTTAAAGAGTAAAGATGTCTCTTTGAGGACTAAGGTGCACTTACTCCAAGCCATAGTATTTTCAATCACTTCATATGTATGTTAAAGTTGGACAATGAATATGGAATACCAGAGAAAAATCAATACATTTGAATTATGGTGTTGGCAAAGAACACTGAAAGTACCATGAACTGCCACAAGGACAAACAAATCTGTCTTGGAACAAGTACCACCAGAATACTTCTTAGAAGTGAAGATGGCGAGACTTTGTCTCTAGTACTTTGAACATGTTGAAGGACATGACTTTGAACATGGAGAAGGACATCACGTATCTTAAAGTGGGGAGGGTCAGCCTAAAAGAAGACCTTCAATGAAACGCACTGATGTGGTGACAGCAACAGGCTTACACAAAACAACCATGAGAATGGCTCAGGCACAGGCACTGTTGTGTTCTTTGGTGCACAGGGTCACTGTGAGTCAGAACCAACTCAAAGGCACCTGGCAACAAAACTGGGACTAATAAAACTCTTATTTCACAGGGTTGTTGTGAGGATGTTGTGAGATGACCTATTTTATGTGCCAGGTAAACAGTCAATAAATTCGACTTCCCTTCTTTCCTGAGCATTTGGACCACACAGAGGCCTCCCTTGCTCTTGGCCTGGGCTTCCAGGAGCTTGTGGTCACCGAGAGGATTTCACACTGGAAGTACATGCATTTCAAATGGATACCTAACTGTATATTTTCTGGTGTAAACTATATGTCCAATCTAACTTTAGCTTGGGGGAGCTTTATTATTTGTCTCCCTGTCATAAAAGCTATAATAGAGGAAGAGAAAATCCTGCCTCATACATTCCGATTCCTAAATACACAATTTACAATTTTCTGGGATATTATTTAAATTTATTTTTGTTCTGGAGTCTGGCCATGCCTGTGGGATGTTTATTTAAGCGCCGGGTGGGCTCTGGAAAGGCCTAGAATGCTCCAAAGGGAAGGAAGGCAATCTTCCTATGCATTAAACAGCAGGCCCTCGAAGTTTCCCTGACACCAGCTGCGAGACCCTGGGGTGGGGTCTGAGTTCATTCCAGTTCTCCTATCTGGTAGCCTTGACCATTGGACCTCTTTCTGGCTCTTTCCATTTGGCTTGTACTGGGACCAGTAGAACATGCTGGACCATGGTCTGGCCAGAGGCTCCAGCTCCTTCCCTTTCTCTCATTGGTCATAGGTCCAATTGCTTATGCTCCCGGCATGAGACCCATGACATTTATCAGGTTCTCAAAGAGGTTAGGGACATCCTGAAGGATAATTACCCTTAACCCGATGATTCATGCTCGCTCGCTCCCTCCCACTCATTCCCATCCCTCAAGCTCTATTCTTGAGATGCCTCAGCCTTGCTGAGCATCCTCTCAGGAGGACGTTAGTTCAGTCCTTGCACAAGTGCTGCAGAGGTGGAAGGAAGATGGGGCTTTCCCTTCTGAGTCTGTACGGAGTTTCATAGTAGAGTTCCCAAACATTGGTGTGTGGTAATATTCTAGGGGACCATTGCCAGGTAATTATGAGACTGCTATGGGATTGGGTGACATTTCGTTGTGTTGTTTAAAGTCATTATGAGTCAGAACTGAATCCATGGCACCTAACAGCAATAACAGGGGCTTCTGGTGAGGTGGACAGAGACCACGGCTGGAGAAACACTGGTCGATAACTACAACACTGCTGGAAAATTGTTCTAAGTTGCTGGGTGTTTTAGAACTGTTCAAGATCAGAAAGAGTCAGTACCCTTTAAGAAATCTGATTGTAAAGCAGGTCAATTCCAAAGGAGAACCATCTTGTAGTAATTTAATAGAAGACTCCTGGTGTGGTGCTGTAGGATAAACACTGGACTTCTAATATCAAGATCGTCAGTTCAAACCCATCAGCCACTCCTTGGAAACCCTATAGAAGGTCTCTGTGAGTCAGAACCAACTGAACTTAACAACAACAACAGTAACAGCTAACAGAGAAGCAGTGATGCCTGAGATGGAGGCAGAGATGATGACGTGGAGCGATGGAGCAGCTGGAGACTGTAGATCCAGAGAGGGAGAGCTACTGTGTGCTGAAGACCTGGGGAGTACGGGGGGCAGGATTGCAGGGTATACCCTTTGGTTGGTTGATGATGCATGGAGGGGATTGTAACCATGGCAATGAGACGATATACGATAGAATGAATGTAAAACTAATGTTCTCCCACGTAAACTACCACATAATTCACAATAAAACATTTAAGAAAAAAAACACACTCAACAGTAACAGCTAATACATATGTAGCACTTACTGTGTGTCAGACACTATCCTAAACACTTACATAGGAACATGAACAAATGGAAATCTCACAGCAACCCCTGAAGTAGGCATTTTGACAGTTTTTTTTAAGTGTCCCCCACAAGCTAGACATTGCACCACATGCTCTGTCCTTGGGTCTGGTTTCACCTTGAAATCCTACAGGGATGATGACTTAATCGCTGAGCTAGCCCAAGTGAACAGAGCCACGAAGTTCAGATGGATTTTGCAAGTAAAAACCCAAATCTATTTTGTGACTGCCAATATCCAGACTTCACCACATCTGCGGTCCTTCCAACCACTACTAACACAAAAGATGTTACAAATTCTCTTCCAGGCGGTATTGGATCATTTCTGGCATTGTTCACTTCTTGATAAATCAGCCAGTCAGAATAGCCAGCCCTGGTCTTTCTCTGCTGCTCAAAGCCTCATAGTGGGGACCGCTTACTAGCAGGGTTAGATCATTGGCGGCAAGGTTTCCTTTCAAGAACTCTGCTTCTCATTAACCTTGATGAGAAAAAAAAATATTAAGAGACATGCTGATGCATCAAAGAAAGAGCATTCTTCTTCTTAATTCATGTTTTATTAAATAATGATCATTGGAGAAAACTTGAAAAATATGAATGTTTCAAGAGGAAACTAAGTACTCACAATTTGGTGGACTAGAAATACACATTGTTGGCATTTTGGTATCTTTCACCAGCCCTTTTTCTTGCACACACTGGGATATCTATACATTGGTTGTCTCCTTTTTTTTTTTAAAGTATGGTTTGAGCTAGCAGCAGCAGCATCTGGGAGCTTGTGAGAAATGTAGACTCTCAGTCAGGCTCTGCTTCACATTTACTCAATCAAAATCCGTATTTTAGCAAGGTTCTAGGAGAGGGAGGGGAGTGATTCACATTCATAGGAAAAGTTGACAAGAGCTGGTTTGCCCCATAGCAAATTTTTTTGCATTCTGAGCTAAGTATTTTCTCCAGTCAATAAAATTTCTTCCACAACATAGTTTTAATAATAGGAGTCCCTAAGTGATGCAAAAGTGGCTGAAACTGTACATTGACAGAGAACTTCCCAAGATTCAAAATGGATTCACAAGAGAACGTAGAATGAGGGATATCATTGCTAATGTCTGATGGATATTGGCTGAAAGCAGAGAATACCAGAAGGATGCTTACCTGTTTACTTATTGACCACACAAAGGCTTTCGATTGTGTGGATCATGACAAGCTATGGACAACATTGTGAGAATGGGTATTCCAGAGCACTTAATTGTGCTCATGAGGAACATGTACATAGACCAAGAGGCAGTTGTTCGAACAGAACAGGGGGAAACACTAAATAGTTTAGAATTAGGAAAAGTGTGCACCAGGGCTGTATTCTTTCACCATACTTATTCAAGCTGTATGTTGAGCCAATAATCCGAGAAGCTGGACTATGTGAAGAAAAATGTAGCATTAGAATTGGAGGAAGACTCATTAACAACCTGTGATATGCAGATGATACAACCTTGCTTGCTGAAAAAAACAATAGAATTTAAAGTAATTATTGATGAAGATCAGAGGCCACAGTCTTCGGTATGGGTTGCACTTCAATGTAAAGAAAACAAAAATCCTCACCAATGGACCAATAAACAACATCAATACAACCGGAGAAAAGATTGAAGTTGTCAAACACTTCGTTTTGCTTGGATCAACTATCAACACTCATAGAAGCAGCAGTCAAGAAATCAAACGACGTATTGCGTTAGGCAAATCTAATGCACAAGACTTCTTTAAAGTGTCCAAGTGTAAAGAGGTCAGTTTGAGGACTAAGATGCGTCTAACCTAACCCAAGTATAGTACGTTCAATAACTTCATATGTACATTAAAGTTGGACAGTGAATAAGGAAGATCATAGAAGAATTGGTGCATTTTAATTATGGTCTTGGAGGAGGATATTAAGAGTACCATGGACTGCCAAAAGAACAAACCAATCTGTGTTGGAAAAAGTACACAGAATGCTCCTTGGAAGCCAGGATGGCCAGACTTGGTCTCTCATACTTCAAACATATTATCAGGAGGGACCAGTCCCTGGAGAAGGATATCATGTTTGATAAAGTAGAGGGTTGGAGAAAAAGAGGAAGACCCCCAACGAGATAAACTGGCATAATGGTGGCAGTAATGGGCTCAGATATAGCAAGGGTTGTGAGGTTGTCGTGAGACCAGGCAGTGTTTCGTTCTGTTGTGCATAGGGTCGTTATGAGTCAGTACTGACTTGATGGCACCTAACAGAAACAAAGGTGGTGCTCAAGTTAGAATCCTGGTGTGGCACTGTAGGATAAGCACTGACCTGCTAACCACAAAATTGGCAATTCCAACCCACCAGTCACTCCTCAGAAAACACTATAGAAGTCACTATGAGTTGGAGCTGACTCCATGACAATTTAGAAGGCCAACAACAAAGGTGGTGCTAACAATTAATCCAATTGACTGCTAACAGGAAGGTTAGAGGTTTGAGTTAACCCAGAGGCACCTTGGGAGAAAGGCCTGGTGATTTACTTCTAAAAAATCAGCCATTGGAAATCCTATGGGATCCAGTCAGAATCTACTCTACAGCAGCTGGTTTGATTTTTTGTCATTTAAATGTCTTCTAAAACATGATTTCGAATTGCATAACATTCCACCATGTGGGCAAGCCACAGTTTATTTCCCCTTTCTCCTTTTGTTTTCTGTATAATAAGTAACACTTCAGTGAACATCCGTGAATCTAGTTTTCTCTCTATCTCTGATCATTTCCCTTTGGAGCAATTCCTAGCAGTGAAATTACAGGGTCGAAGGCTATGATGTTAGAGAGGGTGTTTTTCCTGCTTATGACGGCTCAGCACCTTTTGAACACATTTTCTGAAATGTGTTGAATTTCTGATAATGTGAATCCCACCTTCCCATGGTAAAAACTCACTTTCTCAGCATTTTTCCATGCTAAGCGTCAAACCTGTGATAAGCTCCGCCAGGG
This sequence comes from Chrysochloris asiatica, assembly GCF_000296735.1. Lineage (NCBI taxonomy): Eukaryota > Metazoa > Chordata > Mammalia > Afrosoricida > Chrysochloridae > Chrysochloris > Chrysochloris asiatica. Next base: position 29,430,430 of record NW_006408525.1, read on the forward strand.
GCCCGGCACCACACAAAAGGAATTTTCGGAGGAGAGCAACAAGAGGAAGGAGGCCCTGTTCTGGGGAAAGTATCCAGGAGCAAATGAGGAGCCACCCCCTTTCACAGCAGCTTGTATCCCGGTCGGTCGGCCGGTCGTGTGACTATGTGACCTGTGACATCCATGCCCAGTGGTGGTAGCTGTGGCTTTCCCCTGGAGCCATGCTCACTGGAGAATCTGTCAGCTCCCTTGTACCCTTGATAAATCCTCTTGTGCTTCTACTGGCTGAAAAAGGATACTGTGATTTGCAACTAAGAACCTGATTGGCTCACAAGCATTTTAAAGACTTGATAGACATGTTATAAACTTCCTGAACATTTTGTTTTCCTTTAGCTGAATTGAAAGTTAATAGAGCATAGATAAAAGGGCAAAATTTAAGTCAAAAAAAAAATTAAAAACCTCTTTGAAAAAGTCATTCCCACAGACCCTCACGCTTCACCCTACTGCATGTCTACTGGAAAATTGTACTGTTAATCCTGTTTAATTTGTTCTACCTTATGCATGGGGTCAAATCACTTTCGGTGACCTACTTTTAGAGTTTATCAGATGTGGGTTGTGTGTTTTATTTAATTTGAATTGAGATGAAATGCATCTATCACAGAGTTTACCATTTTACAGTGTAAAGTGCAGAGGTTTTTAGTGTGGGCAGAAGACTGCACAGCCATCACTACCGAGGAGTTTGCCGAAATACAGAATCTTGGATCCAACTCCAGACCTAATGAGTAAACAGAATTTCTGGGGCAGGGGTCCAGGAATCTGTGTTTTAACAACTCTTCAGGTGATTTTATGCTTTCCAAACTTTGAGAAGCTCTGGAGTAGAGAAAGGGCTTGCACAGTGTCATGTAAAGAGCTTATCATAAATATTTTAAGCTCAATAGAGCAAGAGACAAAATCAATTCTATTATGTAGATACTGATGTGGCGCTGCAGTATAAGCACTGGACTACTAATCACCCACCAGCGTCTCCTCGGAAACCCAATACAAGGTCATTATTAGTCAGGACTAACTTGATGGTACTTCACAACACCAACAGCAATATAACAAGAAAGCAAGTAAATTGAAGAGTTTGTATTGATAAAAATTTAAATATGTTGTTGTCAGGTGCCATCGAGTCGGAACCGACTCATAGCGACCCCATGAACAGCAGAACGAAACAATGTTCGATCCTGGGCCAACCTCACTACCACTGCCACACTTGAGTCCATCAATGATGCCACCTGGCTGATCCATCTCGTTGGGGGTCTTCCTCTTTTTCTCTGACCCTCCACCCTACCCAGCATGACATCCTTCTCCAGCGATTGTTTCCTCCGGACAATATGTCCAAAGTAGGAGAGACGAAGCTTAGCCATCCTGGCCTCCAAGGAGCACTCTGGCTGCACTTCTTCCAAAACAGATCTATTGGTTCTTTTGGTAGTCCATGGCACTTTCAGTATTCTCCTCCAACACCACAACTCAAAGGCATCAATTCTTCTATGATCCTCCTTATTCACTGTCCAGCTTTCGCATCCATATGAGGCCTGGGTCAGGCGCACCCTAATCCTCAAGCTGACATCTCTGCTCTTCAACACTTTAAAAAATTCCTGTGCAGCAGATTTGCCCAGTGCAATACGTCGTCTGATCTCTTGACTGCTACCTCTGCGAGTGTTGATAGTTGATCCAAGAAGAATGAAGTCCTTGACAACTTCAATCTTTTCTCCATTGATAAGAATAAAAATTTAAATATAGTAATGATAAATGGGTATACTCTTTTGTGGACTCCTGGTGTGGCACTGTAGGATCAGTACTTAACTGTGAACCACAAAGTTGGCAGTTCAAATCCACCATCTGCTCCTTGGAAACTCTATACTGAGTCGCTATGAGTAGGAACTGAATTGACTGAAATTAACATCAACAACATAATCTTTTGTAGTACAGGTCTACTAATGAGAAGAATTCATCACTCTTCTGTCCGTTTATCATAGTGTGTTGCTGTGACGCTGCAAAGCTACGCCACCAGCATTCTGAGTACCAGTAGAGTCTCCCATAGGGGACACATTTCAGCAGAGCTTCCAGACTAAGATGAACTAGGAAGAAAGTCTGACAATCTACTTCCAAAAATTAACCAATGAAAACCCTGTGGAATACAATAGAATATTGTCTGATAAAGTGTGGGAAGATGAGCCCCTTGGGTTGGAAGGACTCAGAATGCACAGTGGCTACGAGGGAGTCATCACGGATTGTGAAGACGGTGCACAACTGAGCCACATCTTTTTCTGTAGAATGTGTGAGTGCGGTGAGTCTGAACCAGCTCAACAGCAACTAATGCCAACAATGAAGAGAATGGAATTCGGTTTTGTTTTTCTGGATAACATTTTGCTTAATTGGAATTGAAAGTTAATGTTTCCTATCACCAAATTGACTGCAAATGTTCATCTGTAAAAACTATTCTTAGCTCACAGGCTGTTAAAAAAAACACAAAACTGACAGAGAGCTGGACTTGGCCTGTGGACCATATTTTGTCAACCCTTCCTAGCACACATAGCAGTCCCCCGAAGCTTTAGCAGTTTGGCTAGTGGAAAGCTGTTGCCTTATTCTAGTTATTCTTTGGGCTATTACCTCTCTTGTGGTCCTGTTCATTGTGGGGTGCAGTCACATCCCATCTCCCTGCTGACAAATCAGACTTTCTCCCAGGAATATGTCTTGAGGGGAGCCATCAACAGTGGAGTGTGGTGGCCGCAGCAGCCTTCTATTGGCAGGGTCCTGAATTCATTTCTGCTGTCAGGATCATACTGTGACTGCTAGACCTTGTGGGATTTCTGAGAATCACATCCCATCTGCCCTTGCTCATCGATTCCCAGACAGCTTCTGCCATACCCATTTATTGATTTATTCAGGCAACATCTACTAAAGACCCTTAAATTCCTGTGCAAAAGTATTTGAAGTGGCCCCTAGGGATTAAAAAATTTCTCTGGATGGTGTCTGTCCAGCACCAACACCACTGCCCCATAGCTTGGGGGATTTTCTGCTCTTCCTGATATTTATTGCTTGCATATTAATATGTGTCCAAAATGGGATCCTCCTCAGCCTGTTTGGGTCATGGGATTGCAAAATGGTACCTGTCTTCTGGAAGTAATCAGACGATACAATGTCAGGAGCCACAGAAATGTCCCCCTTTTGGGAAAACAACTAATCCTACATACCAAAAAAATATCTATTTGCTAAAAGATGTCCATGTCCTGTGAGGGGGGAAGGGAGAATTATTCATTGTGTAGCGTGTAGACACGTGCTACCTTGGGTGTTGGGGAAGATCAGTTAAAAAATAAAAGTAAGTGGGGAGGGAAATTGCTTTCTTTTTTCTTTTCATGCACATGTATATTTATTTTTTCATTAGGACAAACCATTGGGAACTTTCCTGTAAGTGGTATAAAGGAAAAGAAAGAATGGGGTGGAGAGAAAGGAGAGAGAGAAGAAAGAATTGGAAATAGATAGTGGTGAGAGTTGTACAAAAATGATGCTTGGGGCTGTCCTTATGTCTCTCAATGTCCAGAACCGCAAGGTCAGTTTGAGTTGCAAGGTTGACAGTTCAAACCTACCAGCCACTCCTCAGAAACCCTAATCAGGGTCACTATAAGTAAGACCCCATGGCACTTAACAACAACAACAATGTCCGGAAGAGGGTGCAGGGAACCCAGTCACCTTCAGAAGCAGAAGATGCACTCCCTTTCTGTTGGGTTGCCTCAGGGAGACAGAACCACTTCCACCATGCTCAGCCAGGTCCATTGTCCTTGGTCTCCCTCTTCCTTCTTTTTCTAATCTTCTCTTGGAAAACCAGCTTCACCCCCTTTGGTTAGAGGCTAGTAGGAATGGATTGCCCCTTAAGATTCTTGTGACCAAGGTGGGCAGAACTACCTGCCCTGCATCTGCCCATTTTTTGAGTGGAAGACACTCAAATATAGGCAGTCTCTCTGGCCTGGGAGGATTGTGTCTCAATGTACCACTCAATGATTTATGATATTAAAAAAATTCTCTCTCTAGTAGAGATAAGGACTCCTGGTGTAGGATCAGCACTGGACTGTGAACCAGAAGGTCGGCAGTTCGAACCCACCAGATGCTCCTCAGAAACCTTATACAGGGTCACTATGAGTTGGAATTGACTCAATGGTACTTAACAACAACAACATCATGGATAAGGTTAGGGAGAAGAAATGAGTTGACAAGAACAGAAAACCCCATGTCACCCCACTTATGAGAAAATATTGGAGATCGTGAAATGTCCAAATGTCCTCTTGCACCAGTGAAGGGGGCTGCTTAGGGTGGGACCCCAGGCACTGGGGTTGAATGGGTAGAGAGGTACTCCAAGCAACAAGGCTCAGATTTGAGGGTCTGAGGGTGGGGTCTCACGCGGCTGAGAAAATTGGCCAAGGATCAGTTTTAGAGAAGCTTTCGGGACTACCTGTTGTGTTTTTCAATTGGGGTGGGAGGCTAGGGGGAATCTGGGGAGCCAATTGTACCAGATTGAATATTTTTGATGAGCTTCAAATAGACTTCTGGTGTTATTTTCAAATACGATATTACATGCTTAGTCTCAGAGAATTATTCTGACAAGACCAAAAAGACAGTCATCACTTGACCTTGATGTTCTCACAATTCTGAACAGCCAGTACCAACCTGTGGTGCCTTTTGAATTTGAATTTTTCTTGTGAGTTTCATAGCAATGTTATATTACATTATCATTTTATAAATGCCTTAATTTGTTCAACATAAACATTAATACTTGGTAATCTTCATAACCCTCTTTTGGTGCATCTGCCTTGTATAATATATTATAATCAATAACACTGCCATCAAGTCGATGGCAACTCATAGCAACCCTGTATAGGGTATCTGAGGCTGTAAACCTTTACAGGAGCGGAAAGTCTCATCTTTCTCCCACAGAGTGGTTGGTAGGTTTAAACTGCCAACCTTGTAGTTGGCAGTCCAGTGCTAATCCTGGACTTGCCCTATAGCCAGGACCACCGAGACTCATTTTTATTGCTGTTAAGTGCCATAAAGTCTGTTCTTGAGGAACCTCAGAATTGGATATGGGTCTTTTTCCCATCTTTGAGACACTGCTATCTAAATTGTCACAATCTAACAGGTGAGCATAACATACAAGTTAGGTAGCAAAGCGAAGGCCTGGATCAGAAGAACACAAGAAGATGGAAAGGACTTGTTGAGAGGGCCAGGACATTGGCCTGGAACATGGTGTTTGGCCCAGGACAAGAGAGTGCTAATGTGTGGGTCAGAAGACCACAGACAGTGCTGACAGAAACTACAGTCCATTATTTCAACGGGCCAGGCAGCCATCAGAAATGATGGTTAGATGTGCACACACAGGAAGTAAGAGTAGAAGGAATTGCACCTAAATGCAAGCATGCTTTTGTACTGATGGGGAGGGCTGGGATTGTGGGTGGATTTATTTGCTCTATATTTTGAAATAAAACTTTGGTCCAAATCCTGAGCTATCTGGGCTGGTGTTAGATCCAGCAACCCCCAGAGTCCCTGGGAGAAGTCCAGGGCTTGCTACAATCGCACCACCTGGTGGAGAAGATGTGCTCAATCCCTGTCTCCTGGGGCCAGGTATGGGGGGCAGATGTTAAGGCTGGCAAGGCCCAGCTCTGTGGTGCCAGCATGCCATCGCTCCTGTCTTCCTTCCAGCTTCTCTGCTTCCCTCCTAAGGAAGCCTTGAGGCTGACTGCCCCACCCTACACATACCCACTTCCCCAGCCAATCCAGCCCAAGTCTCACCCCAAGACATCATCTTCTCCTCAGTGATGTGTTGGGGAAAGAATTTGCTTCCTGTGCCAGCCCCTCAGGAGACCTGCCTGGGAGGTCCTTAGGGCTTAAGCTGCTTCAGCTCATGCCCTGAGCCCCTTCCTGTGGGTCTGGGCCCACCCACCTTCCACGAAGTGCTTCCCAGTCCCTGCCTGCTCTGGGCTTCTGGTGGTGGGGAATGGGCAGCAAGGCAGTGCTCAAGGAGATATTCTTGGGGCCAAAGCACTGCTGGACCTCCCAGTTCAGGACAAACCTGAAGCAAGGCTCCCACGGGCTTCTCCCAGTTATTCCCCCTTTAGCCCTTCAGAGTGCTAACTAAGTCCGAGGCTCTGAGAGGCTTCCAGGAGGAAGGGGGTGTGAGCTTCTCCTGGAGGAGAAACTAGAGTGGACAGATAACACAGGGACAGCGTTTGAGGTGAGGGACCCGCCTGACAAAGGCAGGGACTGTATGAGGAGAGCATGGCACTTGGGGACAGCGAAAAGGTGCCCAGCAAGGCTACCATGGAGATTATTGGGGAAAAGTCTCTAGCAGGTGGGTGTCCAGCAGAGGAGCCTGTAGAATAAGCATCTGCCACTGGGGAAGGTGGGCATGAAGAAGGCCAGGTGAGAGGGAGGCTGAGTCAGGGTGGTAGCACTGAAAAAAAAAAAAAGAAAGGATTCAAGAGACATCAGGCAGGTGGTCAGCAGGCAGATGGACACGTATGGTGGTGGTGGGTTAGCTGCAGTGGGGAAGGTTGAGGAGGAGCCGGGAGACCACCTGGCTAGAGCTCCGGAGTGGTGGAGGTGCCCAGTTGACTTCAGAGGTGCACCTGCGCCGCCCCACCGGAGAAGCGTGTGGGAAAGGAGGCTCTGTGAGGAGCTTCTAGTAGTGTGAAGTCTCCATGAAGACAACCAGACATGGGGCCCCTACTGTGGGGAGGGGGTGGTGAAGCGATTGAGGGAAAGAAAACAGCACCTGCATGAAGAATGAGCAATAGAAAAGCCCAGACATTTTTCCGAGCTTGGGGGTGGGGTAGAGAGTGTCTCTGACCCCCTAATTAGGAGGACAGCTGCCCTAGGCAGACTACAGTTCATCCTTGTTGTGACCCTGGGTCTAAGTGACATCAGATGCGCAGGGTGGGCCACCTGTCCTTGCTGATCATTCACAAAGAATCTGCTTGTTGTGGTTGTTAAGTACCGTCAAGTGGGTTCCGACACAAGTGACCCTGTTATAGGAGCAGCTGGTGAACTTGAACCGCCAACCTTGCAGTTCAAACTGACCTTGCAGTCCAGCACATTAACCCACGGCGCCACACCAGGACTCTAAGCTCCTGCTAGGGACCCTCATCTATTGCTGCTCAGCAGGGCATCCCTAGTACCAGGCATACTGTGGACACCTGAGATGCATCGTGGATGCATATTTGTTCTTTTGTTAGGGATGTCTTCTCTTGTCAGAACAACCAACTACCATAGAGTCAATTCTGACTTAGGGCAGCCAACCGTGTGGGTGTCAGAGTAGAATTGTTCCCCACAGGTTTTCAATGGCTGAGTTTTCTGAAGTAGATGGCCAGGCTTTTCTTCTGAAGTGCCACTGGGTAGACACAAATAGCCATCCATTCCATTAACGGCATGAATGGATTCCAAGCCAACTTCAGTCCCTGCCTAATATGGCTGAGGATTGAACAGATGTGATGTGATACAAGTACAAAATGACAAACTGTGACAAGGATTGGGAAAGAGAACAGTGAGGTTCTGTTTTAGCTGGGGTGGTCACAGAAGGTCTCTGAGGAGTTGACATCTGAGCTTAGACTGGAAGGCATGGAAGAGTATTTTAGGAGGAGGGAATAGCATTGCCATACCCCCAGCCCCCACCCCCCCAAAAAAGCCGCGTGCTTTCGAGGAACTCAAAGTAGGACAGAGTTGGAGGGCTTGAGCAAGGGCAGAGGGGCTGGTACAGGAGATCGAACTGGCAAGGAGGTGGGGGCTGACTGAACTGGAATATTTTGGCGAAAAGGACACAATAAAATGATTTCTTGTGGCCCTTGTTACCCAAGTTTTGATGGCATTTTAAAGAACCATCCTGCTTTCCATCACAAAAGGCTTAGGAGTTATTTTGTTCTCATTTCAGGAGAGTGGGAGTCCAAGGCTTTCATGGAACAGGTGGCCCACAAGATACTTCTTTCATTGTTGTTGTTAAGTGCCATCGAATCAATTCCGACTCATATTGACCCTGTAAAGGGTTTCCAAGGAGCAGCTGGTGAGTTTGAACTGCTAACCTTGTGGGTCAAAATAACCTTACAGTCCAGAGCATTATCTTGTACTGTGCCCTGCAAACATTTTTAGAAAATGTTCCCTTGTCCACTCAATTTCTTAGCCAAATTGATGATGAAAGTTTCTTAGATATTATCAAACGTCTTAAGACAATGAGTTGTGGGGCCTGGGGGCTCAGGATCATAGTCTTAGGGGACACCATGGTCAATTAGCATGAAATAGTCCACAAAGACAATGTTCTACATACTACTTGGGTTAGTAGCAATGGGGATCTTAAAAGCTCATGGGTGGCCATGTAAGGTGCAACTATTGGTCTCTCCATGTGCAGAAAAAAGAAGAGTGTTGAGAATTGAAGATGTTTGGAATCAGCTAGTCCAAGGGACCAATGGAACAGGTGAACATCAGTCCCCATAACTCGTAGACTAGAAGAACTAGACAGTGCTCAGCTACCACTAACAACTGCTCGGAAAGGACTCACATTAGATGGTCCTTGATAGAGTGAGAGAAAATGTAGAACAAACTCAAAATTATAAAAAAGACCAGGCATACTGGTCAGAAAGAGACCGGAGGAACCCAAGACTATGGCCCTCCACCACCCTTCAGGTGTGGAATGGAACTCACCCTTGTGACCCAATGTTCAGCCAGGCAGTAGATAGGTATATAGAGGGTACATCAATACTAGTAAGGTATACTTACCATAGAATGGTCAATCATTTAAGACCAAAAGAGAAATTCTAAGGCCAAAGTTGAGAAGGGATGGGAAGGAGGTGGTGGTAGTGGTTGTATGTCGTCAAGCAGATTTTGACTCAAAACCTGTATAAAGTTTACGAAGCTATAAATCTTTACAGGAGCAGAAAACCTCATCTTTCTCCCATGGAGTGGCCAGTGGATTCAAACTGCTGACCTTGTGGTTAGCAACTCAATGTGTAACCCTCTACCCCACCAGGACTCCTTTTGGGAAGGAGGGTGGAATGGAAATCGGAACCACAGGGAGAAAGTGGGGTAACTGTTGTTGCATGGAGGGGATGGCAATTGTTGAGATGAAACTAAGTGAATGATCTGTTGAATATAAAACTGACCATCTTCTCTGTAAATCTTCCATTAATTCCCAATACAAAGTCAACAAAAAGATTAAAGGCACACAAAAAATGATTAAAAACGAGAGAGAGAAAATAAAGGTATACACATTCTTGTTGTTAAGTGCCTTGGAGTCAGCTCTGACTCATAGCGACCCTACATAGGGTTTCCATGGAGTGACTTGGGGGTTTGAACAGCCGATCTTTCTCTTGTGGCACTTATCCTAAGTGCCACAAGAGAACTCCAAAGGTATACATAGCTAAATAATTAATACTATGCAAATTATTCTCCAGGACCACTTCTTTGTTAGCATACAGAACCAGGAGAACATACAAAGAGAGACTTGCTCTCTTTTACACACATGCACACTTGCACACACACGTTCATCTCACCACTATAATTATAATTACTACACTGGTTTCCAGATCAGGGGTTGCAGTCTTGGTATGGAAACGCCTGAAAGGCACCCAAGGCAATTAGTGGTGTCCCTTCACACCCCCACCACATAGGTGGGGCCTTTGCACTCACTGCTCCCCCTCTTAGCACATGCACCCCCTGCTAGTGTGGCTCCCTCCCCCAATGCATTTATGGTCTCGATTCAAATGCCATCTCCTCAGAGAGACCAGGCCTGGCCACCTCCCTCACTCCCTACCTGCTCATTCAACTGTATTTTTCTTTAGAGAACTTTTCTGCCCTCGGCCTTATGCTATGTATTTATTTGTTCTCTCTGCCATCCAGATAAGGAGCCCTGGTGGTACAGTGGTTTAAGCGCTCAGCTGCGAACCACTGAACAGTTGGTTCAAATACACCAGCTGCTCTATGGGAGAAAGAGGTGATAGTCGGCTTCCATATGGGAATCCGATGGGGCAGTTCTATTCTGTCCTATGAGTTGGAATTGACTTGGTCAACAATGACTGTCCTTCTTTCATGATCAAAGGACTAATTTCCACCCTTCCTACTATTGGTGGTTGGAACTCACTCAACAGCACCGAGGGAGAAAGACCTGGTAATCTGCTTCCACAAAGATCACAACTAAAGACACCCCCATAGGGCAGGTTGACCCTATCACTTGGGGTCACTATGAGTCAAAATCAACTTGAAGGCACCTAAAAAAACCAACAGCCATTACCTGAGGGAGCCCCTGAGCAGTACAAATGGTTAACGAACTTGGATACTGATCAAAATTTGGAAGTTTGAGTCAATCCAGAGGCTCCTTACATGAAAGGCCTTCCAGAAAATCAGCTACTGAAAACTCTCTGGAGTAGTCTCAGGGAACACCAAGATCAACTGGCATAACATAATCCACAAAGATAATGTTCTACTTTGGTGAGAAAGGACTGGGTCCTAAAAACTTGTAAGCAGCTATCTAAGGTGCAACTATTAGTTTTTCCCTATTTAAAGCAAAGAAGAGCGAAGAAAATTGAAAATGTGTGGAAACAATTAGTCCAAAGAACTAATGGATCATGTGAACCTGTGCCTCTACAACTCTGAGATCAGAAAAACTAGATGGTGCCCACTTACCACTACCAGCTGCTCTGAAAGGGTCTTCACGTTTGAAGTCCTGAGTAGAGTTGGGGGGAAAATATGGAACAAATCTCAAGATCATTTAAAAAAAAAGACCAGGCTTATTGATTCAATAGAGACTGGTGGAACCCCTGAAGATATGTTCCTAACACCCTATGGGACACAAATCTACTCTGATACCCAGGGGTTGCCATGATTCAGAATCAACTCTACAGTAATTGGCTAATCTCATGAGAGAAGAAACCCTAAACTAAACGAAAGAATATTCCACCGTGATGTATACCAGGTGTCTATGGTGCTGGCTGTGAGGGGATGCTCTGTTACTGTTATTGCTCGGTGCTGTTAAGTTAGCTCATAGTCCTGCACCAGCTTCACAATTGAAGTTATGTTTGTGCACATCATTGAACCGTTGTTCCAATTCATCTCATTAAGGAGTCTTCCTCTTCTTCATTGACCTTATACTTTACCAAGCATGATGTCCTTTCCCAGGGACTGGTCCCGTTTGATAACATGTCCAAAGTACAGAAGACAAAATCTCGCTTTCCTTGCTTCCAAAGGAGCTTTCTGATTGTACTTCTTCCAAGACAGATTTGCCTGTTCTTCTGGCAGTCCGTAGTACTTTAAATAATCTTCACCAAAATTACAATTCAAATGCATCAATTCTTCTCCTAGCTTCCGTATTCATTGTTCAGCTTTCACACACATATGAGGCAATTGAAAATACCATGGTTTAGGTAGGGTGCACATTAGTCACATCTTTGCTCTTTAACACTTCAAAGAGGTCTTTTTCAGTAGATTTGCCCAATGCAATATATCTTTTGAGTTCTTGATTGCTGCTTCCATAAGCATTGATTATGGATCCAAGTAAAATGAAATCCTTGACAACTTTAATCTTATCCCCATTTATCATGATGTTGTTTATTGATTCAGTTGCAAGGACTTGTATTTTCTTTACACTGAGTTTTAATTCATACGGAAGGCGGTAATCAGAAAGTGCTTTACATCCTCTTCACTTTCGGCAAGCAAGGCTGTTACTGAGCCTTTCTCCTATCCTGATGCCACGTTCTGTTTCGTATAGTCCAGCTTCTCCTGATTACAGCATACAGAATGAATAAGTATGGTTAAAGGCTATAACCCTGGTGTACCCCTTTTCAGATTTTAAACCACAAAGTATCCCCTCGCTATGTTGAAATGACTGCCTCTTGGTCTATGTCCAGGTTCTGGATGAGCACAAGTTTAATGAGATTACATAATCAATACAACACAAGCATACATCTTTCTGGTATCTTTCAGCTAAGATCTATCTGATGTCAGCAATGATATCCTCAGTTCCATGTCCTCTTCTGAATCCCATTTTAATTCTGTCAACTCCCTGTCCATATACTGCTGCAACTACTGTTGTTTTTAAATTATCCCCAGCAAAACTTTACTTGCATGTGATATTAATGATTGTTGTTGTTGTTAAATGCTGTCAAGTTGGTTCTGATTCATAGCAACTCTGTGGAGGATTTCAGAGGAACAGCTGGTGAGTTTGAACTGTCAACTTTGCTGTTAGCAGCCTAATGCTTAATGGTTGTTATTGTTAAGTGTCATTGAGTCCGTTCTGACTCATAACAACTCTGTATAGGGTTTCCAAGGAGCACCTGGTGGATTTGAACCACTGACATTATAGTTAGCAGTTCAGTGCTCATCTTACAGCACCACACCAGGACTCCAGCGCTCAATGATATTGTTCAATAATTCCCACATTCTATAAAGTTGCCTTTCTTTGAAATGGGCACAAATATGGACTTCTTGCAGTCAGTTGACCAGGTAGGGGTCTTCCAAATTCTTGGCACACGCTTCCAGCATTGCATCTGTTTGCTGAAATATTTCAAGTGATATTCTGTCAATTCCTGAAGCTTTTTTAAAAATTATGATTAATGTCTTCAGTGCCGTTTTGTTCTTGAGCATATGCTACCTCTTGAAATGGTTGAACATAAGCCAACTCTTTTTGGTACAGAATCTCTGTGTGTTCCTTCCATCTTCTTTTGATGCTTCCTGCACTGATGTCTAGGGAATGGCCTGAAGAACAGCAATAGACAAGGGCCCCTGCTTTCCTGGGTATTAAAGTCCAGGAGGGGAGAAAAAATTATTGTTCAACCCAGAACATTCCCAAGAGTGAAAATGGGTGTTGTAATGATTACACCAGGCCAATAGGTATACACCAGGACAACCAACTATTGTACTGATTTAGAAGGCCATGACTGTACTGTCCCTTCTGCCACCTCACCGCCCCACCCCCCTCAGCCACAAAAGGATTGTCAGCTATTGGTCTAAGCAAAGGAGAGCCCTTGGACAAGGGAGAAGGTACGGGAGGTAGGGATGGAGCAGGAAGACATACATATGCAGAACCCAGAGCTATAATATTGAAGGTTTGGGAGCTAGGATAAGGAGCACTGGCCTTCATCAGGGATTAGACCAGAGGCAGGTGGATGCTGACCGTGGCCCCAGCGTTGAGTCTCTGTGACTCTGAACTTGACTTCAAGGCAGGTGGCTTTTTAAGCTCTCTAGGTGCTATGGGTTAATGCGCCAGACTGCAAAGCCATTTGAACTGCAAGGTCGGCGGTTCAAGCTCACCAGCTGCTCCTCGGAAACCCTATACAGGGTCGCTATGGGTCAGAACCAACTTGACGGCACATCACAACAACAACAACTCTCCCCAGCTGCTTCGAAGAAAAACGGGGGACTTCGGAGTCATGTGGATTTTCCTTTACCACCTTGTGCAAAGGTAGACTGATGTGTACTTGGAACATAAGTATAGTCCTGTGGATTGTATGTGGGGTAGTGGTTCAGTGTTTGGTTCTAACTAAGAGGTCGGCAGTTGGAATCCATCAGCCACTCTGCTGGAGAAAGATGTGCCAGTCTGCTTTCATGAAGATTACAGCCTTGGAAACCCTATGGGGTAGTTAGTTCTCCCTTATCCTACAAGATCACTGCGAGTCAGAATTAACTCGACAGCAATGGCTTTGGCTGGGGTTTTTTGGTGTGTGTGTTAAACAGATCTCTACCCTTCTGTCCGTGTGACTTTCAGACTATTAATACCAGCCCGCATCTGGCTGTGCCCCCAGATCACGCACTTCTTACAGCAGAAGGCCATCCTTCCAGCCCAGCCAGTTGTTTATTCTGTTTCTGATTGGCGCCAGGCACTTAGACCCCATGTAGGTAGAATATAACTTTCCATAAATAACCTCCAACCTGACCTACAATTTAGCCTTTGGGCTTTTTTTTTTCACCTCATGGTAACGGGATTGGGATCTGGGCTGGTCCTTACTTAGTCTTAGCTCCCAGGAAGCCTGGTGTCCTGTGCTGTCTTGCACAAGGTGAGGACTCAGTCCACACTGAGAAGCAACTGACCTACATCCACCCAGGCATAGTCATGCCCTTGTCACCTTGGTGCCTTTGCTCTTCTCCAGTTGGTAAGCCTGTAAGCAGCACCCACCTCTGAGAAACCCTCCCAAACACATATCCCTTGTCCCTGCCACCAAGCAAATGACTCATGTTCCTGGTTCCCATAACATACTATGATCTGATGATTTGCCCATGTGCCACCAGGCTCTGGACAGCTGGAGTGAGTGTTGGGGCACTGAGCCCATGTCTGGCTGTCAGCTAAGCATCAAACCTCTCTGTGCCTCAACCTTCTCAAATGCAACTACAGACCTGGTCCAGAGCCTGTGTCCCCCCACCCACTGGGACACACCACCTCTCAGCCTAAATAAATGATGTCTCTGTGTTCTACTTGTTCCTGGGAAATTCTTCAAGATGCGTTGTGGCCTTCTCCTGATCTGGAGTGATGATGAGGAACCAGTCAGCAACATCCACTGGCATCTATCAAAGACTATATGATGATAGTAAATTTAGAAGAGGTCACTGGGAGGGAGTTAAACTGAAACATAATCGAGGACTACCTCAGCTGACATTGGCAGGGGCTCCTGGGGTGAAACAAGATAGGCTGGACTTGATTTTAAATTTTACATATGTTAATCTCTCCTTCTGACAATTGAAAGGTATTTAAGTGCTGGTTAGCATCCATCACTGGTGGGCATCTTGGGGAGGAAAAACTTTCAGAGAAGTATAAGATATGGTTGCTACTTTCAAAAATCTTACATTCCCACTGGGGAGGCACAAAAGAACCATATTGGAACCCACTTCCCCAGGAGCTAGTCCTATCTTACTGGGCTCATGTCTCCTCCGAGAGCAAGCAGGACTTGACCTGACCAGACAGGCATTCCCTGAACATCCATCACATGGGAAGTGCAATATCAGGAACCAAAGTAGGGGCATGGACAAAGAGGCTCGGGTCTGATTGTTTCTATACTCAACACCAAAAAATGAAAACACATTTTAAAAGGGGTGTGTGTGTGTTCCATAGACTCCCGTTGACCTGGAGATGAGAGAGAGAAGGGGAAAGGCTGGTTGGTCCAAAGTGTGGTGAGACCTGGGGACATCTGAGCCCATGGACAAGGACAGAGCTGAGCCACAGAGGGCTAGAGCTGACAGTGAAGCATCCAACTGATATGAAGTGAGGGGAGATGCACAAGAACACCCAAACTTGCAGATAGTATCCATGTGACCTAGCCTCGATGGCTTGGTAATCAGAACTTGACTAGAGGAAGATAAAAAAATTTAAAAAAAAAAATTTTTTTAATAAAGGAAACGAGGGTAAATTGCTACAATTTGATGAACTTGACCTATAGTCATGGAGGTAGTAACTCTAAATACCAACAGAGAGGGAAGGAGTCTTCACATCAAGTATCAATACTATCCCCACTGTACACAGGGTAGATAGGGACGGACAACTTAGACATTGACTACCTAAAATGAGGGGGCAATAAAGGCACGAAGTGACTGGCTTGCAAGGTTTCAAGAGGGAGTTTAGTTTAAGAGTGTGTGGGGGAAGATAGAGTCCTCACTGAATAGTTTTATCTTGTCTAGATGGGTCTGGTCAAAAGAGATGGGGATAAGATTCTTATGATTCAATAGTGAGTAAATGTTATCATGACTAATTGCAACTGTCACAATTGTAAAGGTAGAAGTTTTCAAAAATGGGGGAGTAATTAATCTTTCAGTCCAGAAACAGAGGACCCTAGGACCGTCAAGGGAGAAGATAACAAGCGGAATGTGAGACCTTATCCAGAGAAGCAGCGACACCAGAGATGGAGGCAGAGATGGGGACATGGAGAGAGGGAGAAGCTGAGGACTCTAAATTCATGGGAAGAGAGGGACTGAGAGCTGGCAGCTAGGAGGCAGACTTGCAGAATGTTCCTTTTGGTGGTGTAAATTATTATATATGCCTGAGTGTTTAAATAAAGAAATAAAATGAATAGAGAGAAATATTGTTAACTGATCGTACATACAGGGGATTATAATTATTGTAATGAAACAAAGTATATGATTTGTTGAATGTAAAACTGATGATCTGCCCTGTAAACTTTCACTCAATTCACACGACAAAAATTAGAAAAAAAAAAAGGTGTGTGTGTGGCTTGGACATTTGAGGAGAGAGAGATTGGAGCATCTTGGGGTCAGAGAAGAGGTAATAAATAATGTGAACCCTAAGTAAAAATTCCTGGTATGGCATGGCAGGATAATGCACTGGGCCACAAGGTTGGTTTGAACTGCAAAGTCGGCGGTTCAGATTCACCAGCCACTCCTCAGAAACCCTATACAGGGTCACTATGAGTCAGAACTGACTTGATGGCACTAAACAAGAAGAAGGAGTGGTGGTAAGTAGGGGTGTCAAACTAAGGAGGCAAGAATCAATAAGGTACAGACCTTTGGAGGAAGTGATGGAAATCGAACGGGGGAAAGCCAGATGGAGAAGCCCTAACTTGACCTATTGAAGGCTCTTAAGCAGGCATGTGAAATGATGAGAACAGTGTGGTGTTTGGGGACGGGAGTGCAGTGGGCAGGTGCTCGAGGGAGACCAGGATGAGGTTACTGCAGTAGAGGTGGGGTGAAGGAACGAGGCCTACATTTGGAAAGGAAGAGGCAAACATGACTTTTCAAAGGAAGGACATAATTGACACAAGGATCACCAAAGAGCAGTCAAAGGTGCCTCCAAGTTTGGAACCCTAGTGACCTAGAGTAAGGTGTTAACTTTGACAGAAATGACATTGTGTGCGGTTGACAAAATGAGACCACATCCTCTTGTAATGATTCATTGTCTTTATTAACAATGCCTCCGGGTTCTGAGAGAACAGACTGTTATTTTACAAAAGCAATATGACCATTGTCCTTCTCTACAAGAAAAACGTTTGCATAAATAACTTAAGTGAGAAAATAAATATGTAACTTAACTCTTTTAAAAACAACTACTTTCATTCTTGTGTACAAGTGCCATGTGGGAGAACTGCAAAAGCTACCAGTCAGCCCTGCAGGCTTTGATACAACATATGCTTCTGCTTACAAAGAAAAAGAAAAAAAATTAACTATTAAGAACTACACAGAAAGTAAGAGGTGTCAGGAAATGGTTTTCAAAAAGAGTTTTGGGTGGCAGCTATTATGCCTTGCAGTTTCTCAGCATATGTACAGCACTTGTAATTTTTTCCCCAATAATATTCTTTTAACGTAAGTTATGCCATCCCATGTCAGAGCAGTATGAAGCTATTTTCTAGACAGAAATGTGACCATGAGTGGTGGGCAGGAAGAGGTGCCTCAGAGAAGGATCTGTGGGACCTTTGAATGCCAAACTTGGACCTCAGTGTGCGGTGACTTTGAGCATCTCTGTGCAAGATGACTTTAAAATATGACCATGGGGCAGGGGAGAGGGTGCTTGCTGTTTGTTGGCAAGAGAGAGGCAATTCTGTTCCGCCCTCTTCCCTTGGGATCCCCTCCTTCTCAACCCCAATTGATGGTGTGATTTCTGCATTCTTTGTGATGGAGGAGTGGAGGGAGCCAAACATCTGGGGAGGCCAGGCTGGAAACAACATAGAATCTTCCAGGAGTTTCTCAGCCATAAATAGACTCTTGTCTGTTTTCTGCTTGTTTCATCTTTGGCTGTCAGATCAGAGGATCACATCTCGAATTCTGGAAATGATCTCCACAGGAATTCAATCCAAGCTCATTCTCTCTTCTGTCCATTCAGAGGGTACCCAAGTCCTTGGAATCACATGATAGATGCCTCATTCCACCCCACCCCTAATTTTACAAATGAGGAAGTGGAGGCCCAGAAAGGGAATGTGGTCAGTCCAAGGTCACATAGCAAGTTAGTGGCAGAGCCAGTCTAGGACCCTCAGGCCTGTGGTCTTAGAGAAACCCTGCACTTGAAGGCAGAGAGGTGACCTGAGGGGAGATCCCGCCGAACTTTCATGACCAGTCCCAGGCTGTCCCCACTCTCCTCCACTTCCTTAAAATCCCGGGTAGTGAAAACTTTTCCATGTCTGCCTCCCCTACAGTGAGACCAGCAAAACTGGGCGGCCTCAGGGGGTGGGTCTGCGGAGGGGGCTCAGTGTCAGTGACTCCCTCCTCTGCCCTGCGGGACTCCCCTGGCACCCCGGATTCCGCAGGGCCTGGTTGCCTCCCCTTGGGCTGCTGGTATTTTAAATGAAGTACAAACAATCAAACCACGCACAGGGGACAGAAACACGGGAGGACCTCCGTCGGGGGCGCCCGTTGGAGAAGCGCAGCGCGATGGACTCTAATAGGCGTTCTCCAGCTCCGCCTGGTTGGCTTTGGCGCCCCGGATGCGCGGTCGCGGTTTGCGGCCCTTCTGAGGCCTCACCGTCTCGGGCCCGAAGTCCTTGAGTTCTGACTGGTTGTGGAAGCGAGTAAGGCGCTTGCATTTGCAAGAGGCCACCAGGCGCACCTTGCGCGAGCGCGGTGCAGCACCCCCAGGACAAAGCAGCTGTAGGCGCTGCGCGCGGTAGCGGTCGGGGATGCAACGGAAGTCGGGCCCATTGGGGCGCCACCACTTGCCGCGGCCGATGGCATTGGGCAGCAGGCGTGCCGGACCACACTGGCCCGAACACAGCAGCTCGGTCACCGGCTTGGCGCTGCGGCACTGCCCTTCTGTCACGTAGCGGGTGATGTGCAGCTCGCGACAGCTGTATTCCGACACGTCTGCGGAGAAAGGCGCTCATGAGTTAGGGAGAACGGCTGCCTAGCCTGGCCTCCTTCACCCACCCCACCTTTTCCAAACCTGTGCTCACCTTCTTCTGACGCTTTTGCCCCCTGGGCACCGCTCTACAGAGTGGTTTCTAGTACTGGTGCGGATAGAAACGTCTCTGTCTCCCTCCTCACCTCTCCTCCCCTTTCTCCACCGCCCCTCCCCCCCGCCCCAATACTGCATGGTGGCAGAGACTTTGCAACCAAGAAACTTAGGTAATTCAGATACCAGCTCCATCTCGTAATACCTGTGTGATTATTAGACAAGTTACTTCCAATCTGTAAAATGGGTTGTCCCGGGAATTAATCCTTGGCACACAGCTGTGTTCGTTGTTAGGCATTATTTATTATTCCTCTCCAAGGGGCCCTCTCCTATGCCACAAGGTCCCAGATTGGGACACGTAAAGGTACTAATCACACCCTCTGCCTGACTCTGTTGTATAGGATTTCCAAGGAGCAGTTGGTGAGTTTGAAGCGCTGACCTTATGGTTCAAATCGGCCTTGTGGTCAAGTGCTTACCCTACATCACCACACCAAGACTCCCAAACTTTTGTCCAATCAACTGGTAGGGTTGGGCAGGGCATGGAGAAATGAATGGGGATTAGTTAAGATATCAGGAGTAGCTACTGCAGAGGAAAAGAAGAGGAGGTTGTCAAGAATTCATTCAATATGGAAGGAACCAACCCTATTGTTACAGAAGAGGAAACAGAGGCCCCTGGGGCTGTGCAGAAGTGGTAGAGTCTGTCTTCCCGGAGCCCCAGCAGCCCCAGCATCTCTCGGCTCCCACAAGGATGGAAGCTGTGTGCCAGAGCACTCCTGAGAGGCTGGGCCTGAGCTCAGACTGAAACCTACCGGTTCAGCCCCCCTCCCACACTTACTAACATCTGCTGGGCACCAAACACTCTGCAAACACATCTCTTGTTTGTGTCACTTGAATTGGCACTTGACAACTCAGGTTTGCGCCCCTGTTCGTCACCTACTATGGGCTTGGATATATGGGAACTTTTTAAACAGCAGGTCCTGTCTGTTTAAAATGCAAGTACCTGTCCACCCTCAAGGGTTTCATGGGGATAGTTGCAATATGACACAGAGGGATTTAAAAAATCATCCTAAAATGACCTCAACCCGAGTTAGGCAAGGTGGCCCTGGAGAGGTGGGACTGCCTCTCTCTCTGAGGTGGCTAATGGTCTGGTGTCTTGGAGGCTGCAGGGGTGGTATGTGGGGGTGGCCTGTTTGCCCAGGGAAGGTGGCACTTGGGGCTTTCCAAGAATAGTGCTTCCCGGTCAGGCACTTCCTCTAAAGAGGGTGACTTTGTTTTGAGTGTGTTTGGCTTCCTTATGGCCTCTTGTGAGCGCCCAGGGCAGTGGCTGTCTTAGAGGCCGTTTCCCTGAAGCCCATCTAGCAGTTGCTTGAGTTCAGATGACTTTGCCTGGAGGGGATGCTCATTGCCTTCCTTTCAAAACCCCAGCAGCAACTGGCTTCCTCTGGGACCGCTTTTCCTGAGCCCATATTCTCAGCAGGTGTGTGTGTGTTTGGGGGTGGGGTTGTAGGAGCCTGGGAAGTAGCTCATCTCCCACTCTAACAATGGTGTCATTCCAGCCCCTCAGCCATCTCTACCCGCTGAGAGTCACTTATGCACCCCTCTTCTGTGACCAGGGCCCCAGGTGGGTGTCCACTGAAGTCATCACTTTTTTACTCTCCCCAGGTTGGACTCCCTCCCTAGGAATGAGGCAATCAGGATAGAATAGTGCCAGCTCTGTCCCCTGCCGGTCTCAGCTGCCACTTATATCAGGGGCTCAAATGGGCCTTCAAGTCCTCTGTCTCCAAGTACCATTTCACCAGCAGACCATGGGCAAGGCGCCTGAAGGGATATCTCTCTGGCTTCTGTCCTCCCACTACTTTGGAGGTGGATAGATTTGCTCTAGCTCCCAGGCCCCAACACCTCTTCCCTCACACATAAGCTCAGGCTGTCTTGGAATTGATCAAACTGAGTTGATATCTCAGCTCTTCTGTTCACTACCAAGTTAAACTCTGAGCACAGTTCTTCACTTTCAAGCCGAGGCTTCACCTCACGCAGCTTCCCTGAGGTGGGTCTATGGACTACAGGACCAGGCCAGCCTGCTGTGGAGTATCTGGCATCCAGCAGGTGCTCCATGGGTGTGAGGCTCCTCCTCTGGACCCCTCCCTGTGGTGTCTGGTCCTGGGCCTGGTTCCTGATTCTTAGAACCCATTTCTCTTTTGAGCCGGTCCCAGGGCTGTGCCCTCAGCCCCTGGGCCTCCTTCCTGCTGGATCACTTACTTCCAGCCCCCACCCCATCCCACCCTACCCCACTTCTCATCCCTGCAATCACATTCCAAGGCTGCTCTGGCATGCCATTCCTCCTCTGGCCCCAGGCAAGACAGCCCATTCACAGGGGCTGGCAGAGGCTGAGGGTCTTCCAGTCTTGCAACCCTCCCAAGAGAAGATTCTAAAACTTCCTTGCTACCTCCCAGGACCCTTAGGCTCTGCTTCCGCCCCATACCTTTGGTCTCAAAGGGATGGTGGGGAGGCCGCCCTCCGTTCTCTGCCCGGTTCATGGTCTTGTTGTCTGGCTCCAGTGGGGGCGCAGGGTATTCTCCCAGCTCAGGGATGATTTCGGTGGCATCGTTCTTGAAGCCCTGCCACCCTTGCCCCTCCACCACGCGGAAGGCTGCATGCACCAGCAGGCAGACCAGACACAGAGCTAGAGAGTGCTGCATGGTGCCAGCCAGAAGAGGGCACCCAGCCTTCCAGTAGCATAGGCTCCAGTTTCCAACCCAGGCACGGTGGCCTTTTTAAACCCCTCTCTGCCTCATGCCAGCCAATGGGATCAGGATGGGGCAGGGCTGGACCCACGTTTCCTTCAGCCCAGGGGGAGGGAAAGGGGTGTGCTCAGAATAAGCCCTCCCCCAAAGACTTTGCCTCAAGCTCAGCAAATTTCCAAATTGCTGGTGGTGCTCCCAGGTGACCCAGTGAGGAGGGGGTGTGTGAGGCAGGGCCAACAGGCAGGCAGCTGTGGTTTGCAGATATCAAAATGCACTACCGATTCTCAACCTCCCTAGGCTTCTGGGGCCTTCTAAACACAACCTTTAGACTAGCTTAACAAAAACTAAGTGCAAGACAGAATCTAGGCAATCCCATTTCTTAGCCAAGTTCACCAATGGCCCAATGTCTGTTTGGTTCTTACGGGCACAGGGCACAAGTAAAGGCTTAAAGATGTCTTTAAAGAACTTCCACTCGGCCCTTAAAGAACTTCCACTTGGCCCAACTACCTGAAGCTCAGAATTTATTATCCTAACCAAGAAAGTACTTCTTGGAATCTTCTGGAAGGCAAGCAGGAAAGCTAGAGGGCCACAGTGAAGATGCTCACTCTGGCACAGGGGGTAGGGACTCAAGTCCAGGGCCAGCAGAATCACATGGCTCTAATGCAAAGAGGAGAAACCTCAGCGCTCAGCGCAGGCTTGTATGTGTGTGTGTGTGCTGTGCAGGATGACAGATACTTTTCAGCCAGGCTAGCAGGCTGTGGGTGGGGGTAGACAGCCCAGAATCCCTTTGCTTAGCGAAAGCCAAGGCCAGCATTTTTATAATATGTATGTTTTTTCTGGTCTCCCACCCCATTACATTTTTCAAAAATGACTTTGGGTCAGTTTTTTTTTACCTTGAGGTAAAATTGCTACCTCAGCCCTGGAGCGGAAGGAGAAGGGCAGCGATGGGGGAGATTGGGACAGAATGGTTCACACCTGAGGTGCAAGAAAATAAAGGGGAGCCGGCGGAAGCTTTCAGTGGAGATGGATTGTTTGGCGGGCTCACCCCTCCTGGCCCTGAAGGGAGACCCCCCTTGGTATGTTAACTGGCCCATGAATCAGCACGCTCACCTGCACAGCCTCTTCAAGGCCTTTGCCACCTGCCTCAACTTGCAAGTCTCTGTGTCCATCTGTGGCCGTCTGTCCCTCTTTCTTTCCCCATCCATCACCAGGCACATGAATGCCGAAGCCCTGACAGTTTTACAAGCCAGACAGAAGTCCCTGCAGGAAGGGCCCTTTCTGATACCTGCTTCCTAAGCCAGTTTCCTTCAGGGCAGACAAAAACAGCTGTGACCATTGTTGGGGTGATCTATCTCTCCCAACAGAGCCTGCAGTGTTGTGAGAAGCTGGCCCTCACACCCCCTCCCCTCGTCTGTGACATTCCAGCCTCCCTTTCCCTGGCTCTGGAATGTGGATGGTTAACCCTGTTGTGGCCAGCCAACTGTCTGTTTGCCCTAGATGTAGGCAAGGCTAGACCTTCGAGGTCCCAGAGGTTGTGAGATCGGTGCTCTGAGCCACACCTGTGGCTGCTGGGAGCTTCAGGGCCATCACATTAAATGCAGAAGTTAGGACTAGCCTTGGAACTTTTCTGCCACCTGCTGGAGATGGAGGAAAAACCAGTATCTGGAGAAGAGTAAGGCTCAGAATTGGAGTTATTTCATTTGTGGTCTTATGGGTTAACGCGCTGGACTGCAAAGTCTGTTTGAACCACAAGGTTGGTGGTTCAAGCTCGCCAGCTGCTCCACAGAAATACTACACAGGGTTGCTATGGGTCAGAACCGACTCGATGGCACTTAACAACAAAGTAATATTGGAGTCCTGGTGTGGTGGTGTGGGATAAAGCCAACTGACTTGAAACTGACTTAGTGTCATCCCACTGAACTATTTCCCTGACAGTCCAGAGTCATGCTTGCCACAGAATGACTCACAGTGAACCTATGATGTCATCTACTGTTTCATTTCATGCTAATTCATCAACAGCTCTTTTTATATGTCCTCAGTCCACAAACCTAGCATTGTTCAGAGTGAGGGTATATCCCCTGGAATCAGCCCAACCAAGGTTTTAGCTGATTTCTGTTAGTGCTGTTATGAACAGTCTTACAGAAAGTAATTTTCTTAATTAAATTTTTGTGATCATTGTAAATTCACATGTAAGTCTAACAAATAAATAGAGATAGTGCATATATTCTTCATCCAGTTTCATCCAACAGTGAAGTCTTACAAAACTGTTGTATACTGTCGCAAGCAGGAGTCTAAGATTGATACAATCCAGTCTTATTCAGATTTCCCCAGCTGAACTTATTTATAGTCATGTATGTGTGTGTTTAATTCTTTGCAACTTTACCACACCACTGGCAAGCCAGATAAAGAACGGTTCCAGGTCCCACCTGTTGCCCTTATATAACCACACCTATCTCCCTCCGGAACACTCCTTCCTACCTCAACCCATGGCAGCCACTAAACTTTTCTTCATTTCTACTGTCACTTCAAAAACTTATTTGCATAGACTCAATTAATACGGGGAGTCCTGGTGTGGCACTGTGGGTTCATGCGTTTGAACTGCAAGGCCAACGGTTAAGGCTCACCAGCTGCTCCTCGGAAACCCCACACAGGGTCGCTTATGGGTTGGAATTGACTCAATGGCACTTAACAACAACAAACAATCAATACGCAACATTTTACTGTTGGCTTTTTTCACTCAGCATAATTCCCTGGAGATTCATCCAAACTATTGTGTGTATCAGTAATTTATTCCTTTTTATTGCTGAGCAGCAAATAAACCCTGGTAGCACAGGAATTTACACCTCTGCTGCTAACTGAAAGGCCAGCGGTTCAAACCCACCAGCCATTCCATGGGAGACAGATACGGCTGTCTGCTTCTATAAAGATTTACAGCCTTGTAAACCCTGTGGGGCAGCTCCATGAACTTGGTTATCAATGGGTTTTATTTGGGGGGGCGGTTTGGGAGTGGTTAATATCCCATAAAATAATATTTTTTGAATATTTTATTGTGATTTAGGTAAAAGTTTACAGAGCACATTAGTTTACCATTGAATAATTTATACGTTTTATGACTTTAGAAGTAATCCCCTGATGTGGTGCTGTAGAATCTGCACTGGACTGCAAACCCAAGATCAGCAGTTCAAACCCACCAGCTGCTCCACAGAAACCCTGTACAGGGTCACTATGAGTTGGAACCAACTGGACAGCACTTAACAGTACCTTCTCACTTCTTCCCTTGGTTGCGTGTTTCCATTCATTCTTTCCTGCACCTTCTTGCCTTCTGAACTTTGGGGGCAAATCCTGCCCTTGTGGTTTCATCTGATTATTCTGAGATTTCTCAGGGGTGTTCTTGGTCACTTTATACAGGCCTGTCTAGAGTTTGGCTTAAAGGTGATCCCTGGAAGTGGGTTCAGTTCCAGGTATGAAGGGTGTCTAAGAGTCATAGTCTTGAAGGTGCCACCAGTCTCTCAGACCAGTAAGTCGAATCTTTTTTTTATTATTTGGAATTTCGTTTTACATTTTTCTCCCACTCTATCAAGGACCTCCAACTGTGATCCCAGTCAGGGCAGTCAATAGTGGATAGTGGTAATGTAGCTGGGCACTATCTGGTTCTTCTGGTCTCAGACTAGTGGAGACTGTGGTTTGCATGGTCCCTTAGTCCCTTGGTTTTTGTCACTCTTCTTTGCTCTAGGTGCGAAGATGTCAACATCACTTTTTTTTTTCACTTCAGGGTTATTTCCAGAAGCGAATGCTGGGTCAGAGTGAGTGGACAGTTGGTAAGTGTCGCTACATATTTGTAGAGCTTTCTCCAAAAGGTTCCCCTAGTCTGCTGTACCCTACCCCACCCCAACTTCTCTGCTCAGACCTGAAGAGGAGCTCAGGTGGGACCTTCACTGGAGCCACGCCTCCCCACTCTCCTGGGGTCACTAAGGACCATGTCAGTGGGCAGTTTTCTCCACCTGGCTGCCAACACTGGGAATCTTTTCAAATAGAAGTTAATAGTTTAATAGTTGAATCCTAATTTCTAGCACAGTTGTTTGGTTTTCCATGTGGATGACTGGCTTTCACATCTAGTGAGCTGGCTGTTCGTTCATCTGACCACTTGCCAAATATTTGGTGAAGCCTCTCCCCAGGCACCATGAGCTGGAAACATGCTCCCCGCTCCAGGAACTCCCACACGAAGCAAGAAACAAATTCTTCGCCCTAATAATGCCAATACCCAGCAGAAAGTGTTTGGTGTCACTAAGAAAAAGTTCAGATACTTTTTTGTTTTGTTTTGTTTGATGGAGATTGTGGGCAACAATTGCTTTTTTAGAAAAAAAGATAAAATCTTAGGGGTCTTCAGAGGAAAGAAAAACCTCTTCCTACTGGAGTAGATAGGAGACCTGGTATGGTGCTGCAGGTTAATGAGCTGGACTGTCGGTTTGAACTGCAAGGTCAGTAGTTCAAGCTCACCAACCATTCATTCCTCAGAAGCCCCATACAGGGTCACCATTTAGTCAGAACCTACTCAACGGCACTTAACAACAAACCGGATTAGAACTGGGGTCCTCATGGGAAGTCCCCATTTCGACTTGACCTTGAAGGACAGGCAAAATTTGAGAAATCAGTAATACTCCTTGGATGCCTCAGAATTACAGAATCTTTGATCTGAAGGGGATCTCAAAGGTTATCGGTTTCATTTTTTGCTTGGTACCCACATCACCCCTCCTATTCTCTGATTAACTATTGTTGTTGTTAAGTGCCTTTGAGTCGGTTCCGACCCATAGCGACCCTGTACAGGGTTTCCGAGGGTGTAAATCCTTACGGGAGTAGAAAGCCTCATCTTTCTCCCGCAGAGCAGCTGGTAGTTTCGAACCGCTGACCTTAAGGTTCGCAGCCCGATTCGTAACCACTACGATTAACTATATATACATAGAAATTGAGAGCTTTCCTTGAAAAAACCAAAACCACGGATGTGGAGTCCCATTCAGAGTGAGCGTGTGTAGGATAGAGTAGAACTACTCCACAAAGTTTTCGAGTCTGTAAATCTTTACAGAAGCAGACTGTCACGCCTCTCTCCTGTGGATTCAAACCCCCCATCACTTGGTTAGCACATAAGTGCTGAGCCGCCTGGACTCTGCGAGCTCTCTTTCCTGTCTGCTCCCACAGATCAGCGGTGACAGGGCACCTGAGTATCAGGAAAGCTGTCTCTGTTTATAGACGGTTACCTGCGTTGAGAAATGTTCCCATCACCCCCTCCATCTTAATTTGCGGCTTTATTTGTCCTCTGAAGACTCGGGGACTCTGCACTGGTGGAAATTTCCTACTTGTTCATTAAGCAGCTTCTGAAGGGAAAAGGGAGAGCAGCCCGGAAGAACTTGTCCCTCGCCCTCCTGCTTAGAACAGTACTGGCTTCCTAAGTTCTGACAGGAAAAAACTTCCATTTCCTTCGCCTGGCAAGTCAGCCGCTTCAAGGAGGGCCCACCCCCCCCAGTCACCCCCCCTCCCCCGAACGACTGCTGTCTCCTCCACCTGGAATGTCCCTGTCAGCACACCTATGTGTCTAGAAAATGTCCCCATCCTTCAGAACCTAGTTGGGGCCCCATGGGTATAGGCTGCCTCTCCCTTCCACCCCCCACTTCTTCTCATTCTGGGTGGTATCTGGGAACATTGGAGCTGGGAGGTCAACTGACTCATGGACTGTGTATTGCAGAATTCCAACTTTCTCCCGAGATGCCTCAAAGTTTGAAAAAGATGTACGAGCATTCCTGTGGCTTGTAATTATATTTAAAGATAACAGAAGCACACCAATTCATCAAATATTCTATAAGAAAATCCCCTTTTAATGAATGCGAGACCACAGTCCAGGCAGTGCTACCACCAGGTTCATTCATCTTAATGGAGACTTCACAATGGAACCTCTGTGCCTTTGAACTTCTTATAAATGTGTCAACAAATGACAAGACAGAACTCTGGGATTGTAGTGCTTTACAAACATTGCTTGGGCAGGTCCATGCTCATACAATAACACAAGTGAGCACAGGGCACGCCTCCTTAGCTCTTAGTATTAGGATGTGCTTGACACTCTGCTACCACAACAAAGGACAGAAATGAACAATTGTTATCCGTTAAGTCTCATTTCAAACTTCTGTACTCAGCAAAGCAGCTGGGAGCGCTAAGAGCACACACAACTACAGGACATCCATACACACGGATTCCTATTGTTAAAATGAATGGACTAGAATTATCAGATGCAATGCTGACAACATATTTTTAAGCAAAAAAAAAAAAAGTGTAGAATATTTCCTAGTTATGGAGAAAAGGATACCTCTCTATACACATGTGCTTATGTGTGTATGGAAATTTTCTTGAAGGAAATGGGACTTCCTATGGGGCAAGGGAGTAACGAGTTAGGACAGAAGGTGGGTTATGTTTTCATTATAACCCTTTGTCTTATATAGAGTCCTGGTGTGGCGCTGGACTGCTAATTGCAAGGTCTGAGGTTCAACCCACCAGTTGCTCCTCAGAAGCCTTGTTGTTGTTGTTGTCAGGTGCCACAGAGTCAGAACCGACTCATAGTGACCCCATGCACAGCAGAACGAAACAATGTCCGATCCTGGGCCAACCTCACTACCGCTGCCACACTTGAGTCCATCAATGATGCCACCTGGCCAATCCATCTCGTTAGGGATATTCCTCTTTTTCTCTGACCTACACAGGGTCAAACTATATATCTATAGATCTTCTATTTTACCAAACATGATACCCCTCCTGACAATATGTCTGAAGTATGAGAGACAAAGTTTGGCCATCCTGGCTTCCAAGGAACACTCTGGCTATACTTCTTCCAACACAGATTTGTTTGTTCTTTTGGCAGTCCATAGTCTCCTCCAATACCACAATTCAAACGCATCAATTCTTCTACGGTCTTCCTTATTCACTGTCCAACTTACACATGCATATGAAGTGATTGAAAATATCATGGCTTGGGTCAAGCGCCCCTTAGTCCTCAAACTGACATCTTTGTTCTTCAACGCTTTAAAGAGGTCTTGTGCAGCAGATCTGCCTAATTCGTCATTTGATTTCTTGGCTGCTGCTTTCATGAGTAAAAACATTCTTTTACATAGGATGCTTTAAAATATGCTTTTTCAAAAGCACTTTTTACCAGTTTTATGTTAGTGCTCTGCCTTAAGTTTTGGTTAAGAACATAAAGATTATGTTGTCAAACAAATCTGACAAATAGTGCACCAGTCTAATGGAGACTTGGAGACTGCTGGGATTAAGAACTGTTGATCTTACAGTTCTAACTGACCTTGCTGGCCCAGTGCATTCTCCTGCATCATACCAGGACTTGGAGGCTTTGTTGGTAAGTGCCATCGAGTCAGTTCTGACTCAAAGTGACCCTGTATAGGGTTTCTGAGGAGCGGCTGGTGAGTTTGAACTGCCCACCTTGCGGTTCAAACCAACCTTGGAGTCGAGTGCTTATCCCACAGTGCCATAGCAGTAGTCCTATACAGGTTCTGGGAGTGTCCACACCACACTCCTCATGCCTGAAAAAAAGGCTCTCTGATTACCCAACTTTCTCTGAGTTTTTCTAATTCAGGCTGAAAAGGCAATGTTTATCAGAAGGGAGATAACAAATAATTCAAGAGGAGAATTCTTGCTTTCCATGTGGGAGACCTGGCTCAATTCCAGGCCAATAAACCTCATATACAGCCACCACCTGCCTCTCAGTGAAGGTTTACATGTTTCTAAAAGGCTGAACAGGTTTCAGCAGAGTTTCCAGACTAAGATAGCCAGGAAGAAAAGTCTGGTGATCTGCTTCCAAACGCCAGCCAACAGAAAGCCTAGGGTTCACAATCAGGTCACTTATCAGGAGAATGAGGCAGGACCAAGTAACATTCGGTTCCGTTGTGCAGAGTCCCTAAGAGTTGGGAGTCCACTCAACAACAACTCATCTATCTAACTGACGGTGAATTTTAAAGCTTTGAGAGCAGGGGGAAAGGGTCCTGGTGGCACACTTGTTAAGCACTCAGCTGCTAAGAGGTTGGCAGTTTGAATCCACTGGCCTCTCTGTGAAAGACAGATGTGACAGTCTGCATGCATAAAAAGCATAGCCTTTAGGAACTCCCTGGGAAGTTCTACTCTATTCTATAGGGGCGCTAAGAATTGGAATTAAGTAGAAAGACGTCAGCAGGGTGTCGTTTATGAGTAGGGGAAGCGTTTCAGGACTGTTTGCAGCATCACTCACATCCTAAAATGCCACAAAATCATCTTCATAGGAGGCCACCTGGAGACTGTCTTGTCACTCTCCCGCTTCCTCGGAACCTGAACCTTACTTCTCTCATTCAGGGTAGGCCTTTATATCCAGGAATATTCTGAACACAGCAAATGTCTGGTACTGGAGAGATTTTTAACACATATTTGCTACATAAATATGTCAAGGAACCTATAACTACTAGCTCAGGGGGGCTAATTTTTAGATAAGTATAAAAACTTTCAGACTCCTAGTGTGGCACTGTAGGATCAGCACTGGGCTGCGAACCACAGTGTCGATAGTTCAAACCCATCAGCTGCTCCTTAGAAACCCTACACAGGGTCACTATGAGTTAAAACCAACTCAACGGCACATAACAACAATATAAAAGTTTTCAGTTAGAGAAAAGCACACAAAAGCTAAGCATTAAAATGTACAATAAAATCAGCTGTGATAATAAGGACAAAAAAGACCATTTCTTTATCTCATGTAAGACATTTATTTTGGTTACAATTTTGTGTTCTAACACTGATGTGATAGGACATTAAGATTTCTTGCTTTCTTTTTTTTTAAAGAACAATTTGACATCTCACTCCTTTCTTTTCAAGAAACTCATTCTTTTGCAATCAAATTGCCAAAAAATGTGGCAGGAAGTAAGAGGGAGCAAAAATGAAGCCTCCAACCAGTCTCAACTTGAATGGCTTCCCTAGTTCTAATCAAGATCAACTATTAACGTGGAAAGACCATCATTGTTAGTTTGTCAGTGATTCTAACAAAGAAATCTCCCTGTGAGGGGAGACCATATCTTTATACTATAAGATCAGTGCGTATTTTAATTAAAACATTAGCATCTTAACATTATTAATTTAAGATTCAGAGGCAACATTCCCTTTTCAAACCATCACCTCAGATGCAATTGCGCCACCTTCTGGCCATTGGTGGTTACTACATACTCTGCAACTTTGGTAGTGTTAAATTACAAGGGGGATTCTTTGAGATCCTTACAATGTTAGAGCCAGAGGGCCTTGTATCTTTCAGGTGAGTCCCTGAATTTAAAAGATGGTGACTTCTGCTTTCAAGATAACTCAGATAACCGACCTGTGGAAAGCTGTACTGCTTTAAGACTAAGAGGAGGATCAGTTGGTGCTGTAATTTTGCCTGCATGGGGCTCTATTGATGAAAGAAAGACATCAGGTGGGTGGCACACCCTGATTTCCAACTCTATCACTTCCCAGGGGGTAGCAAACTGTCCAAGAACAGATCCCACTCCTAGCTGGGTATGTGTTGGCTCTTACACAACAGACTTTTATTTTCTTTTACTTTAAAAACTAGGAGCTAAATCCCGTGAAGTAAATAAATGTAGGGTTTCTGGGAAATTCCAAAATGTCAGCATAAAAGTAGTGCCCAAGTAAAGGCAGTAATTGTCCCAATAACCTTTTCTCTCTCAGACCCCCACAAAGCCCTTGAGAGGTTTTAACTAGACACAGCTGTTAAAAGTCAGTCTCAGCCACACCAACCTTCTGAGTTTGCCTAAGACGCTGTGACTGTCCTTGTGAGGTAGCCACTGCCCGCCTTGATTGGGGACCCTGAGCCTCATCCCAAGCAGAGCAGAAGGCTCTAATTTAGAAGTGCTACACTTTGCTTAGGGAGCTCTGGTAGCGTAGTGGTTACAAACCGGGCTGCTAACCTCAAGATCTGCAGTTCAAAACTACCAGCCATTCCGTGGGAGAAAGATGAGGCTTTCTGCTCCCAAAAAGATTTATAGCCTCGGAAACCCTGTGCGGGGTCACTATGAGTCGGAACTGACTCCATGGTACTTAACAACAACACTTTGCTTGAAAGAACTGCCACACATCCTAGCCCAGTTGGCTGGAATGTTTTCTTTCCGTCTCCAGGAGCAGATATGAGTTTGTGCTAACTCCGTTCCACCCTCATCCAGACCACCTCTGGCAACTGTGTGCACCTATGGGTCAGGGGCATGTGCCACCTGTTAGACACTCCCTGGGTGGGGCTGGGGACTTAAGTCTTGAGAAAGAGCCCCAAGCCAACCCCACTGCCCTTGAGTTGACCGCAACTTATAGTGATTCTACAGGCCAGAATCTAACTTGAAGTCTTACCTCAGCTCTGCCTCAAAGAGCCAGGTAACCCTAGGCCCACACCTGCAGTCATTCTGAACCCGTTTCCTTTTTTTTTTTTTTAAGGAAACAATACATGGTAAGCTCTACCAGCTTCAAAAGGTTGTTGTGAGGATCAAGTCAGGCTAAATGGGCAAGTTATCTGAGGATTGTAGAGTGACGTACACAGGATAGAAGATGGCTAGGTCATGTAGGTGGGGCTCTAGGAAAGAGGACGGAGACTCATTTTCTAGGGCTGCTGTGGTCACAGAGGACTCCTGGCATGGTCACAAAGGAAAGACAGACAGTGAGCCCCCTGTGACAGGGAGTTTCCCGAGGTCAGAGAACCCAGAAACCTGTGGGCAACACCCTAAAGCCCGCTGACTTCTAGCTAAGCCCAATCTCCTTTTCCTAGATGGAAATTCCTTGGTAAACTTTGAAAAAGGCACATTCCCCATCTTGCCATGTTAATAATCTTCTTGAACTACAATTTAAAACTGAATTTCAAATATTAAACAAAAGTCCCTGATATTTCACTTCAGGTAAGACTCCTTGCAAGGGGTTCTGGGAACTTAGTACACCCAACAAGAACCATGTTCGGCATGCCCTACATACACTTGAGTTAAAAAAAAAAGGAACAAGTAATTCCACTAGCTTTTATCAGATGCCTCTGTACTAGACACTGGGACCTGCCTGAGGACGGCCTTCTGTCCTTGTTGTTAAATGCCATCAAGTTGGTTCAGACTCACGGCGACCCAGTATGGAGTTTCCCCAGAGTCTGAAGATAAACAATTTTTTATCAGTTCTATAATATGGTGAAAAGCCCTAAAAAGACTATATTCAAAATAAGCTCCGATGTTCTAACAAACATGTACGCCTATAGTGTAAATGCTAGTACATTCCAGCTGCATCCTAAGAAAAGTCCCAAATGAAGTTGCTTATTTTTTGTTTGGACACTCCGCCATATTTTATTTCTGCCCAGTGGAGTCACTTTTGCTCCCAAAGCTCCAGAGAGGGGAAGAACCACCTATAAATGGGCAGGGTATGAGCCTGGGACCACTCATTTCCCTGTTCATCCTCTGCTTGCGTTTTCTAGAGACACACCTCCACACACCCCCATATACACGCTGTAATTGGCCAACTTCCTCCCTCTGCTCTTGGAATAGCAACCGAGACAAAAAGCAGTTAGTGTGAGTGGCTTGGGCTTGCCAACACTATAATTCTGGACAAAACCCTTGTAATTCTCCAAATGGTGGGGTTTTTAAATAGGCCGGACTTCAACACCCTGTTTTCTAAAAAAGAAAAATACAACCATGCCCCAGGCTTCGCTCTTGTAAAATAGTCCAATTCTGAACTCAAGTGTGCCTCTGAGAGTCACACTTTTAATTAAAACTATGGGTTTAGGCAAGTGTTCCAGGGGAAACTATCCACTCAGAGGGTCTCTGTTAAAGCATCTTTAATCCTGTCTCTCTGTGGGAATTTCCATCCACTAGCAACCAGCAGACACCCCTACCCCCACTCGCTTCAGACCAGTGGCATCACTAGGATTTGGTGCTACCAAGTGGTGTCTCCATCCCCACCCCCCACATGGACCATACAAAATCCTTAGTAATGTTTTTGTACTAATGTTACTTGTAAATCACAATTCCTGTCTCTCACTGAATGGAATGGAATTTGTAATGACATAAACAAATAGCAAAATTAAAATTAAACCTTTAAATTAAAACAGCATATGCAGAAGAAACCATGTGATTTGAAGCATCATCATAATTGGGTAATACTGACTGACAGCTCTGACCAGAAAGCATAGTTGTTGTTGTTAAGTGACATCAAGTTGGTTCCAACTCATAGAGACCCTGTATAGGGTTTCCGAGGAGTAACTGCTGGGTTTGAACTGGCGACCTTGCAGTGCAAACTGATTTTACAGTCTAGTGCTTATTGTACAACATCACACTAGGACTCCCAGAAAGCATAAGAAGGTTCAAAAAGTAAATTCACCCAGAGTTTTTGCCTTGTAGGTATAAAGAGATTCATATAAGCTTGGCTTACAAAGTTTTTTTGTTTATAAGTAACTATAGGGATATTTTTATTAAAAATATTCAATTTCTGCTGAAATACTGCACATAATTTTTATAGACAGTTGTTTTGGTGTCCCCACCCCCACCCCCCGACATTGTTGCTCAGTGTGGTCCACACTCCCTGTGCCCCCCCTAGTGACGTCAGTGCTTCAGACTTCAAGACACAGTCCTACCTGTGAGCAGGGTGTGGAGGAAGGCTGTAAGATCTGGGGGCAAAGACATAGTGGGTAACAGGGGCCCGGGATTGCATAGTTCCTTCACTGGAGCTAAAGATGCTGCAATCCCCATTCAAGAAAGAACCCAGGAGCGGGGTGTAGGTCATGTGGAGCCCCCACGAGCGTCCACAGAGCAACTGCCCTGGGTCACTAGGGAGAAGTGTGCATGTCACAGCCCTGCCCCACTGGGCTCCCACCTTAGGGAAAGAAGATCACGCATGACAGAACAGGACACACCAGGGAGCAAGTTGCAGCGGACTTTATGTGCTCCTCAGCGGGGAGTTGGCCTAGGGCTGTGTTGAGACAGACTCATTGGCAAGTGCCTGGTGGTGCTAGGAGCAGGGTACACTGTGATTCCTAAACATGGAGGCTTGAGACATTCACCCCAGGCATCCCCTAAGAGGAGGCAGTGAGAATATCCTAGTTACAATTTCCCCTCCTTGACTAGTCTGTCATTGAGATGGCAGAGTTGGGCTAGGAAACCGTCGTTGGGGCCAATCTCACGGTTCTGCCTCACGATGCTCAGAGCCGACTTAACGTCCATCTTCTGACGAATCATGAGGTAGGCGATAACTAGAGTTGGGGAGCGACTATATCCTTCACGACAGTGGACTAGCACCCGGCCTAGAAGAAATGAGGGGAACTCCATGAGTTAGTATGTTAGGTCACCTCACACTTAGTCCAGGAAACTCTCATAAAACACAAACAAAAACCACAAAGTAACACCACTGTGTACCCACCAGTCCAACCCAACCCAACCCACGGCCACAGAGTCAATTGCTACTCTTAAGCAACCCTGTGTAGGGTTTCCACTGCTGTAAGTCTTTATAGAAACAGAAAGCCTCATCTTTCTCGTGCAGAGTGGTTGGTGGGTTTGACCTACAGACCTTGTGGTTAACAGTTTAGTGCTTACCCTACAGTGCCACCAGAGTTCCTTGTGTACCCACCAGAATGGCTAAAATGAAAAAGATGAAAAATACATCTGGCGCTAGTGAGGCTACTGGGGGTGTTGATTGGTACTTCCTTGGAAAACTGCATAGCTTTATCTACTAAGTCCTGGTGTGGCTGTGGGTTAATGCGCTGGACTGCAAAGTCAGTTTGAACTGCAAGGTCTGTGGTTCAAGCTTACCAGCCGCTGGCTCCTCAAAAACCCTTTACAGGGTCGCTATGAGTCAGAAGCGACTCGATGGCACTGAACAACATCTACTAAAGTTGCACACACACACGCCTTACGACTCAGCAACTCTACTTCCTGATACATGCCCAACAGGAACACACAGTCACGGAAAGAAATGCACTTGAATGTTCATAATAGCATATGATGTGTGGCTTTTGACACCAACTTGAAATGTCTTCTCTGCACCTCGTCATTTCTAGTCTCTTCTGTTGTGACACAAACTACAACACTGTTTTCTGACCTTAACCGCCCGAGTTAAGTCAAAGCTCACCAACCTTTCAGTTCCAATCGACTTTGTGGTCCAGCACTTACCCTATAGCGTCACCAGGACACCCTCTAGCATACACAGAACCAAACTAAGCCCACTGCCATGAAGTCGTTTTCATGCATGATGACTTTATGCGACAGAGGACAACTGCTCCCTAGAGTTTCCGCAACTGTAAACCTTCACAGGAGCAGACAGCCACGTTTTTCTCCTGAGGAGTGGCTATTTGGTTTGAACTGCTGACCTTATGGTTATCAGCCCAGTGCTTAACCAACTGTGCCACCTGGGCTCTTTCCAGCACATACTAAGTGCTCAGTAACCAAGTGAGTGATTACCCACAAATGCCTCTGTTATTGTTGTTGTTGTTAAGTGCCACTGAGTCACTTCTGACCCATAGCAACCCTGTATAAGGTTTCCAAGGAGCAGCTGGTGAGCTTGAACCATTGACCTTTGCAGTTCAAACTGACTTTGCAATCTAGCACATTAACCCACAGCCTACACCAGGATTGCTGTTATTGTTAGGTATTGTTAGCTGCTCCCAAATCAGTTATGACTTATAGCAACCCCTTTGTACAACAGAACAAAACACTGCTCAGTCCTGGGCCAACTCACAAGCGCTGCTACATTTGAACCCATTGCTGCAGCCACTATGTTGTCCCATCTCCTTGGGGGTCTTCCTCTTTTTCACGGATCCTCTACCAAGCATGATGTCCTTCACCTACTAACATGTCTGACATAAGTGAGATAAAGCCTTGCTGTCTGGCTTTTAAGGGACATCCTGGCTATACTTCTTCCAAGACAGGTTTGTTTGGTCTTCTGGCGATTCATAATTCAAAGGTTATCAATTCTTCTTTGGTACCTTATTTATTGTCCACCTCTTGCATGCATATGTGGCAACTGAAAAGACCATGGCTTGGGTCAGGGCAAAAACAGCACAGAGGTCATGTCTGATTTCCTCTAGCTTTATAAGGGAGAAGGAGAATCAAACTCAAAATCAGCCCAAGGTTGATTCCCATGAGGTAGAAGTCAGACATGCTTCCACCCTACATTCTTCACCCTATTCTGACACCAACCATCCCTCCCACAGCCCTCTGCTTCACAAGAGGGTTCAATAATCAGTTACAGTGGCCACACAGACCTCATAGAAAATATTCACAATTATGGGGATTGTTAGGGAAGTGAACAGGGTACAATTCAGGACCACAAACCACTCAGGATGCAGCAGTTCTCCAGTTAAGCACACCTTGCTCTTATCTTCAGTCTCTCAGCCAGCGTGGCCCCTCAGACTCTGTCCTGCTCAAGCATGTATTACAAAGGACAGTTAGCCAATCTGTAAATGCACATAGGATACATTCTGCAAGCCAGTCTCCTGTCAGTAGGCATTCAACTATACTGGGTCCATGAGCCAGAACACCTAAAGCTGCTCTGTCTCTCCATGCCTCCACCGCTTTTCCAGGTATGAATTGCACACTTGTGGCTTCTTTTTCTTGGTGATTCTGAAATAATCTGTTTCTGCTTCTGAGATGGCTCCTTTGAAACCCAGCAGGAAGGCAAAACTAACCAATCCAGACCTTAGAGTCCTGGTAGAATAATGGTTATGAGTCAGGCTGCTAATCTCATGGTCAGCAGTTCGAAACTACCAGTGGTTCTGCAGGAGAAAGATGAGGCTTTCTATATATAGCCAGGATGCCCCTTAAAAGCCAGGATGGCAAAGCTTCATCTCACTTATTTCAGACACGTTAATAGGAGGGACTAGTCCCTGGAGAAGGACATTGTAAAGATTTCCAGCCTCAGAAACCCTATACAGGGTTGCTATGAGTCGGAACCGACTCCCTGGCACATACCCACCACCGCTGCCATCACCACACCCTATATGGATGGATCCACACAATTTGGTGGGAATTAAGATTTGGATCAAAAAGCTATAGTAACAGTCAGGCACACTTTAGTCTTCAAAGTGTCATCTTTGTTTTTAAAGCTTTAAAAATAAATCTTTTGCGGGAGATTTGCCCAAATTATGTCATTTGATTTCTTGACTGCTGCTCCCATGAGTACTGACTGTGGATCCGTAAAATGAAGGGAAATCTGCTAGCCCAGAATCAAACACAGCCTCTTCTAACCCCCAAAGGCAAAACATAACAAAACAACTCATAGGTCATACAGAGCCTACTAAGGGAGGGAGGCTTAACTTCCCATCCTTCCAGGCCCAGCCCAGAGGCCACCTCCTCCATGATGCCTCACCCGATCTTCCTGAGTAGAAGTGACTTACTCCTGGTGACGAGCACCCATGTCATAGAGCCCTGTACACGGAAGGAGGTCAGGGCATTTCTTGTGACTCACTTGGCCAGTTGATCTTGGGAGCACATCCACTTGGCATTAGAGCCTATGAAATTCATTTTTGTCACTCCTCTGCAAAGTATTCTTGGTGTACCCACTATGTGCCAATGCTATATTAGGCACTAGAGGAGCAAAGCTGAGAGAAGACTTCATGGAAGAAGAGCTAACTCAGTACATGGTGGAGTTTGCCAGAGGACAAGTTGGGGAGAGGCAGAGAGAGCTTTCCAGACTGAAAACCCAGCCCACCTAGGCTAAGTCATGAGGTCACAAAAAGTCAGATGGAGAGAGGAAACAGAACCAGACGCCTCTAAGTCCATTGCTCAATATTATATGAGAAGATCAAAGCACATTCCCCTAATTGGGCCCCTCATTCTCCGTCAATACAGTGGGTCAGTCCAGTGCCATGGAGTAGAGGGGCTGAGCTGGGCTGGAGGGTAATAGGGATAGGACCATGAAAGGCATGACAATAAAGCCTACAGATTCCCTGGTCTCCTGAGCCCCAGCAATGTGCATTCTGCTGCTCAAATAAACACGGTTTACTAGAAATCATTCGGATGGGAAGGCTGCTCAGTATAGTAGTACCGGCTAGTCAGGGGTCAAGATGATCCCCAGGGGTTTAGGGTGGGTAAGAGGAAGAGGTTGCAGGAACCAGCAAATGGTAAAGGGAGAAGCTGAAAGAAAGAAACTCAAACTAGAAAGGGCAAGCAATCCAGATGCTCAGCTGTTGTCTGCCCTCTGGCCTTCGAGTATTTCTCTCTGGAATGTACCAGCACCTCAGTAGCTCTGCTTAGTCTTCAGGAACTTGTCCTCAGGAACTTAGAAAGCATTGTAAGTAACTAGAAAACCATCCCAGGCAAAATGAAATCCAATGCTAGGAACCCTAGAACTGCCATCCTGTGTCATAAGGGCCATACCGCAGACAGCTGAGTGAGCGGAGAACCAGCCCTAAAGTTCTCCCCAACCACAAGACATGAGGAGCCATGGGGTTTCCAAGAGGAGCTTTGAGTGGGCCTGCTTTCTAGAAGGACAGTCTAGCCAAAGTCACATCACATTTCTTTTTTCCTGGACAGCAGACCCCTTACCATTCTTGTGAGCCAGGGCCTGATCAATGAAGTCTGCAGCCTTTTCAAAGAAGGCGCTGAGGTTGAATTCCTGTGTGTCGTTGGCTTTGATGCCCAGGTAGGTGATTCCGGAGTCCTTGTAGAAGTTGGCACTGGTGTTGACATGCATGAAGGATCTGCCTTCAGCAGCATTCAGGACATGGGTGATGCCCAGTTTCTGCAGCTTGGGGATGTCTTGAGCCACAGACCTGGATAGGAGACAGTACAGGGGATGAGAAATGGACCAACTGGTAACCCCAATGGGAAGAAGATAGGAAGAAACTAAGTCTGTGACAAAGAGCAAGGAAAGCCTCCATGCTCCAGTCCCTGCCAGCTTCTCTGTCCTCATCTTAATAATCCTCCTCTCAATCCAGCCATACCGAATAACCAGCAGCTTTCCCAGATATACCAGCATTTCATGCCCATTCTGTTCCCTCTGTATTTCCCTCCCCCAGCTGGTGTGGGTTAATGCGCTGGACTGCAAAGTCAGTTTGAACTGCAAGGTTGGTGGTTCAAGTTCACCAGCTGCTCCTCGGAAACTCTATACAGTGTCGCAACTGACTCGATGGCACTTAACAACAATCTTCTCTATGGATATGCACCCACTCGTCCTTCACCTTTTCTGCAGTATTTCCTGACCTTCCCTCCATTCCACTTGGCAATACGCTCCGCTCCCTGTGGCTAAATCTGAGTCTAGCTCGGCCACTTAATCTGTCAGACAATTGCAAGAAAACTGCTGAATGTTTTTTGTGCCTCAGCTTTCCTCTCCATAAATGGGGGTGATAATGCTGTTTGTTTCGCGGTCCAGGCTAGAAGCTCCTTGGAAGAGGAACCCTGGCTGCTTCAGGTCTGGTTCCCAGCCCCTGTGATAGGTAGGACTTGGCACACAGAAGGTACTGAGTAAACAAATGATGAATGAAGAAGGAAATCGATACACGCCAAGCAGGTTGCATCCTACCATGGATTATCAACTGCAGCAGCTCCCTCCCCAGTCCTAAACCAGGCTCCTTCCTACCACCTTCTGCTAGTCCTCCTGGAGCCCTCCTGAGTGAGATAGCACTGACCTGGGGGAGCAAGTGACGCCCAAAGAACTAAGGAGGCTCCAAACCACTAGATCTGGTTAGTCAGTCAGATGGCCTGTTTCATCTCACACCAGCATTCAATTCAAGCAGGAGTTCATACTTTGGTTTATACAGTACTTTTCCCTACATGGTCTAGATTGCAGCCCTGCAGGAAGGAAGGAAGGTGGCAGTATCTCCACCTGACAGAGCTCAACTCTGGCCCCAAAAGGACAAGCGGAAGGGTGTGGATGTGTTCACACAGGCTGCAGAGCGGCAGAGCGGCAGAGCGGCAGAGCTGGGAGCCGACCTCATGCTCCTGACACTCCAAGTGTTCTGTTCCAGCCTTCTGCCTCTTGTGCTCACACACCAACCACAAAAACCAAAGGTCCAGAAAGCGTGGCACACACAGACTCTGTCTCTGCCCCGCAAGGCCACAGATGTTGGTTTTGCTAAGGCGGCCTCCGGGTAGGTAAGGGAGCCCAAGTCATTTCAACACTTATTAGATGCTCCTGCTGGAATCACCCCCCTGCCCCAAGTCAAGGTCAGATTTGTCTTGGGGAGGAGATGTGTTTTCTAGGATGGCCATCAGTACTTGCCACTCCAGCTACCTAGATGTTCATAGCCTTAGTCCCCACTGGGATGGGGTGGCAGCTGCATCTGCTCACCCTTGGCTGAGTGTGCAAATTGCCCAAAATAGAAGGGTTCCTGCTTGTGCTAAAGCCCACTTGCTGCTTGGATGGTTGGGTAGTTGGACTAGGACCTTTGGCTGAGATTCTGGAAGTCTGTTTTAGCTGTTTGTTACTCATGACACCACACACAGCTGTAAAGCTGCGGCCGAGAGAAAAGCCAACAATAAAATCACTAGCTCTGAAGGGTCATTCCACATTCATTTTTCTCCTCTAATACAACAGCCGATAAATTTACTAGTATCATCATTATGATACTTAGTAGCACTGCTACTAAGGAGGAGTGCCAGAAAAATCGTAGGTGCTCAATATGGTGACTAAAGGATGGAATGAATGAGACCCGGGACATGGCAGTCCTTGCAGGTTAGCCAGCAGGGGTTAATTTGGGATGGAGGATACTGACTTGTTCAAACAAGACCTTGATCCTGCCTTCACAGTCCCTCAGAAATTTAGGCCACCATCTCTTCCAGTGCAGAATGAGAGGAGTGGGCTAGTTCTCGGTTTCCAACAGTCAGTTCTTGGTTTCCAACATTCAGTTCTTAGGCCTACGGAGCTTAGGAAGTTGGTAAGGATCCTAGGAGTCTCTTGAAAAGCCGATTTAAGCCGCCCCCAGGCTGTACCCACGTGCTAATCCGTTCCTTGCTTTGGGCTGCATTTCAGGCTCTCAGAATAGTTAACACTAGAGCTGAGCTGTCTCCTGTTACAGAAAATTCTTACTAGGCGTTTAATAGGAAAATCTTCTCGCTTTGGTAATAGGAACTTGGAAGCAATAAATAAACGCATTTCCTGGCAGTGAGAAGGTCGGGGAGCCTCTTCTCGGAGATGGCTCAAATTCTTGGGTGGATTATCATTGGATTGTTCTGGAACACCATATAAATCAAATCTATCCGGAGGACGGGAGAAGGGACGAGGAAACTGCAGCCTATAGCACTTTGGACCCTGATTTGGGATTTTTCAATTCCGGGGTCTGAGCCTGCCTGGCCAATGTGCCAAGCCCGCTTGTGACGTCAGCCCGTTGCCATGGCAGCGGAGGCAGACTTTCCGCGGTGACCTCACTGCAGAACTAGGCAGCTGTCACATGATGCATGGGCAGGAGACCCGTCAGACGACAGCGGACCACCTGTTCAATGGACATAGAAGCCCGA
Source organism: Chrysochloris asiatica (assembly GCF_000296735.1). NCBI lineage: Eukaryota > Metazoa > Chordata > Mammalia > Afrosoricida > Chrysochloridae > Chrysochloris > Chrysochloris asiatica. Next base: position 29,472,501 of record NW_006408525.1, read on the forward strand.
CCTCAAGCAAGTCCAAACTCCTAGCAGGTGGCGGCTTCGGGCCCAAAGCTGAGGGGGCCGGGTAGCCCACCAGGCCCCGGGCCCCCCGGATGCCATGCACCCCCTGAACGGGAGGCTGGCGCTGATTCAACCCCTCCGCCACACGCTCCGGAATTCGCCTCGGGCCTCCCTCCCGGGTCCCACTGCTGTTCGGAGAGGGTCGACCACGCCCGGGCACCCGGCTTTCGGGTGGGCGGGGCTCCCGGAAAGGGACTCAGTTGGGGGGACTCACGCATTGCCCACGTAGATCCTCGGGGTGACCTCGTTGCAAGGCTGGCTCGGGAGGCTGTAGCAGCCGCTGCCGTCCGAGAGCAGATCGTTGAGGTCCTGCACCGAGAGCTCGCATGGGCCGGCCATGGTGGCGGCCGGGTGCTGCACGCCAGGGCTGGAGCGAGCGAGGGGGACAGGAGCCCGGTCAGCTGGGCCGGGACTCCGGTGCAGAGATTCGCCCTGACCCGCCCCGTCCCGCCCCGGGGGCGGGCCCCGCCGCGCGAAGGGAGCTGCGAGCGCTAAGCGCCACAGCGCTGGCAACCACCCGCGCGCCACTTCGCAGCAATACGGCGCCTCTGGGCGCCGAGCGGATGCTCCCGAAAACCCCAGGACCCGTCCCCGCGGGCGGCAATATAGCCACTCTGGAATAGGGATCCTCTCCCCACCCCCAACTAAAACATTTTAATTCCGTAAACTTCCTTTACGGGACCAAATTCAGTACGCAATAAATGCTACTATTGACGCAGGTGGAGTCCTGGCGTAGGATCAGCAGTGGACTGCTAAGGGCAAGGTCGGTGGTTAACCAACCAGCCGTTCCTCGGAAACCCTGTACAGGGTCGCTTATTAGTCAGAACGGACTCAAAGGCACTTAATAGCACTTAACATTGACGGAATGGCACCCACGTGTCACTCTGGGGTCTGTCTCTGAGCTCTAACTCTACTGTGGACCTGTAGGGTTGACATCACCCGGAGCTTGTCAGAAACGCAGTCTCAGCCACAGTTCAGACCTGCAGGAATCAAAATGTGTAATTAACAAAATCTCGATGATAGTTAAGGTTTGAGAAGCCCTGCTCTGGGGCGAACAGGCTTTCAACATTCACTGGAGTCCACATGCTTAAAAACTTGGAATCTATGCATTCAGGCTTGGAATTTTGACCCTGGAAAATGAGTCTTTCCAGAGCTTCGGTTTGCTGTAAACGGGGATGGATAATAATAAAAGTTTTGTTTTGTTTTGTTTTAATGGGAAGATTACAATAACATTCAGGGAGAGTGACCAGTGCCACATAGTGAAGACTCAGTAAGTTATTAGTTCTTCCTTTCTTCATCAGCAAATGTGCTGAGCACCTCCTACGGGCTACACCCTGCTCTAGTGTGAACATGTAGCAGCTTCCAGAGTGAGCCAGAGTGTCTTTAACTGCATTTACTGAGCTCCAACCATATGCAAAAAACAGAGTGTCTGTCCTTGGAGAAAGTCACTGCCTCCAACTGCCAGGAAAATGCAGGCCCACGTTCCCTAAAAGAGCGAAGATGGTCCCCCAAATTCAGGAAACTCACATACTGAGTCCAGCTCTGTTACTCATGTGCTCTGCATTCTTGAACAGTTTCATTGCTGCTCTGGATTTTAATTGCCTCACCTGCAAAATGAAGAAATTGAATCAGAATATCTTGAAGGTCTTCTTTCAATCCCCCAAAAGCTGTGGTCTGACCTTCAGGAAAACCATTGCAAAAGAGACTATAGGCCCAGATATGAAACCAAGGTTGGAATTTCTTTACCCTGTGCTTTCTTCGCCTAGAATACCGTGCCTTTTCCTTCTGGTGGTGGGGCCCACAGATCAGGCAGGTGAGAAAGTTTCCTAGTCCCTTGGCCCCTCATCTTAATTTGGGCCTAGGTTGGCATTCAAAACAGAAGCCTAGGGACAGCCAGGCAGGCTCTACTATGCCTATGCTTTTCCTGACACCTGTTCCTGATGTCATAACTAGGTAGCTATGACAACCTTTTATGGGACAGCTAAGCACTTCACAGAGGAGCCTAGGTACCTGTCTCATTTCTGAAGTGAGATTAGGAAGAGAAGATGAACAAGTCCCTGGATTACCTGGCCTACCCTGTAATTGTCTCTAATCATAGGCAAAGCACAACCTTTAGGAGGCAACTGGACTATGGCCACTATATCTTTCACAAGAATAGAATACAAATAGGTATGTGGGCAGTTGTGGGCAGTAGGGGTTCTGGAAGGATCCACCATAGAAAAATTGACAGTAAACCAGCCCTTGTCTGACGAGTTTGGTTAAGCAGACATTAGAATCAGTGACAAAATATAGTTTCCACCAGGGAGTTCATTTGATGGAAACGCTCGTTTAAACTCTTTGAAGCCAAAATAACTTAGAAAGAGAATATGACTTTAACACCCAACAGACAGACTAGTAATATTGGCTGGGTGGTGGTGGTGGTGTGCCGGGAAGTCTGTTCTTGCTCAGAGCGACCCTACATAGGGTTTCTGAGGCTGTAAATCTTTGCGGGAGCAGAAAGCCTCATCTTTCTCTTGAGGAATGGCCAGTAGTTACAAACTGCTGACCTTGAGGTTAGCAGCCCTACTTTTAACCACTACGCTACTAGAGGGACATTTATCTCTGTCACTTTTTACTTTTTCTAGCATTCACCAGTCTTTGTTTTTCTGCTCAAAGCTTTTCAAAGATGACAATTTGCCAAAGTACACCAAGCTAAAATTCCTTGAATTAAGCTCAGAATTTGAAATTGTAGTGTCTATCTGTTACTAATGTCTAGGAGGTTAGTAGATTTTCTGCCATGAAGACCCCCTGATGTAACCTGGCTCTCTGTGACCCTTCTCCTCTAGTGAAGCCGACAGTGGACACCAAGCCTCCAGTGGCACACACACATCACATTTTAAAGCTGAGTAAACTACAGGTACATGTTCTTGCCATCCAAAGATGCATTCTACCCATTTTTCTCTAGATCATGGAGTCCTTGGGTGGTGCAATAATTAATACGCTCAGATCCACCCAGGGGCACCTTGGAAGAAAAGTCTGACAGTATACTTCTGAAAAATCGGCCATCCAAAACCCTGTGGAACACACTTTTACTCTGACACATATGGGCTTCCATGAAACAGACTTGACTGGACAGCAACCAAACACCATGGTTTGTTGGTTGTTATCTTTGTCCCAAGAAGGGTCCAATTTCTGGAGCCTTCTAAATACCCACCTAACCCAAAGGTTTGTGAAGCCAGCTCCTCCCCTTCCACAATGCCCTTAGTCTCTGTGATGGCCACTCATTCAATTTGCCCCCTTGCCACCACCTCAGAGAAGGGTTATACTAAATCACTGTAGGTGGGAGCAGTGCAGTGATGTCACCATGGTGGGCGGGGCTTTCTTACCAGGGTGAACAAAGGAAAATCGACAAAATTGAATATGAAAACAAGCAACTGTGTCAGAAAATTGCAAATGCTTACCGCGGCCCCGCCAAGGTGGACTGCTGGAATGAATATTTTTCCAAGAGGTAGTGTTCTTCCTCTTTATTTCATTTCTGAAAATTCCCAGCCCCCTTGTTGCCCAGAAGAGAAAATCCTTCAGGGAAGTTATCTTGAGGGAGCACTAGAAAGACCATATTAAGAATGCAAACTCTATTTCTCTATCTCTAATGAGAGATTGCATCTCAGCAGAGATTTTCAGATTCCTACCCAGAGTTTGTAGCAAGACTGCATTGCATACTTTTGCAAAAGGATGAGTATGACATGTTGTTGTTGTTAAGTGCCACCAAGTCGGTTCCGACCCATAGTGACCCTGTATAAGGTTTCGACAAGCAGCTGGTGAGCTTGGACCACTGACCCAGCAGTTCAAATGGCTTTGCAGTCTGGCGCATTAACTCACAGCGCCACACCAGGACTCTTGAGTATGACATAGCACTCTTAAAATTAGTGCTACAAATATTTCCTGACCACCTACTATGGGCTTATTGTTGTTGAGTGCTGTTGAGTTGGTTCTGACTCAGAGCGACCCTGTATAGGATTTCCAAGGAGTGGCTGGTGAGTTTGAACCACCGACCTGGTGGTTAACCGACCTTGTGGCACAGTGCATTCTCAGTGCCACACCAGGAGTCCTACTATGTGCTGCTGGTGGTGTGCTGTGGAGTCGGTTCCTTCTAGCAACCTTGCATAGAGTTTCCAAGGCTGTAAACCTTTACGGGAGCAGAAAGCCTCATCTTTCTCCCATGGAACGGCTGGTAATTTCGAACTGCTGACATTGAGTTTAGCAGTCCTACTCGTAACCACTATGCTACTAGAGCTCCTTGTGCTAGGCCCCAGGAATGCAGAGATAAGATGAAAGCTATACTTCCTAACTTCAAGAAACTCCTGGCCTGGTAGAGGAGACTATGTGGATCATAATGTAACGTCAAGAAGTCAGTGTGTGGTGGGGTGGATGTGGGGTTCCTTTCCTATCTTCTTGATGATCAGAGATGGAGTTGAAGCTGAGGAGAGTCAGGTGGTGGCTTGTCCACAGCCTTTTGTGACGTAGCTGTCCCTCTACCACCTAACCAGAGATTCTCAGTTGTGGTTTCACATAACCACCACCTGGGACAGACCTTTATAAACTACTAAGGCCTAGACTGCTGGTGTGGCACTGTAGGATCAGTACTGGACTGTGAACCTTGTGAGGTCAGCAGTTCAAACCCACCAGCTGCTCCTCGGAAACCCTATACAGGGTCGCTAGACAGGAACTTACTTGAAGGCACTTAATAACAAGGCTGCACTCCAGATCCGTCAAGTAGAATCTTCTAGTAGTGGGCAGCTGGGTTGAGAACCACAGATCTAAACCCATAAATGCTTTGCGTGTTTTCCAAGTGCTATCTAGTTCACCAGTCAGGTGTATCCAGGTATACTGAAGTCTCAGGGTTCAGGCTGACAGTGTACTCCCCTCTCCTCCCCCACACCCATTCCAGAAGAGCTTCGTGTTCTTCACCCATCTAAGGGTTTATGTTTTTCAGCTTAAACCGAGAAACAAGGAACCGGGAGCTAGTGAGAATCACCGTGGAAAACCAAGGCATTCTGAAGAGGCTTGGTGATCGCAAACCCCACTACGACCGCAGGGAGTCTGAGATAGACTGGCAGGCACGTGGACACTCGTGTTATTTCCATGCACATATAGGGTCCTGTGTTCAGAGTAAAGACAGTCTAAGGAAGGGGGCCCTGGGCAGCTGAGGGCCTGATCACTGTCAACTGCAACAAAGAAAAACCACCCCAAACAAGCAAAGCTAACAACCACAAGCAAACAGCTAAAGAAATCTCTTGGGAGTAAAGCTACTATGTGTCACTTTCAAAAACTAGTTTATAACATCATGCCTCATCCTTTCATTCATTCAGAAAAGCTGAATGTATGAGCAAAGAGAAGGATGGGGAGAGAATTCAGTATGTGGTTGATTTGCTTCATTTAGGAATGACCCTTCAAGAAAAGACCAAAAAAAGCCATCTCCAGTGTTTCCAAATACCTCCAGTCTCTGACTTTGATCTGTAAACCTTTTCTTTTGCTGTTGATAGTGCTATCGAGTCAATTCCGCCCCTTGGCGAACCTGTATAGGGTTTTCGGGGAGCAGCTGGTGAGCTTGAACTGCTGACTTTGCAGTTCAAACAGCTTTGCAGTCTGGCACATTAACCCACAGCACCACAACAGGACTCCAAATCTCTTCTTAGCCACCTTCAAACTTCAGCTTTAGCATTGGCACTCGGGCACTGACATAAGTCTTTTTGTTTTCTTTAAGAATTCAAGGCGCTACATCAGAAATACAACAAGGTATCTTCTCTCTCGAGATGAATAGGTATGTTTTAATATGGCTGCTCTTGATTACAGAAAGCAGTAATCCTAATTGCACAAAAGCCCTAAGAGCTATAGAGAGCTAGGGGCCCAGTTAAGCAGATGAATTTTGCACTTTATGTATAATATTAACGGATCACCCAGCAGCAGACTTGGAGGTTTCCTCTCTCCATACAGCTTGGGAATGATATTATCTTTGGCCACCAGCTTTGAGATTTTCTCATCCCATTCATTTTGTCATCAGCTTTGAGAAGAAAAGATTGTTCAATCAGACATAAACAGGACACTTTGATGCTTGGTTTCCATATTTCTTCTTGGCTTTAACGTGCCAAAGTTGTATGTGGGTTTCTGTCACTCTTCAGAAGTATGGTCAAGTTGGCTTTTTTTATTATTTAATAATAGTGGTGGTGGTGATCTGCCACTGAGTTGGTTTCGATTCATTAGTGACCCTGTATCGTTTCTGATAGCGTAGTGGTTACGAATCAGGCTACTAACCTCAAGGTCGGCAGTTCAAAACTATCAGCTGTTGTGCGGGAGAAAGATGAGGCTTTATGCTTCCATAAAGATTTGCAGCCTCGGAAACCCTGTGCAGGGGTCACTATGAGTCGGAACCGATGCCACAGTACTTAACAACAAAAACAACAAATAGTTTCTGAGACTATAAACCTCTACAAAGTAGAAAGCCTCATCTTTCTCCCATGGAGCAACTGGCAGATTCAAACTACTGACCTTGCAGTTAACAGCTTAGGTCGTAATCCACTATGCTAGCCGGGCTCCTTATTTAATATTATTAAGAATGACTACATGTTTTTGGTTTTTTTGAGGGATGGGGATAAATGGACACCCAGGGAGCAGTTCTGTGTAACTGATACTTCCCCCTCTCTCTCTACTAAATACAAGGTTCATCAACATAGGGGAAAAAATATACAAGGAGGCCCTAGGATTTCTTAGCTGCTTAGAATCTCAAGACACTCCCAAGTGGCTGAATGCTCAATCTTAGGATGCGACAATAAAGCTTGGAACATAAAATGAGTAAGTTACATTTAAGGTAACATGCTTTAATTTACTTTTAAAGTAATTTAAATGGTTTTGGACTGCTGTGGTGTGTAGGATAAGCACTAGACTGCAAACCACAAGGTCGGCGGTTTGAGCCCACCAGCCACTCCTTGAGAGAAAGATGAAGCTTTCTGCTCCCATAAAGCAATTTTATCAGTTTTGGAAACCCTACACAGGGTCACTATGAGTCAGGACCGACTTGATGACACCTAACAACAACAAAAAAGTTTTAAGTCCTCGTCCAAATGTGGAGACAAAATGCGGTGGAAGAAGGAAAGATCCAGCAAGCGTTTATATTTGGGGCTTTGAAAAGAATTTTAACACTGGAGAGTTATAGCAAGCAAAAGCTAGCGAGTGAGAGAACATGAAAGAACTCTTAAACATACACCATCACGACCGTCCTGGGAAGAAAAAGTTGGGGTAAGATAGTTCAGGCACAAGTTCAACGCTGTCAAAAGGGGATAGATAAAAGCACATGGAAGAACTAGGGGTCAGGTAACAAAAGAAACAAATACCGTTAGTTCCTTTGTAACTATATAAAATCAGAAAAGAATGCTTGGTTGCAATGTCTATGTACCATATTCATTTATAGGCAAGGAACAGTAAAACTGTCAAAAATACCTAAAAACATATGGCAAGACAATATTGCATGATGGGTCATGCTGGCATTGAGTCTTTTGTTTTCACTTTTTATTTTGAAATAATAACGGAATCACATGAAGTGCAAAGGAATGTATAGGAAGGTCCCATGTACCCTTCACCCAGCCTCCCGCACTGGCGACATCTTGCATGGCTGTGGTATGATATCAAACCAGGAAACTGACACTGGTACCATCCAAAGAGCATGTTCTGCTTTCACTGCTTCTGTATGGACACATTCGTACATGTGTATGTATAGCTCGCTGTAATTTTATCACGTGTAGCTTCATGCAATCACCACTACTTCAAGATACATAGCTGCATTATCAAGGCTTCCCTGTTAGCCAAAGTCATCCTCTTTCCCTGACCCCATCCCTAGCCCATGACAATCATGAATCGATTCTCCGTCTCTTCAACAATTGTGAGGTTGGCCCAGGACCGGGCAGTGTTTCCTTCTGTTGTACACAGGGTCACTATGTGTCGGTACCGATTCGATGGCACCTAACAACAATTATGTTATTTCATGACTGCTATATAAATGGAATCATGCAGTGTGTTATCTATTTGAAATTGGCTTTTATTATTATTATTCAGTATGATTGTCTTGCGTAAGGAGCTCTGGTAGCGTAGTGGTTACGAATCGGGCTGTGAACCTTAAGGTCAGCGGTTCGAAACTACCAGCCGCTCCACGGGAGAAAGATGAGGCTTTCTACTCCCGTAAAGATTTACACCCTCGGAAACCCTGTACAGGGTCTCTATGGGTCAGACCCGACTCGATGGCACTTAACAACAACAACAACGATTGTCTTGCAGTTCATTCAAGTTGTGACATAGACCAATAGGTCATTCCTTTTTATTGCTTGTATGAATGTGCCAGTTCCTGTAACTTCACCCATTAAAGGACATCTGGGTGGTTTCTCATTTGGGGCTATTACAAATGAAGCTATGCATTTTGGTGCACACATTTCTGCTTGAAAGTTCTTATTTCTCTGAGATAAACATCAAAGAGTGTAGTTACTGTAGGATAAGCACTGAACCACAAGGTCACTTTGAATCACAAGGTCAGTGGTTCAAACCCACCAGCCACTTGCTGGGTACCAGGGTACCATGGTTAGTCCTTTTTATTTCTTCTAGTTTTAAATGGAACTGAAAAACCATTTTCTAAAGTGATTGCACTATTTTACATTCCACCAGACATATGTGATCTCCACAGCCTCGTCAGCATTTGATATCTTTGGATTCTGATATGTGTGTTGTGATATTGCATTGTGGTTTTAATTTTCCTAATGGGAATGATGTCTAATATCTTTCATGTGCTATACCAAATGTCAGCAAAAATGTCTGTGCATGACTCTTGCCCATTTTCTAACTGAATGGTTTGTTTTTCATTATCGAATTTTGAGAGTTCTTCATATAGTGCAGATACAAGGCCTTTGTCAGCTGTGTGGCTTGCATATATTCTCTCCATATTCTATATATTCCATCTATATCGTCTTTTCATCCTCTTCAAGAGGGTCATTCAGAGCAAAAGCTTTTCATTTTGATGAATCCAATTTATTAACCGTGGAACTGTTCCTAGTTTTGACTGTATCCGTGTTAATATCCTCGTTGCGATAGTATTCTATTGTTTTGCAAGATGTAACCATGAGGAGAAAATGTGGTAAGGAGTACATGGGATCTCTCTGTATTTCACCTTACAACTGCACGTGAATCTATAATTATTTCATAATAAAAAGTATAATGTAAAGAAAAAAAAATCAGTTATGTCCAAATGTGAAGTAATTATTAACAGACTCCAGTTAGTCTCAGAGGAACCACCACCATTCTTTCAGACATCCAATCTAGAAACTTGGGAGGGGAGGGTGTCACCTTTACTTTACCCTGTTTCCCATCCTTTCCTCATCTCTGTTGTTGTTGTTGTTGTTGTTACCATCAAGTGGATTCCCACCCACAAAGCCTCTGTAAGATAAGAGTAGAACTGCCCACAGGGTTTCCTAGACTGCATCTTTCCAGCAGCAGATCACCATGCCTTTTTCCAACAGAGCCACTAGGCTGCTGACCAGTGGTTAACCATTGCACACCCAGGGCTCCATCGCTAGACGTAAACATAGAGACAATTGTGAGGCTAACACAGGACCAGGCAGTGCTTTGGTCTACTCTAGGGTCAATGAGTCCAAACCAACTAGATGGTACGTAACAATAGCACATGTCTTAACTATAAAAGCCCCACTTCTCCATCTCTCTGTGCTACTGTCAATATTCCAGGTACTTGTGATTTATGGCTGGGGCTAACAACACAAAAATATGCCCACATCGCTTTCTAGCCTAACATTCTCAGTGACTTGCCATTCCTCCCTGAATAAGCCATGTTGTTGTCAAGTACCGTTGAGCCAGTTCGGACTCAGAAAGCCTATATAGGGTTTCTGAGGAGCAGCTGGTGAGTTTAAACTGCTGATCTTGTGGTTAGCAGTCCAGTGCCTATCCTATAGTGTCACATTGTAGGTAAGTACCAACGAGTTGATTCTGACTCATAGAGACTCTATGTAAGGTGTCCAAGGAGTGGCTGGTGGGTTTGAACCACTGACCTTGTGGTCCAGTGCTTATCCTACAGTAGCACACCAGGACTCCACATGTTTTTAAGTGCCGTCAAGTCGGTTCCGACTCACAGTGACCCCCTGTAGGGTTTCGAAGGAGTGTCTGGTGAGCTTGAACTGCCCATCTTGCAGTTCAAATAAATCAACCTTGCAGCCCAGCACATTAACCCACAGCGCCACATCAGGACTCTACATGTTGTTGTTGTGAAGTGCTGTCGAGTCAGTTCTGACCATAGCGATCCTGTATAGGGTCTCCAAGGAGCAGCTGGTGAGCTTGAACCGCCGACCTTGCAGTTCAAATGGCTTTGCAGTCTGGCACATTAACCCACAGTGCTATACCAGGACTGCGGACTCTACATAGCTTTCTTTAAATATGGTATTACAAGGCCCCCACCCGACCTCTGCAGCCTCTATCAAATTGAATTCTTAGTCTCAAGCAACAGAAACCAAGTCTGTAGTGCAATCACTTATTAAAAGAATATGAATTAGTTCTCAGTACTTCCTAGAAAATGGCAGAAACCAAGCTTCAAGCTGCCCACCCAGGAACAAGCAAAATCATGTGGTGGAACAGACCTAGAAGCGCTTTCAGCTAGAACTAGATCTTACTGAACTTCCCCTACTGCATTTAAACCATCGTCATTGTCCCTGCAGTTTTGTGTCACTAGTCCCCAATCCCAAACCAGTGACGATGTGCCTAGTTGGTGGGATTCAACTTGGAACTGCATGGGCACGCATGCCACCAGGATCTCGTTGTGAACAGGTGTGTTTTGAGAACAATAGTGTTATGGGGTCTGTCTGGAGCTCCACAGATCTAGTAGCACGCAGGCAGCTGTAGGTTCAGCTTGTTTTGGGGGGGGAGGTAGGGAAGCTACCTTGGCAGGAAATAATGCAGACATCACCTTCTCATGCCTTGATTCCTAATTATGACAAGAGCATTACTATCATGTCATCTGATAATTGTGTGGAAATATTTAACAGCAAAAAATGTCTGTGGAATGATAGGAAATGCAAAATAAAGTGAAGTCGCGTCAGGTGGTGCTCAATCATTGTCTGCCAACACGAGGGGGAACACCACCTAGCTAGGACTTCCTTACTAAGTGGCACTTAGGGTCCCCACTGTGGTGTCTTGCAAGGAGGACTTTCAAAAGTGATTTGACCATGTATGTTTTCTGCCTTTGAATATTTTGCATGTTGGTTCCCTTGGAGAACACACAACTTTGTATGTACCATTCACAGCCCAGAGGCAGTCCCCTCCTTATCCTGGTAATCTGCTGAACAACTCAAGACCAATCCAGTCTCTGTAGATACAAAGAGCCCCCATGCTTTTGCATGAGATCTCATTAGGTGGACCTATCAGGTTAGTGTGGTGCTGTGAGTTAATGCGCTGGACTGCAAGGTCAGTTCAAACCGCAAGGTCGGCGGTTCAAGCTCACCAGCTGCTCCTTGGGAACCCTATACAGACAGGGTCGCTATGAGTCAAAACCAACTCAACGGCACACAACAACAACCAGGGTACTGAGCTCTACAGTTGTGAAGGTGTCCTAGTGTACAAAGAGAAAGTAGAAATTTCTACAGCAAACCTCTTCCTGATGCTGCCCCTTTAACCTGGCCTCCTCCTCATCTTTTGAGAAAATGACCTCGAACATTTACACCCACGGAAGCGGTCTCTTCAGTCTTAGAAGTTATGGCCACCCTGTCTATCACTGTAAATTGTAGTTATAAACACGTTTTACACTTATAAATCAGGTATCTTAGTGGGAGCCTCAACTGTTGTTAAGTCTATTCCAACTCATGGCAAGCCCAAGTGTACAAGAGAACTGCTCCATAGGATTTCTAGGGATGTGCTCTTTGGGGAACAGATCTCCAAGACTACCTCCCAAGGTGCTTCTGGGTGAGTTTGAACCACCAACCAGGAACACCCAGGGATTCCTTTGGGACTACAAAAGGCCAAGGCAGTATGCGTAGTAATTAGTGACCAGCTTTGGCCTTAGAGAGATTCTTGACCTTAAATGCCAACACTGCCACTTTTTTAGCAGCTGCATGAGCTTGGACAGGTATTTAAACTTTCTAAGCTTTGTTTTTTCTTGTTTGTATAATGCGGATGATAAAAACTCCTGACTTACAGGTTTGGCCTTATCCCAGCGCCTGACACAGAATCAAGACATACAAACCTTGGTTACTAATGAGAAATAAAACTCTCTGAGAAACTTAGATCACAATTCCTATGTGACATCAATACCTTTGCTCAGAGATGACCCATTAGGCCCACGCTCAGAGTCTGTGTACTTTTGTGTCGTCACAGCAGATTGACTGTGTTTTAGGTATAATCAGACAATTTTGACAGGAGGAGTCCTCTGGTCCCCCATAATCCAGTCCAACAGGAGTCCCTAGAATCTGAAAGTTAGACAGGCTAGAGCCAGGACCATAGCCAGTAGTAACAAGAGGGACAACTGATGGAACATAAGGAATCATAAAAAGCAGGTACACACACTCCATTTTAAGAGTTTAGGGGTATTTGGAACGGGAACAAGCAGCCTAACATACCTCAAGTCCCCTGAAGACATTCCTCTATTCCATAATAGTCAGTTTTCTTGGCAGTAAAGTGTAGCTTAGTCTTCCAGAAAAAGTTAATATATATGCTCACTATTAAACAAGGCAGAGAAGCTGGTTACTTTCATTAACAGGCAAGCCATTCACTAGCCAAAAGGTTAAAATTGATGCTTTAGCTCTCAAACACAGAGAATTTCAGTTGTGTGAACAATTTTTTTAGGTAAAACAAGTGAACTTGTAATAAAGCTAGACAAAGGAGTAGTGCTGCTGTTATGTTTTAAAGCTTAACTCTCATTGCAAATTGGAATTGTATATAATTCGGACTCCCGGGGACCCCACGTGTTAGCGAACTGCTCCATAGGGTTTCCTTGGCTGTAATCTTTATGGGAAACAGATCACCAGGTCTTGTCTCCTGTGGCATTGCTGGGGGGATTCAAGCCACCAGCCTTTAGTTTAGTAACAGGACAAATCGTTTGTGCCACCCTAAATGAAAAAAAAAAAAAAAAAAACAAACCAAACCAAACCCGAAGCACATTGCCACATCTTTCTCTCACAGAGCAGTTGGTGGGTTTGAACCACTGACCTTTAGGTTAGCAGCTGAGCACTTTTAACCACTGTGCCACCAGGGCTCCTTTTGCATCACTAACCCCAAAACAGCCAAACTCACTGCCACTGAGTCAATTCCAACTCCTAGCACACAGAGAAGACTTGCTCCTTAGGGTTTCAGAAGCTGCAAATCTCTGGAGGAGCAGACCACCTCATCTTTCTCCCTCGGAGCGGCTGATGGGTTCAAACCATCAACCTTATTTTCAGCAACCAATGCTTAACCCAATACGCCACGAAGACGCCTCTGTATCACTGAGGGACCTCTAACTTTGGTAGAAAGAAACAGGCTCAAACTTGCCTGTGATACTTTAATGAGTGAAATGTCATTTTGTGATATGCCTCTTTCTAGCTGTGCTTGCTGAAACAACACAAAACCAACCACAAACAAAACTTCCCACTTATCCTCTTCTTGATGATGGAGTCTGTGGAGAACTTCACCCCTCCTTCATGCTTGAGATTCTTTGATGGTAAAATGAGGCTGGCTGGACTAGATAGTCTTCAAGGTCCCTTCCAGCCAGGACGTTCTAGGATAGAGTTACCTGACCCAACTAACAGGTACCCAGTGAGTGTCTTTGCTCAGCTTCTCCAAGATGACTTTGAGCTGGCCATACGCACTTTGCAGGTCCTCCTTCACCAACACAGCGTCCACCAGATGCCCATAATGCTGGTCTATGAAGGCGGCAGAGGCAGCCATCTCCTGTTGCTCCTCATCCTGCAAGGAAACAGTCAGGTCTGGAGCAACTAGGCTATTCCCCGCAAAGTCAGAAATGTACATTCCAAAGGCTAGGGGACCATGGTCATGGGTAATGTCCCAATCTTGAATTTTTAAGTGATGATTATGCCCCACGAATAACAAGTTGTGTATACAACATCAAATCAAAATTCCAAACAAGCTGATGGGTAGTAGATACAATCATACGTCCACACAGAAATGTGTACATAGATGTTGACAGCCGCATCATTTAGAACAACCCAAAGATCCATCAGCATATAAGCATATTAACAAAATGCAGTAGTCTATGCCATGGAGTATTATTTGGCAGTGAAAAGAAACGAAGTGCTGAAGAACCTAAAGAACATTCTGCTAAATGAACGAAGTCGGACTCAGAAGGCCACATACTCTAAGATGCCTGTAATGGCAAATCCATAGAGACGAAGTAGATGAACACCTGCTGAGGGCTGGGAAGGAAATGGAGTAATGATAGTGGGTTGTGGGGCTGGGGTGATGAACATTTTCTAAAAGTGGTGTGGTGATGACTACACAGCTCTGTGAGTATGCTAAGAACACAGACATTGTTCACTTTAAAACTGTGAATTGTATAGCATGTGAACTGCATCTCAATAAAGCAGTTAAACTCCACTTCCCCCAAAATCACACAGTTTAACACAAAAAACAGAAAAGGAATCCTGAGCCCATTATCCAGGGACTGGATAGTATTTTCATGTAATTTATGTGCAACAAAATTAGAATCCTATTGTTTTCACTGTGTTCAGCTAGGTCATCAACTATTCCTCAATTACATGACTTAACTATGTAACATCAGTCATGTGAAAACCATGTCATGTGATGTGTTGAACTGAGCCCCCGATATTAAACATTTAGGTTGTTTCCCCTTTTTTGGCTGCTGTTATTAACAACACTCTGATGAACATGCTATGTAATTCTAAGTGGTTCTAGAACCACTGAGCTTCTTTCTAAGTATGCTTCTTAGAGTTTCTAAAGTGGAAAGCTTCTGATGTGCCTTTCAGCCCTCTTGTTCTGTCATTTGACCAGTGTGGACAATTAGAACAGAGAATCTATATGACGTAGGATTTAAAAAAAAAACGTATCTTTATTTGGGAGGAGCATCATGACCAAGGGGGAAGGATCAGTCTTTAGGTGGGGTGGCTAGATTGGCCCAGAGGCAACATCTATTCTGGAACTGGATTGCTTCTGCCTTTTCCCCCATGATAACTTCCAGCTCATTCCCCTCACAGAGCCTTCTCAGAACCAGTTCAAATGAACCACTAATCCCAGGTCTCCCTGGAAAAGCTTTGTCAAATTATTAGGTTTGGGGTGAGGGTTCTGACACAGACCCGGCTGAATAAGAAATTTATGCCAGAAAAACAGAAATTCACTTAGGAATACATCGCATTATCCCATCCAATAGTTTAGAAATATATTAATTTACTGGTGGTCCTAACTGGTTTGCTGTAGTTGGGTGCCATTGAGTCTATTAAAACTCATAAAGACCCCAAGTGACAGAGTAGAACTGTCTCATAGGGTTTTCAATAAACTGGTATCTTTTGTTGTTTTGCCTGCCTGTCATCCAAGTTACAACGTATCTAAATTCTAGGCAGTGAATGAGTCTTCCTTCCCTCCCACCCCTGGTGACCATCACAGAATGTTTCTTTTAGCATAAAAACCTTTTCTCGACTTTTACAACAGTGGTCTCATACAATAGCTGTCCCTTTGCCACCAGAGAGTTTCACTCAGCCTAATGTCCTCCAGGTTCATCCATGTAATGTGGTGTTTTGCAGATTCATTGTTATTCTTCCATGTTGTGTAATATTC
Organism: Chrysochloris asiatica; assembly: GCF_000296735.1. Taxonomy (NCBI): domain Eukaryota; kingdom Metazoa; phylum Chordata; class Mammalia; order Afrosoricida; family Chrysochloridae; genus Chrysochloris; species Chrysochloris asiatica. The sequence continues at coordinate 29,488,353 of NW_006408525.1, forward strand.
CGGTATGTGTGTGTATGAAAGTTTGTTCAACCATTCCTCTGCCAATGGGCATATAGACTGTCTCTATCTTTTGGCTATTGTGACTAATGTTGCAGTGAACATGGGTGCGTATATATGTATATATTCATGTCTCACAGCTCTTGTTTCTTGAGTATATATATCAAGTAGAGAGATTGCTGGGTTGTACAGTATTTCTATTTCCAACCTTCTAGGAAAGCGTTCTGCGTCATGGTCCTCAGTGGCTGCACCATTTTACAGTCCCACCATATGTTGTCATCTTTATGAAAGCAGATCACCAGATCTTTCTCCCATGGAGTCCCTGGATGGATTCAAACTCCCAACCTTTGGGTTAGCAGCCAAGCACTAACCCACAGGGCTCTTTTCAAACTGGTTTCACCCATTGTTGTCAAGTCAAATCTTGACTCATAACGACCTTACAGAGCAGAGTAGAACTGTCTCATTTGGTTTCTCAGACTGTAATCTTTTCAAAAGCAGACTGCCACATCTTCTTCCGAGAGCGGCTGGTGGGCTCGAACTACCAACTTTCTGGTTAGCAGTCAAACGTTGAACTACTCTGTTATCAGGGCTCCTTCTCAAACTGGTTTATTCAGTGGTTATTTGAAAAACAATGATGATAACCTTGTTGGTGTTTCAATTAAAAAACACTTGGATTGGTTACCCAAATTGGGCGGACTACAAAGACAAGAAGTGACTGGCTTCCGAGCTTTCAATAGGGAACCTAGCTCCAGAGGATTCAGGGAAAGGTAGAACCTCCAATGAATTGTTTCCAACCTGTCTGGATGGGGTTAATAAAAGGTGAGGGGGAAAGGTATTCTGTGGTTCAACAGGAAATGATTGCTATCAGGTCTGACAGTGGGTGTTGGAAAAGTAAATGTAAATTTGGTAACAAGAGGGGAGCGGAGCGGCTGATTTTGAAGTTCAGGAGTGGAGATCCCTGGAACCATTAAGGGAGAAAAACTAAGTGTGAGACCCTGTCCGGAGAGGCAGTGACACTAGGGATAGAGGCAGATGCAATGACATGGACAGAAGGAGGGGCTGGGGACTCTGGCCTCACGGAGGGAGAGGGGCTGTGTGCTGGTGGCCAGGGGGCAGGAGTGTGGGGTGTACCCTTTGGGTGTTTGATGATGCATGCAGGGGATTGTGATCATTGCAATGAAACAAAGTACGTACAATAGGATGAATGTAAAGATAATGTTCACCCATGTAAACTAACACATAATTCACAATAAAAACTTAAAAAAAAAAACACTTCGATTTGGTTTAGAAGTTCATCAGTTCTAGATAAATGTCACACCATTATTGTTGGGGGAGGAGGTTTATGTGGGGTTAAGCACAGACAAAGCCACCTATGTCTTTGTCCCACACTGAGTCCTCTGGGATGTCACAATACATAGAACGGTAGTAAGACAGCATTGAGGTGAAGGCCCAGCCTGCATCCCTGCCCTGTTCAGCTGTGAGCAATATCACACACTGGGATTAGGCCTTAGAAAAACAACACAGATAAACTTTAAACTTACAAGTGGGACTTCTGCGGCCTCCGATGCTGGAGACATGGGTGGTGTCTTCCTTTTTTCCAGAATGGCAGGCTTCACAAATATAACATAGGGCTTGAACTCTGAGGTCCTCAGTTGTTTCAGTGCCTGGGAAAGCAAGTTTGAGAATATGATATTCTTTTAAAATATTGAATTGTGACACATGCTTTTTAAGGCTCCATAACTGTGTGTTTCAATTGCATAACCTCAGTGGCCAAGGTGTAGATTACTTTGGTCACACAATAAAGGACTTCAACTGGGCAGATCCACTGCTCAGTTCCTCCACTTTGACGCTGGACTCAGTTAGTCCTGCAGGCCCACTTGCTGAGAGCAGAAGGTTCCTCACGCTCTAATGAACCTTCTTAAGCCCTTCTCCACCTGCCTATTACTAATGCGAGAGACTCAATACATGATTTGAACCACATGAATGCAAAATTTATGCCATCCTACAGGCCGCCTATGATGGTCAAAGGAAAAAAGGCTGGCTAAACAAATGAAGAGACTACCTAAAAGATTTTAAAGACTTTCCAAGATTTTTGGTAAACAAATTGTACTGTACAAATTTTCTCTATGATGAAGGGTCTCTGTTTGGAAACACATGGATTGAACTGCTTTATGTACTGTCTGCACATAAAACCCAGAAAGTCACTTTCTTCAAATACACCAGAAATACAGATTTTTTAAATTCAACTACTAACTCCCAGTCAGTCCAAATTAGGGAAGGTTTGTCTTTATAGGCATACAGTGGTTTGGGAATATGCTTCAAACAAACTTCTATCAAATGAAGCTGACCGTTTCTGTGATAAAACCAGAGATTTGCCTCTACAGCAGGAAAAGAAAATCCCCAAGTTGAGTTAAAAGCTTGCAAGTTTTTCTCAAAGACAAGGTTAAAAAGATGGTCAAGAAATGCTTTTTAAGCACTTTGTGGAATAGGTTCTCCCTGTGGAAGGCAAGCCTGTTTTTCCTTTCAAAGCATTCTTCTGACCAACCCCATTCGTGGTTCCCTAAACCACTGATTCCCCTGGTCATGGTTGGGAGGGGGTGGCCTGACTAGAACTCCTGTCTGGCTGGTGGTGGTTGTTAGCTTGCGTCAAGTCTGCTGGTGACTCATGACCCCAAGCGCAGTGGGATGAAGCACTCCCTTGCACCGTGCCATTCCCATGACTGGTTGCAGATGGAACTAGTATCCACAGGGTTTTTGTTAGCTGATGTTTTTCAGACATGGGCCTTCCTCCCTAGTCCGTCTTGAAACCTGTTGTACATCATAGTAACACTCAAGACAGACAGACAGGTGGTGGTGGTTTGTGAGGTACATCCGTTGGGAGTCAAACCCAGGTCTCCAACATGGAAGGTGAGAATTCTACCACTGAGTCACTTATGCCCTCTCTGCCTGGGCATTTACATCTGTTCTCTGTCACAATTGGTCAGCCATATCTACTATGACATTTACTCTCATGCAGGGGTTCCTATCCTGGGTCTGTTAGTCCAGGAGCATTCTACAGTCAATGCAGTATCTGTATATAGAGGTGCTCATTTGGGGGTTAAAACAGTTTCCATTCAATTCTTAAAGGAAGATGCAATAAAATGGAACACTCTCTGCTCTGGACTAAAAATTCCTTAGATCAAGTGTCCTGTAAGTTGTACAGTCCACTACCTTAGAAACCCTGCTAATTGGAAATGACCAACTAGGCCAGGAACTCACTTCAGGCTCCACGTCCACCAAACACACTTTGTTTTTGGCCATCACAGCCTGAATGGTCTCCAGGCTGGTCCCATAGAGGTTCTCCTTATATTCACCATGCTCCAGGAATCTGAAACACCAGCACAGGGAGAAGGCCTTTAGTTCCTGAGTTTTCCTCCATTAGCCAAGGAAGTGAAACAGACGTCCCATCAGGACTCCTCTCCCACTTCCCCCATCCTTTCCAGAAGTCTTCCCAGGAGGTCTCGTGGAACACCAGACAAGGACACACAGCTGCAGACACACAGACACACAGCCAACGTACTTGTGGTGCTGTAAGTCGGCCTCAAAGGCTTGCTTAGACACAAAGTGATACTCCACCCCCTCCTTCTCGTGGCTCTTTCGGGACCTGGTGGTATCTTTTAAAGGAAAAAAAGAAGGAAAGCTGGGCGAAGACACATCACTTCACAGTGAGCTGAGACAGCAGTAAGCCCATGCCCCTAGCCCTTGTAGGAATCCATCACTGATTTGTCTTGTGTAAACTGAAAACCAACCACATATGCACACCGAGTGCTTCCTGGGTGCCAGGCCTGGTGCTCTTTCCAGACATACTATGGATTCTCACAACAACTCTGTTGGAGGTTAAACAAGCCTTCCCATTTTGCAGCAGAGGAAACTGAGGCACAGAAAAGCTAAGCACCTCACTGTGCCCAGTGTCCCACAGCCAGCAGGTCGCTGGGTCAGAGTCTGAATCTCCATTTCCTGCAAGTATCTGCCCTTAACCATTCGGCACACGTCCCTCATAAATGCTGTGCTTTTCAAAAATCACTTAAGAGATTCTAGTTCTAAGCTTTTAGGTCGTTAATCGTTTTCCTTTTCACAGGCAAAGAGGGCACTAACACAGATGACCCTGCCAAGTGAATGCTTTTAATTCCTTGCTCAGTTCTCATTTTGACTGAAAATGAGCATGAGAACAGAGGCCCCTCTGTGGACTAATTGTTTCACTCAGCAAACCTGGCTCTCAAATAATTTTAAAACATGTCGTTTTCTTCCTGATTCCCATGATAACATTAAGATGTGCCCTCCTGGGGGAAATCCAGTCCTCCTAGAATATAAACACATTGGAAGCAACACATAGCTTTTTCCAGAGCATTCCAAAAGATGGGATTTTGAAGGACTATGTTTTCTGGCCCTTGGGAGCCACCCAGGGGGATGCTGTTGGGTTCTATGTGTATGTGGCATCTTGGTCCAACAACTCACGGGGCTCACTTGTTGGGTCATGTCATTCCACATCTAGAACTTCTACTGATCACATTCTAGACACCGTGGTTGAGTATACAAGACCCCTCATGATCTGCCCCACCTCCAGCTCAGTTTCATCTGCCATCACATCCTCTACTCAAACTCTCCCCAGTCCCCAACTAAGACTGGTCACATGTTCATCCCTTTACACATGTTGTTCCCACTGGCTCAACAGCCTTTCCTTTCTCCTCTGCCTGGAAAACTCCTATTCACCCTGCAAAATCCAGCATCAAAGTCATCACTTCTGGGAAGCCTTCCCTCCTGACTCCCCAGTGCATAAAAACAAGGGAGAAAGTCAAAGTCACCTGCCTGTGGGGTGACCAGAAACAAGTAGGCCTGAGCACTCAGGTGCTCCACTGGAGGATGCATCTGGGGGCCCTGTCCATCCTGTCGGTCCCAGGTCCATGACAGATGCTATTTGAAGAGTCTCCCTCCCCTCATTCCTGCTACTTCAGAAGACTGAGCTCCTAAAGATGCTCTGACCTCCCAGAGACAAGGCTTCGGCCCAAAGGAGTGCAGTGTGGTGACAAGCGGCTTTGCAGTGGCCCTGCTCCAGAACTCTCTGAAAAGTATCCTTTCCTGCCAGCACAGCATCCCCTTTTGATGGCCACTGGGCAGCCACATGGCATCTCTTCATCCAGAGAGACCAAGAAAGTGAGTCCCAGAGAGGAAAAGGACAGCCGAGGGTAGGAAGTGGCAGCAGGGGAGACTCGACTGTGCAGTCTAGTTAAGAATGTGACTCTGGGGTCAGGCTGCCTGGGTTAAAATCATGGCTCTACGACTTACCTACTGTGTGACCCTGGAAAAGTGACTTAACCTTTCTGAGCCTCATCGTCTTCCTCTGCAGTATGTGCTGATAAAAACTGTGAGTTATTGAGAGGTCTGACATAAATGCTCTTGGTATTGTTAAGTGCCATCGAATCGGTTCCAACTTACAGCAACCCTGTTGCCTAGGAGCAGCTGGTGGGTTTGAACCACCAACCTTGCAATTCAGCGCATTATCCTGTGTCTGGCATTTGTCACTCTCCTTCTTATCTCATTTAGAACCAGGACCTCCCATCCACTGGATCTCAGTATCCCTGGCTGCCTCTAGTAGGAGGAAGACTTAACCCTCATGCGGCTGGAATCCAGCTAAAGGCAATGCCCAAGCAATGGCTCTCACCTGGTCCGCAGAGTCCCTGAACTCTCTGATCCTGCTGGAGGTGGTCTGAGAGACTCCCCTTCTCAGTGTCAGCTTCAATCTGCCATTTTGCCTACAATGTGCTCAGGACTCACCTCCCACCTGAGTTTTCTAGCTACTGCCTCAAAGGGTCCTAGTGGATGGACTACTGGAGCCCACAGTATACCTCTAGCAGGCAGTATCTGTAAGTGCATCAGACCAAAGCTAGGACTAGGATGGAACGTAACATGCCGAGTTACGTTCCCATGAAATATTCACATGCACATACATATACACACACACATACACTCGAGTGGCCCTCTTACGTGGAACAGCAACGCCAAACTGCTGTGGGTTCTCTGCCACCACCTTCTGCTTCAGCTCGTGCAGGCGGGCTCCCAGAGACCCTGGGAAGCAAAGGGGAAGCTTACCAGCATTCCCTTCCCACTTCCCAGTAACCATCCCATTCCTTGGTGGCCCAGGACATCACGTACCAATCAGAACCACCAGGCGTGGCCGCTCGCCGGGCTGGGGCTGGTACCTGGCCACTTCCTCGTAGGTTAGCAGCTCCGGAGAATCTACTTCTGCTGGTGTCTTCCCGTCCAATGAGCTGCCCAGGCCCTCCCTGCGGCCCAGCCGGAAGCTCCTCCGAAGACCAGCTTGTGGGGAGGGGCAGAGGGACACCAGGCCATTTGCCCCAGGCTCTCCCAGTAAAGATGTCCTCTACCTAGCCAGCCCTGGCCTCTCCTAACCACCTCCCACCACAGAACAGAGGTTGTCCAGGAAACCAGTAACATGACAAAAGGATGGCCGCCTAGCAGCTACAACCTGGGGTTCAAGGTCACTGTTTCCCTTGGCAAGTGACTGACCTTGGGCAAGTCTCTTCACCTCTCTGAGCCTCAGTTCTCTCATCTGTGAAATGGGGATACATATCTACAATGCAGTGTGTGGGCCTAGATTGGATCCTACATCAGGGAAGATGTAGGACTGTTGGATAATGATGTGATTGTCACATGAACAGCATCTCCATAACTGAATCGTATGGATGTTTCAGTCCCAGAAGTTGCTAACAGCCCTGAAGCTATATAAATGAATTCCCTTATTCTTAGGACATACACGCAGTGGCGTTCACTTAGGTTGGTGTCACCCAGTTCAGTAACTCATGGTGTTACCTCACGCCACATGAACTTCTTCCATACAGAATCCTTGGTGGTGGTGGTGGTGACGTGCCGCAGAGTCGGTTCCAACTCATGGAGACCCCGTATAGGATTTCCAAGGCTGTAAATCTTTATGTGAGCAGAAAGCCTCATCTCTCTCCTGTGCAACAGTTGGTCGTTTTGATCTGCTGACCTTGAGGTTAGCAGCCTGACTTGTAACCACTACGCTAACAGAGCTCCTCAGCAATATTATTTTACATCATAGCATATGTAATATACTGGTAAGCTAGTTCAATGTAACACTTCTTAGATTATATGAACTGTTGTTATTGTTAAATACCATCGAGTCAGTTCTGACCCACAGTGACCCTATATAGGGTTTCCAAGGAGCAGCTGGTGAGCTTGAACCGCCAACCTTGTGGTTCAAACCAACCTTGCAGTCCAGCACACTAACTCACAGCTGCACATCAGGAGTCCTAGATTATATGAACACTAACAACAAAATTGTTTTATAAAACCTTTACTACATTACAACATTATTAGTCAGTCTGCAACTAACTCTCACTTGGTTGTGAGGGGCGCAAATATGTGCATGCAGAAAAATTGAATGGTAAAGTAACTATGGTTAAAAAACAAACCCTACTGCGGTCATGTTGATTTTGACTCTTAAAGACCTGATAGGACAGAGTAGAACTGCCCCATATGGTTTCCAAGGCTGACATCTTTACGGAAGCAGAACACCATGTCTTTCTCCCACAAAGCAGCTGGTGGATCAAGCCCCTAATAATCTGGGTATAGAATATGGGAGTTCTCTGTGCAATCCTTACAACTTTACAATCAATTTGAAAGTTTTTCAAAATTACATATTAAAAGAACTCTACGCTTTGTCTCTAAGGCCCTTCGAAAAGACAGAAGTGAAGACATGGGGAGACTAGGAAAGGGCTCAGTCACTGCGTGCTGATGGCATCAGTGTTGAAGAAACCACAATTAAGACCATGATTTTAACAAAACTGCTTCTAATTGAGCAGTCGAGGTACGTGCCTCCAGGTCACCAAATGTCCCACTTGGGGCCTCTTCCTGCCAGGGCTCCCTCTGCTCCCAGGGTGAAAGTGGGGTGAGGCCCTAGAGCCCGGCAGACAGACCCGAGGGAGATACAGGTTCAACAGGCTCAACTGCTCTTGAAGGCCTCCCAGGGCTCAGTTCACTCTGCTTATGTCTCCCCGAACACAGAAGCACAACCAAGGTATGTGGGTGGAGGGTGTCAGGCAAAAGTCCCCTGCTACTCACCTACATAATGCCCTCTGAGGTGCCCTTCATAGTCACAGGTCTCTAGGAATCAGAAAGAGAGAGAGAGAGAGGCCAGTGAGTCATGCTGGACGAGCGGACCCAGAGTGTGGCCCCTGGATGCCCAGGCAGAACCTTGGTTACGGGTATTTCAGGGGAGACTGAGGAGGAATTGTGTTTCTTTCTCATATCCAGGAGAGCAAGTTCTTCTGTTCTGCTCAGGTTTCTACACTTGAGTCCCAAATAGGAGGTCTGGGTCACCAGGCCCCTTCACAGCCCCCTGGAGTTGGGATCCTCCCTGCCTCCCTCCCACTCTCCGTCTTGCCTAGCCACACAGCCAGCATGTTGGACTGGCAGGGCCGGGCTCCCAGGCCTTAACTCTCATCCCCACCCTCTCTCTACGCCTCAAGAAACAGGAGGGTCCAGCTGGCATAGCTGGGAGAGGTGTGCAAAGAGAGGGCCAGCCACCCCTGAGGTGGTGGTGGTGGGACAGACAGGAAAACAAGCCCTCCAGTCCCAGGCATTCCATGGAAAAGGGGCCTTGCTCGTGTGCACAGGGGACAAAGACTGGGCCTACCTTTGTCACAAGGCTGATCATCTGCGGTTTGCACAAAAGACAGATGGAACAGCGTTAGTGCCGGGGAACCAGGAGGCCCTGCGGCTGAGAGGCAGCCAAGGCCTCATGTGCCTAAGGAGCCATCCATCTGTCCCCTCCGCCTTTTCCCCCACAAGCCTGTGATCTGAGCTGCGGTGCCTTGAAGCCGGAGCCCTGCTCTAATTAGTCTTCCTCTGGGCCTCTCATCAGTGGGCCAAAGTGAGCCGGCTCATCCCTGGCATCTTGAGCAGCTGCCTTGAGGCTAGTTTATTCAGCAGTCCCTCCACCTTGAGACCAATCTACAACGTGGTCGCTGGCCACAGCCATGAGGCCAGAGAGCAAGCAGCCCACCACTCTAGGATGCCTTCAGTGGGACTAGGGCCTGCTCGCTCTGCTGGGGTTTGAGACTCACCTGGTTAAACACAGATGCCAGAGGATGAGATGGACAAAACTGGGACTACCTGCACACTGACCACATGGTGTCTGCTTGGGTCCCTCACTTGGTCACTAGCCCTCCTGGTCCAAAACAAGGCCATACACTGGAAAAGCTTCCTTTCTGAATGTCTGGTCCAGCTCCAATCGCTTAACCTCCTAAATCTCTGCTTTCCCATCTGGGAAAAGGAGATGCCTGCGACTAGCTACTTCACAGGTTAATTGTGACAAAAGACAAGAAGGAACATGGATGTGTTTCCCTAAAGCGCTACCCAGAGTAGACTCGCCCGATCAAATACAGGCTGCCCAGTTTAACTGGAATTTAGAGAAACAAATGTTTTTCTTAATAGAACTATGTCCACATACCACATGGAACAGACTTATGCTAAAAAAACTACTCATTGCTCATGTGAAACTCCAGTTGAACTGGGTAGCCTGTATCTTACATTCACTAAATCTGGCAATCCTAGCAGAGAGAAATGACACCAGTCACAGTCATGTCCATGAAACTGTCCAAGGTCAGAAAACCTCTTGAGAATTGAATGAAAGCTGGAACACGCAAACACATAGAGTTTTGCCGATAGTTTTGGGAAAGGAGCTAACATGTTGCCTGGTGTCATCTCTGGGCCCCAAATATAGAAGTTTCTCTCCAGGGACTAGCTTCCCACCCCACCCCACCCAACACTTGGGGGGCCTGCAAGCTCAAACAGGACCGCTGATGCCCCTCTAACCCAATGCTTACTTTGTCTAGGCATGGAGACCCTGCATCCTCATCCAGCCCTTCCCTGAATTTTATTCCTGCTAGTCTACTCACATGGGGGCTTCTTGAGGTTCTGGGGGCTTGGCAGGGTGCCCGTGGCTCTACGGTAGCTCAGTCGCCTGTGGGGACACAAGGAAACAGGCAGGGCCCATGAAGACTAGTCAAAGGGAGCCTTCTGGAAGTTGTGGGGAAACCAAGGCCTGATCTGCAAGTGGGCTAACAAGCCTGGAGCTCCAAAGACCTCATAACTGACACCAAGTCCAGTACTGTGGGGTACTTCCATGTGGAAGAAGAAACCAAGTCTCTTGCTCTGTGAAAAGCTCGTCCTACCCAAGGTGACCACCCACAGGGCTCCAACCCAGTGACTACCATCAGTAGTTGGTCATTACTTTTCCAGGACTAACTGCCCAGGAAGGGAGGTCCCTTCTTAACTCACCCTCACTGCCATCCCTGAGAAAGCTGGAAAACAGCACAATGACTCCAAGGAGAGTAAAGGGGTCAAAGTGACTCTAAATTAATGCACCCCCCCCCCACACACACACACCATGGCTCAGTGGAAAGACAATCACAAAGACCTCATCTTGGACTTAGGCAAATGTATAGATTCGCACATTTACATGCAGCTAAACAGCCCTCCTCCAGACCCCTTGATAAGATTTTGCCAAGAGAGCAGCATTTCTCAAACTTCAGCCCCTCACAGTCACCGGAACACTTGTAAGAACACAGATCTCAGGGATAGCTCCTGGAGTTTTCAATCCAACAGGCCTGGCATGGGGCATCGGATTTGCATTTCTAACAGATTCTGAGGTGTTGCAGAGCCTGCTGGCCCAGGGACCACACAGTGAACACAATGGAAATGGATTAACCCCGAGGCTCTGTCATTAACCAGGAATAACAACACCACACCAAAACTGTGAGGGGGCTACCAAGCTCAGAGGAAGTAATGCCATATAATGCTACACTCTCTGACCCAGATTTGCATACATTCTGGAAATCTACCTAAGGAAATCATGAGCAATATTGGGAACATTCTATGTGCCAGATAATCACTGCAGTCTTCTAAGTAGTGAAAAATTGGAGACACCCTAAAAAAGGCAGCTACGGGGAAACAGTGAGATCACAGGCATCCCTTCCTTAGAAAAGTCTTCCCAGTGGACCCAAATCAATACCAAACCCAGAAATAACTCACTGCCATCCTGTGGATCCCAACTCAAAGTAACCCTGTAAGACAGAGTGGTGGTGGTTATGTGCCGTGGAGTCGGAACCGACTCATAGTGACCCTGTACAGGGTTTCCGAAGCTATAAATCTTTACGGGAGCAGAAAGCCTCATCTTTCTCCCGTGGAACAGCTGGTAGTTTCGAACTGCTGACCTTAAGGTTCGCAGCCCGATTTGTAACCAGCTCTGGTAGCGGGTTACAAATCGGGCTGCGAACCTTAAGGTCAGCTGTTCGAAACTACCAGCTGCACCGCTGAAGAAAGATGAGGCTTTCTACTCCCGTAAAGATTTACACCCTCGGAAACCCTATACAGGGTCGCTATGGGTCGGAACCGACTCAATGGCACATAACAACAACAACAACAACGCTACCAGAGCGCCTTGTAAGGCAGAGTAGGACTGGCGAATAGTGTTTCCAGACTATTCTGTGGTAAGCAGACTGCCACATCTTTTTCTTGTGGAGGAGCTGGTAGGTTCGAACCACTAACCTTTCCATTAGTAGCTAAGCGCTTAATCATTGTGCCAGCAGGGCAAGCCCTCCTAATCAGAACTTGCAGAGAACCTTGCACCCATCACATTTACATACAGTGACCATTTGAACAATGTCTGGCTTTTTCAACACGCTGTAAGCTCCTCTCCTATGAGGCCAGCTCAATTCATAATAAATCCTTACTGCCTTTGAATGAATGAATGATACATTCCCTGATCAAATACTATAAAATCATGCTACAATATGTAATAATGTGGGACTACGTAATAATGTATAAAAAGCCAGTGTCAAAATGTTTAAAAAAAAAAAAGGAAGACAATAAATTCTATAGCATATAAAAAGCACAGAAAGGAAATCAAGTAAGCTGTTTAGTGACAAGATTTGGGTAATTTTCCAGCTCCTACTTTTCTATATGTACTTGTTGTTGTTAAGTGCCGTCGAATTGGTTCCGACCCATAGCGACCCTGTACAGGGTTTCCAAGGGTGTAAATCTTTACGGGAGGAGAAAGCCTCATCTTTCTCCCACGGAGCAGCTGGTAGTTTCGAACCACTGACCTTAAGGTTCGCAGCCCAATTCATAACCAGTATACAATTCCTTATGTTTATCTAAATCCCAAACAGCCATCACTAGTTTTGGGACAAGAGCAAACACAACATAACTGGTACACAGCACAGAGAACAACACACAACAGTATGTCTTCTCTGGCTGTGGTGACAGAGACTTGGGAGTTAGCTATAGACCTGTGCCTCCCCTGCCGCACCAGAAACAGCCCCCTACAGCACACCCCAGACCCACCTCTCTTGGAACTGTTTGGAAGGGATGAGACCGGCTCGAAGGTTGGTGTCCCCCACTCGCTTGGCTTGCCACCACGTGGGGTCATCCTGGCTCACCACCTCTAGGACCTGCCTGCGCTGGAAGGGCAGGCCTGCCTCCTGGCAGGGAATGGCCCGGTCCTCCCGAGGGTTGTAATGGAAGAGGGCCCGCATGAACACCTGCAGAGAGAGAGCCCTGGTGAGGCTGCTCCTGTCTGTGTGGGCACTGATGGGTCTGTGTCCTCATGGAAGGTCAAAGGACAACTACCATTTGCAATCAGGAAGAACAAGTAACCTCCAAAACATAAAGTATAGTGCATACAGTGTTATTGCTCCTCAACCATGGTGGATATCCCAGCCAGGAAATGCAGGCAGAATCCGAAGTCAGCTCACGGCTGAGATTTCCTTCTAACCCTAACACTCCCTGATAGATCGGAGCTGCTGTCATCATAACCACCTCTTAGCAAAAACTAGTCCTGGGGATAAAAATAAAGGGAAATACAATTTCTAATGCAAAGTTTATTTCGATATGTTAACTGCCCCTAATGAAGTCAGCAGATTCCTGCTATATAAGTAATTCGGCTGTTAGAGTACATATACAATATCCACAAAACTGCTACTGATTTCTCACACCTTTCAATGGGCAGTCACACTTTTTATAGAGTGAAGCCTATGAGAGCCGGACTGTGACAGGACTGCCTTGTTTCTCTGGGTCTCAAAATTTTTCTGCTTTTTAAAGTGAAGTCTTATCACTTTTCTATTAAGGGGAACATATTTGAGCTTTCCTTCTCTGATCAGTTTCTACCTTACATAGGTCCTGGCTTTTGCAGGTTTCACACTGTTGCTCTATTCTACCTCAGCTGGCATCCAAGGGCCAGGCCCCCAGCTCTCCCCTGCATCCCCGAGTCACCATCTAGAAAAGATGGTGGGAGGGTACGGCAGATTGTCACATTTCTGTGATCTCTTCGAAGACTCATCGGCATGGATTTATCTCACAGGCAACCTTGGAGACACTGGGGGTTCAATTCCAGACCACCACAATAAAGTGAATGCAGTAAAAGAGCAGAAATAAATGTTGTGGTTTCCCAGAGCATATAAAAGTTATGTTTAAAACTATCACATAATTCACAATAAAACATTTAAGAAAAAAAAAAAAGTTACGTTTACACCATATTGCATTCTATTTAGTGTGTAATCGCGCTATGACAAAGTCTGAAAGAGCGTGAGAATTACCAAAATGTGGTAGAGTCAAGAAGTGGGCACATGCTGTTGGAAAAATAGACTTGTTCAACACAGGACTGCCATAAACTGACAATTCATTTTTAAAAAAACAAACTATCTGTGAAGCGCGATAAAACAAGGTGTATCTGCATTTATCTCTGTTTTCAGAACACTCAGGCCCAGTTACTGCAGAGGCAAATGTTGTTAAGTCGGTTCCAACTCATAGCAACCCTGCATAGGGTTTCCGAGGAGAGGCTGGTGGGTTTGAACTCCTGACCTTGAGGCTCAAACTGACCTTGCAGTCCAGAGCATTATTCTGCAGCAACACACCAGGACTCCACAGAGGCAAACAGAGGTGGGGGGAAAAGAAGGGCTAGAGGGCTCCCTTATTGGAGTTCTGATGTGGCGCTAAGTTAATGCTCTGGGCTGCGAAGTCGGCTTCAACCACAAGGTAGGTGGTTCAAGCTCACAAGCTGCTCCTTAGAAACCCTATACAGGGTCACTGTGGGTTAGAACTGACTCAAAGACACTTAAAAACAGAGGGCTCCTTTAGATCCAAATAGATTCCTTTAATTGCCATTCAGAGAAGATTTCATTAGCTAATAGTAGGAACTTCCTGCCTATAGATTATGGGGATTAACCTCCAGTTGCCCACAGTGGTAGCTTTCTCAATAATACACCCTTTATTGGGTTGGCTGCCTTCCCGTCCCCATTCCTATATTGGTGTTTCTTGGGGTCACCTCCCAAATAAACTATTTGCACTTGAACCTTTGTCTCAGGGTTAGCTTCTAAGGGACCCCAAACTAAACACAGGTTATAGTCAAAACCCTGCACAAAACACTGGAATCCATTCAGAAGGTAGCCTTAAGCCATCTTCCCAGCTCAACTGGTCCCCATCCCTCTCCCATTGGACCGCACCACATAGCTTTCTCCTGCTGATCCCCAACATGTTCCTCTCCATGGTGTCTTGAGCCTCTGTATACACAGACCCCTTGGCCTGAAATCCCTTCCTACTTAGTTAGCTTCACCTCCCTTAAGCCTTGGTCCATATGCCTTCCTAGCCACCTCTAACTCTGTGAGCCAAATCCCTCCGAAGCATTTCTCACACAGCAACAAAAGCCTTGTTTTCTGACCCCCTTACTCCCTCTGAACTCAGAACCCCTGAAGTCATTTACCCATCTGTCCCCAAGCATCTCTGTGTCCAGCACGAAAGGGAGGCTCTAAAACTCAGTGAGTAATGAAACCAACGACAGGTGCTTAATTGGTCCCAAATCCAGCACACTTAGTACCTTCTCCTCCTCTTCACAGCCCTGCTTTCAATTTCTATTAAAATAACTTTGTCTTTTATTAGTAAGTCATGTCAAATTCTGTTTTTAAAGAGGTTGGGTACAAGTAAATGAATCATGCTGTGACTTAATTCAAGTCCTCTGTTGGGCACACATGACTCCCAGGATGACCATTTTGGAAGGCTGGGCTGGTGCCTCCCACCACCTCTAGCCCCCCAGCCAGGAGCCCAGCTTCCCCGTACCTTGCTCTCCTTCCAGCAATCCTCCTCTTGGGTGGCTGGGATGATTTTCAGGGTGATAGAACCCTGGGACTGGGCCTGAAAAAGAGGAAAATAGAGCCTCTCACCTTCCTGAGTTCAAGTCTAATTTCCCAGGTCTACAAAGTCAGAAGTGTTACCTCTCCTGCCATTCACCTTTCAACAATGGGGCCCTTGCTGAATTACCTGAAGCAAAACTCAGAACCCAAGAAACCAAAACTCATTTTGATGGGATAAAGGGACAGAAGATTTTAAATGAGAATTCAAGGATAATCCATGCATTAAATTCTAACTTCACATTCCTCCTGACTGCCAGCCACCTCCCCCCACCCCAAATTTCCCTAGTTTGAACAAACTATTTCCATTTCATTTTCTCCTTTCCTGCTCCATTTGTGACTGGTTCCGGTAATTCCCTCTTTGGTATTTTCCCCAGTAGAGCTCCCCTCAGAGACTACGTGCTCCATTGGAGAGCCCATGAAAAAGATGCTCCCAGACCACAGAGCCCAGAACTGGCCAAACACAGAGGCCAGACCATTGGTTCTAGAACACAAGACAGTCGCTCTCTAGAACCAGACAGGGAAGTGAGGGCTAAAAGACTAGAATGACTGCAACCCAGATCTCCTACAACGGGGGCATCCTCTCTCCAGATCTCATCCTATTTCTGCCCTAAAAACCACCCAAATTTAGCAAAGGAGGTTAGGTTGGGGCAAGATGCCCAAGTAGAAAGATGGTAAAACTAAGATTAGGGCTTTAAAATGTTGTGTTTTCACTTAAACTCCCCAAAATGGACTACAGAGGTTGCTTTTGACCCAACCTTTAATACCCTTCAGCTGTGTACTGCTTGACCCTTTTCCAGATGTTCACATCCTAATGAAAACCACACTGAGTTGAGACACCAACCCTAACCCTTACTTTACAGAAAAAGAGACTGAAGCTCAGAATGATCCAATGACCTGTCCAGGGTTACACAGCTAGAGAAGACTGGAAGCAGGATTTGAACCTAGGGTCAGCTGACTTCAACTCCATTACTCCCTAGGTCCCTTTGGGAAGCTGTTCTGACAGGGTCCCAGAAAAACGACCCCAGGAATGGGAGTCAGGGGTATCGCATGCTGAGGGGTTTCCAAGAAGGGCAGATGGGCTGGATGATCCATTCCTCCTGTTCCCACTTCACCAGCCGCCTTCTCAGGAAAACAGGGAGGCTGAGCCAGAAGTTGCCATGCCCCAGAAAGAGTCTCCAAGGAGCCTAAGCAGGCAGTGTGCAAGCACGGACCAGAATCTGGCTGATCTCGTCAGGTCGCTTGTGCAGGACTGCGATTCCGTTCACTTCTCGAAGCTCATCTCCAACATGTACCAGACCTAGAAGACACGGCAGAGCATCAGCACAGGAAGGGGACCGTACATCAGGGGACCTGCCTTAGGAACCTGCTACTAGGCAACCTGGTGAGATCAAAAGGTGGTGGGTGGGACTGAGCTGATCTCAATCCCTATTGCATGTTGGGTGCCACCCCTACATTATCACAACCACTTGGGGAAAAGCCCCAATTTACAGGACAAGTTGACAGCTAAACTAAGATTAAAATAGCTTTGCCCAAGGCCATGCTGCTTAAAAATAAAGGAACCCAGGGTTCAGACAGGTTGGTTTGTTTGAAGAGATCTTTTTTTTTTTTTTAGTGCTGTGTTCAGAGGTCAAGTTGGGAGGGAATGAGAATTTTGCTGCAGTGCGGAGCAGTCTGGCTGATTCTGACTCAGAGCGACCTGTGTGGCAGAGCAGGGTTTTCTAGGCTGTACTCTTGGTGGGGCTCTCTGGTAGCGTAGTGGTTATGAATAGGGCTGCGAACCACAAGGTCAGCAGTTCGAAACTACCAGCTGTTCCGCGGAAGAAAGATGAGGCTTTCTACTCCCGTAAAGATTTATAGCCTCGGAAACCCTGTACAGGGTAGCTATGAGTCGGAACCGACTCCAAGGCACACAACAACAACAACAACAGTCTTGGTGGGAGCCATTTTCAGGTCTTCTTCTCACACAGCCCCCAGCGCGTTCAAACTGCCAGCCTCTAGGCTACATTTGGGAGCTTCACCATTGTTCCGCCCGATCTTCAAGCTCTATTATTTTGACCTGGAAAGTCTGTGTTCCTCCCCCATACTCTTTTTGAAAACATCATTCACTAACTCTTCACCTTTCTGAGTTTACAGAAAAGGCCCAAGAATGTCCTTCTCAATTCTTAGTGAAGAAATTTCAAAGTGCCAGCAAAGAGCGCTACACATACCCATCTATCAGCCTTTGGTTTAATGACAAGTGTCTCCATGTATTAGGGCCCTATTTGTTCATCTGTGTGGCCCCAAACCAGCAGCAACAGCATCAGGTAAGACATGTCAAATCTTAGACGTGCCAAGGACTGGACCCTCCACACACCTACTGAATCTGAATCAGCATTTTAATAAGATCTATGGATGTGGCGCTGAGGGTTAATGTGCTGGCCTGCAAAGTCGGTTTGAATCGCAAGCTCACCAGCCGCTCCTAGGGAACCCTGTACAGTGTCACTATGGGTCAGAACCAACTCAACGGCGCAGGCACGAGGGATTCGTATGCTCCTTAATGTTTCAGAACGTATACAGTTCTCCATACAATGGCCCCCAAACTTTTGGGAAAACATCCCCTAGTAATTCTTCCACACTTCAGTGACTCTCAACCTGTTTTCCACGCAAAGCCAGATGACCACTCTCCCCTAGCTAACAGTGACAGCTTGCTGCAGCCCCTGGAGAGGTGGGAGAACTGTCTAACTTGTCCCACAGTTATGAATTACCCACCCACCCCATGCTATCTGCTTAACTATCACAGTCCCACAACTAAAATCTCTACGGGTTTGGGAAGAGACGAAAATTCCAGCCCTAGTCCCAGAAAGTGAGGCACATCCCACACAGGTGACCAGGTAGGAATGGGGAGGGAGACCTGTGGCCAAAGAGAGAAGGTTCTGGAGCAATGGCGAGCCTTCCATTGCCACCACTCACCACTCCGGTCTGCTGCGCCCCCTCGCATGATCCTGGCCACGACAACAGCCCCTGAGTGCTCGTCCCGTCTGATGGTGGCACCCTGAGCAGGACACAGAGCAGGCCAGTCCTAAGAAGCAGTCCCAAAGCTCAGACCCCCTCACCAGATGACACAAAAGGCAGAGCAATACAGGAACTTCCCTGTGCCGAGTGTCCCCCAATAAAACCAACATCTCCTATAAATATGTTGTCAGTTGCCCTCAAGTCTGGTTTCCACTCATGACATCCCTATGTGCAGCTGGATCACACCCTGGTGGATCTTCAGGGTTTCTATAGACTGATTGTTTGAAAAGTAGATTTCCAGGTCTCTCTTCCTAGTTCATCTTGGTGTAGAAGCTTTGTGACAACCTGTTCAGCATCATAGCCACACACAAACCGCCACTGACAGAGGGGTGGTGGCTGCACTTGAGGTGTATCTGGAACGTGGTGGTGGTTATATGCCGTGGAGTCAGTTCTGATTCATAGCGACCCTGTATAGGGTTTCTGAGGCTGTAAATCTTTACGGGAACAGAAAGCCTCATCTTTCTCCTGTGGAACAACTAGTAGTTTAGAACTGCTGACCGTGAGATTAGTAGCCTGATTCGTAACCATTACGCTACCAGAGCTCCTTACAGTTTGGAAAGCACAATAAAATCTCACTGCAGAAATGAACGACTGGGGCTCAAAGACGCTCAGCATCCTAAAGGTCACACAGCAGGTGAGGAGCTAAGTGTTTTGTGGTTCTGAATTCAGTGTTTTTCTCTTTCATATCACAGCCCCCTGCCACTCACATGGACGTTTAATGAAGCTAATAGGTGCCAGCAAATTTTCAGCCTGTCTCTATAACCAATTGCGGGGTTGGGGCCCTTTGGTGTTGCCAAAGGGAACCAATGATCCTTCAGTCAGAGCTCAGGGACTAAGCGTTACTCCTTGTTTAAAACCTTACAACAGCTCCTCACTGTCTCAGAGTCAGGAGCTCTGTCAGCACTGTGGTTTAGACGTTGGGTCGTTAACTACAAGGTTGGTAGTACAAACCCACCAGCTGCTCCATGGGAGAATGATGAGGCTGTCTGCTCCTGTAAAGATTTACAGTCTTGTTGTTGTTGTTAATTGCCATTGAGTCAGTACCGACTCAAAGCGACCCGATACACAACAGAATGAAACACTGCCTGGTCCTGGGCTAAGCTCACAATTGTTGCCACGCTTGAGCCCATTGATGCTGCCATTTTGCCAATCCATCTCCTTGGGGATCTTCCTTTTTCTCTGACCCTCCACTTTACCAAACATGATATCCTTCTCCAGGGACTGGTCCCTCCTGACAATATGTCTGAAGTATGAGAGACGAAGTTTGGCCATCCTGGCCTCCAAGGAGCACTCTGGCTGCACTTCTTCCAGCACGGATCTGTTGGTTCTTTTGGCAGCCCATGGCACTTTCAATATTCTCCTCTAACACAATAACTCAAAAGCATCAATTCTTCTACAGTCTTCCTTATTCATTGTTCAGCTTTCACATGCATATGAGGTTATTGAAAACACCATGGCTTGGTATTACAGTCTTGGAAACCCTATATAGGACTGATATGAGTTGGAATTGACTTGATGGCAGGAAGTCTGGGTTTTGGTTTTGTCTTTGGGATCAAGTTAAGAAACTGGGTGTGGACAATCAGGCCCTCTATGATCTGATCTCACCCAGCTTTCTGGCCTCCTCTCGGTCACTCCTTACCTCAAATTTGGCATTCTGGTCCTAAGAGGCGGCTCTGCGCTCCCTGAGTACCCCACACTGTCTACCTCCCCATGATTTCGCACGTGCAGTTCTTACTGCTTAGAGTTCCTTTCCACTCCTTTTCCTTCTGGCAACCTCCTTTTCCTTTTTCAGGAATTCAGTTAGCATCTTCTCTTCCAAGAAGTCTTCCCTAAGCCCCCTGCCTAGCTTCAATCACTCCCTCCTCAGACGAGATCACAACTTTCTACGTCCCTGCTAGGCCTGCAAGTTCCTAGAACATGGGAACTAAGTCTCATTCATCTCTGAGGTGCCAGCAGCTAACATGGTATGTTGAACGGATGAATGAGAAACGGAGGTAGGGGCGAGAGCCCCATCTGTCTGCAGAAACAGTCCTTCTAAGGTCATTTGGTGAACATGAAAATAAAAAAGGTCAGATACGGTATCCTCTCGGGAAAGCATCCATTTCTCTGGACCTCTAATGCTTCTCTCCACCTAGAAAACAGCTTGTTCCTTTGCTGGATGAATCAACACTGAACCAGGACTAGAATGGTAGCAATCTGTCAGCTAGAGTGAAGAATGTGTCTGGTGCCCAGAGTTTCCTCAGTACTGTATCCAAAAACATTTTTTAAATAAAATGGCTGTAGAGGCTTCTGAGTCATGGCAATCTCATGAGTGACCAAGCAGTAGAACTGAGCTCTAGAGGGATTTCAAGGGCTGGTTTTTCAGAAATGGGTCGCCAGGCCTTTCTTTCAAGGTACCTCTGAGTGGGCTCAACCCTCCAACCCTTCAGTTAGCAGCCAAGTATTAACTGCTAACCATTTACACCACCCACAGATACTCGTGTCCAGAGAAGCTGCTGTTTGCCATCAAGTTGATTCCAATTTACAGCAATCTTAGAGCCCAGAGCAGAACTGCCCGCCACTGGTACCCCTCTACCCCCAGAATCACCAGGTCTTTTCTCCCCAGGAGCCACTGGTAGGTTTGAACTGCCAACCTTTCAGTTATCAGCCAAGGGCTGAGCCATTGCAACACACGCCCCTTATCCAGAGAAAGGGGGTGCTATATATTTCAGGCTTCGCTCTGTCACAATTACACAACTCTGCCGCTCTGCTTCAAACACAGCCCTGTTGTTGTTGTGAGGTGCTGTTGAGTCGGTTCTACCTCCTAGCGACCCGATGCACAACAGAACGAGACATTGCCGGGTCCTAGGCCACAGACAGGACATAAATAAACAGATGTGGCTGTGCTCCAAGAAACTGTTCTTTATAAAAACAGGTGGTAAGCTAGATTTCCCAACCTTTGGCTGTCCTATAACACTGTGTGGGTTATTTACTATACACCGAGGCTTGACCATGGAGTGTGGGGGGGGGGCAATACCCCACAAAGAAAGGAGTGTTCAGCCCATAAGAGTTAGCAGCAGCCCCGACAAAGCTGCCATCGCTCACTCCGAAGACTTCAGGAGGGCTCCTTCCCAGTGTTAAGAGGCAAAGTGAATGCCATGGGAGAAAGAGGGTCCGAACAGTGAAGAGAGGTGGGTGTCACCTACCAAGGGTTCCTTGTTCTTCACCAGCCGGACGATCTTCACTGATTCCTCTTCAAACTCCTCATCAATATTATCAGGCAAAGGGGGGAGGACAGGGTCAAAATTCTTCTGGGCAACTGTGTCATGGACCATGAGCACAGCCTATTAGGAAAATCAGAGAAACAGAGGGCTGGCCCAACAGGGTCAAGGACCCTGCCTGGGCCGTGGTTTGGCGGTCTCAGACCTCACACCAGGAGACCACACCACCCCACTGGCCCTGAGAAGCTCTTGCTAGGAGCCTCCTATCAGCCCCACCAACTAGCACTCCCTGCCGCCCCCCCCCCCCATCCCAGGAGACGCAGAGGCCTGGGCAGCCAGGGAGGTGGCCGTTAGTACCCTGAGGTGGGGGGTGGACAGCAGCTGGAGCAGTTCCCTCTCGTCGCTGTGCACAGAGGCCGCTTGCAGTTCCTCCATCACCTGGAGCGGATGGCAAATGCCACAGACAGCTGTGGGGGGGCCCCCCTGACCCACAGGAAAACCCCTGCTTCCTAGGTTCCTCCCAGGGATGGATGCAGCACCAGAGCACATCTAACCCTCAGCCACCCAGGTCTGATGCTCCCAGGAGCACCATGCTAGGAGCCAGGAGAACTCAGCAGATGGAAATCCAAATAGATGGAACAAAATTTATTACGCTCTTACTGTGCGCTATTTGCTTTTTATAGACTTTCTCATCTAATCTTCAAAATAAAAGCAAACACAAATAAACAAAGAAAACCTGCTGCTTTCAAGACAATTCCAACTCATGGCAGGCAACCCTACGTGTGCTCCACAGGGTTTTCAAAGTTCTCAAAAGCAAACTGCAAGGCCTGTATTTCTAGGTGCCTCTGAGTGGGTTTGAACCACCAATATTTTGACTGGGAGTCAAGCACTTAACTATGTGTGCCACCCAAGGGACATGGAAATCCTAATAGGAACTAAATGTAGTAAGCCCTTATTGTGCGTGGTTTGCTTCATACAGACCTTGTCATTTAATCCTCATAATAAACCTAGATAAGGCAGAAACTACTATTTTGCCATTTCACAAATGAGAATCCGGAAAAGATTCCCTATTTTGCCCAAGGTGGCACAACATCTGAGTGCGTTTGAATACAGTCTGGCTGTATACAGTCTGTATCCTTCACCACTGTGCTGCTTGGTGGGAGAGGACACTGGAGCTCAGACAATGACTTCTCTGAGGTCACAAGCTGGTAGTAAAACAGCACTGAGTCCAGGACCCAGGCATCCAACCTGCTCCTCGTCACTACCCCATGCTGGAGAAACGACGCTCAGGGACCCACACTCCCAGGCCGCACCTGTCCCACGTCAGACCATCTTCTGGGTTAGATGCATCTCCTAGGCTGGGTAATCACTGGTCCAGCTTTTTCCAAAGCACACTCCCCAGAGCGCTAAGTCCACAAGAAACTAACAGGCATTTCTTTAAAAGGGGAGACGCCTGAGCCAGTAAGCTGGGGCACACTATAGGAGCTTCACACTAGGCCTCGAAGCCTCCCGTCCTCACAGCAGTCTGAGAACTGAGGGTCCTATCCAAACTCTCATGGTACAGCCAAGGGAGCAGACTTTCTCAAGAACACACAGTAAGGGGGCATCACACGTCATCATGTCTGAGGACTCAAGCCAAGACTCGGCGTTCCTCCTGCCTGTCAGGAGGCCCAGGAAGGAGGGTGAGGAGGAGAGGAGACACCTCTTAGGGGTTCCCGGTTCCTTATGTCCTCTGGCTAAACACTGGCAGCAAGGCAAGATGAAGGGACCCCAGGGTGGTGGAGAGAGTCGGGCAACACCACAGGGGAAAACCTCAGGCTTACATCCTCGGCGAGCGCCATGGCGCTGTGCAGGACGGGGGTGGGGCTTTGTCTCTCATAATAGCGGAGCTTCTCGTGGATCTGCAAAGACAGTGGGTTTCAGGCTGGGGGCTCCCAAGCCAGCTGTCCCAGGTCTACCTCGGACCCCACACAACCCACCCACAGCTGCAAGGACACCTGGGCTTGCAAAGTGGGTCACCAACTGATAGTGTCAGAGAAAGTTTTGCCTGGCTAGGTGAGTGATGACCTTTTGGGGGCAGAGGAATGGCTAGGTTGACTTCTGGACCACAGCAGCTAGGAAACCAATCAAAACCAAACAAGTCACGCCATTCCTGACTCCCAGCAGCCACAGGTGTTTCAGGGTGGATCTGGACTCCAAAGCATTTTCAATGACTATAACCTCACGGAGCTCTGGTAGCGTAGTGGTTACGAATCGGGCTGCGAACCTTAAGGTCAGCGGTTCGAAACTACCAGCCACTCCGCAGGAGAAAGATGAGGCTTTCTACTCCCGTAAAGATTTACACCCTCGGAAACCCTGTACAGGGTCGCTATGGGTCGGACCCGACTCGATGGCACTTAACAACAACAACAACATAACCTCACGGAAAGGGGCCCTAGTGGCACAGTGGTTAAGCGCTTGGCTGCTAACTGAAAGGTCAGTGGTATAAACCCACCAACTGCTTGACAGGAGAAAAATGTGGCAGTCTGCTTCTGTAAAAGATTTACAACCTTAGAAACCCATGGGGCAGTTCTCCTCTGCCCTACAGAGTGGCTCTGAGTCAGAATTCAACTCAATGACAATAGACTTTGTTTCTGGTTTTTTTTTAAATCTGACAGAAGTAGATCACCAAGACTTTGCTCCAGGGCACTGCTGGGCACATTTGAATGTCCAACCTTTAAGTTAATAGCCAAGCACAAACTATTTGTACCACCCAGAACTTCTAGAACTCCTAAGCAGGCAGATGCCAAAGGACTTTACCTTCATTAGATAACTGAGGCTCTTCTCACTAAACACATCCCTCAGGAAACCCATCTCCTCCTTGTGGTTAGAGTCAGGTCTGAGCTGAGAGGTCAGAAGTGCCAGGGTTTCATGTAGACCTGCAGAAAGTGTGGGGGAAAGGGGGAGAGAGAGCAGCCAATGCAATGGGGACTTCCTGCCCCTGGGGACCCCAGTGAACACTTGAGCCTGCCATGGAAGGCTTCATTCCCAGGGCTTGGAGGCTGCAGCCTGCTCTCTCTCAAACCCTGGCTGCCTGGTGGGTACCGGCCCCAGAGACACTCACCGGAGTCCTCCGACAGCACCGGCATGCCTATGCCAAGGCTCTTGCTTATGGAGTCTGGGAAAAAGCAGGGGGAGGAATGTGCTGAAACTCCACCAACCATTATTATACATCAGTCCATGATCAATGCAGGGTCAGAGGGGATAGAACAAATAATTCTATTAACTATACTCAAGAAAGAAAGAAACAAAACTAAGGTTTGCTGAGTGTGCCAATGGGCCAAGCAATGTGCAAAATAGTTTCATATGGCATTTTCCTTAATCCATACAAAACCCTAAGGAATAGACCATCTTGTTTCCATTTAACCTAGGAAGACACAGGCTTGGAAAGGAACAGTCAGAACTTGCTCAAGGTGGGTCAGAATCCGCATTCAGGTCGGTCGTTTCAGGCTAGCTTAGGAGGCGCCAAGTGGCCCTGCCTGCCTGGCAATAGTGTTCACCTCACAGCATCCTCACTCCCTTGTTACTCCCACACCTTCAACAAGTATCTGGCTGGGCCTACAAGCACACACACACACAAACACACTGCCACCATCCCCACATCTGGACCCAACCCAAAGCGAGCCTCCGAAATGGAGCGCAAAGAGGCAGTGGGGAAATGAGAGTCTGTTTCTACTATACAGGAGGGGGACCCCATCTCAGGAGCCCCCGCCCCCAAGATGCTTTGCAGCACGTGGACCTCAAAAAGTCCTCCTTCAGAAGGGTACAAGGAGAGTAATGACTCATTCATTCCGCAAATATGGAGCCAGTCTCTCTGCACCGAGCACCGGTGACACCAAGATGCGCAAGACTGGTACCCTGGCCCTCCAGCCCGCCAACGCCACACAAGGCTCACCCTCCGGCTTCTTCTAGCGGCCCCCACGCCCCCCAGGCGGCCAAGCACCGACTCCCGTTCCTCTCCGCAGGGACCTGTGGGACGAACAAGGAGAGGGGCTGGGCGATGGAGAGGCGAACCTAAGCGCCGCTCGGGGGCGGCCTGGAGGAGACTCCGCGGCGGGCAAGGGGAGGGGGCGGGGATGGAGGCCAGAGTCCCAGGGCCCGGCTGAGCGTCCTCTCGGCGGGGGCGCGGGGGTCCGGGAGGCGGCGCGGGGGCACGAGAGAGGCGGGCTTTGGCCTGCGCAGCGGGGTTGGGGAGCGGGGAGCGGGGGGCGGGGGGGGGGGGGCCGGGCTCTTACCTCGTCTCGCCGGGATCTCCGCTCGGCGACAGGGAGCGCGCGGGGGCCGGAGCCTTGGCCGCCTCTGGCTCCTCCTCCCCGGCCCCTCCCTGGCGCGGCCGCGAGGGGCGGGGGTGGCGGAGCCCTAGAGAGAGGAAGAGAGGAGGGGCGAGGAGGGAGCGCGAGGAGAGAGGCCCCCCGCAGGTCCCGGCTCCACCCTCCTCCTGTACCCCGTACGGTCCTCACGCTCCTCCTGCTCCAGCCCCAGGAGCCCCCCTGGCCTGCGCACCCCCCTCGGGCACACAACCAGCCTTCCCTTCTGTCCCCACTGCCCGCACGTACCCCACCCCCCGCATGTTGGCGGACAGACACTTGCTCAACGCATAATTCGATTTTGCCGACATTTATTGAGCACCCTCCAAGTACCAGGCGCTGTGCCAGGAGCCGGGGCTTCAAAGGTGACCAAGACAGAAAGCCTGGTTGGAGGAATTCCCAGGCTGGGACCGAGGGACCAGTCAAACACCAGAGCACCTCGTTGTGACAATGCAATGTGCAGGGAAAGATTTCTTGGCGAACGCAGCCCGGGAGCGCAGAGAAGTCGTAAAGGAGAGAAAACATGGCCCAATTCTGCTCGGGCGTAGGGGTGACCAGACTGCAAGAAGGCAGCTTTTGTCCCTGAGCCTCTCTTGAGAGATGGGCTCTGAAATGACCTTAACGATCATTGACTTTTATCGTGCTGGTTCCATGCCCCGGGGCACTCCTCAAATCACTTCGCATCACATTAGCCCCTGAGATTGAAACCATTATAATCTCCGCTCTGTTAAATTGAGGCTGGGAGTGGGAGGATGTGTATGGAGGAGAGGGCTGGGTACCAAGATTGAAGCTGCGGGGTGAATGAGCAAGTGGTTGTGGGTATTAGAAGGTGAGGAGTGGGCAAGTGAGTGGTCTCTCCTCTCCCCCAGCAGCTAAGAAGCACTTACTGAGAAGCGTGGACCCCGAGGTTGGAGGTTGAGTAGAGACAGTAAGTAGAACCAACCCCGGTGAGTTAGCTTGTCCAAGAGAGGAAAAGGGTCAGCAGGCCCCAGCAACCCAGCAGCCCAGCAGAAGTAGGCTATGAGAGTTGCAGTATGTCATAATGACATTTCCCCGCCTCCCTCAAAAACTATCTACACCAGGACTCTTCACACTTGAATGTGCCTATGAATCACATAGGGATTTTTTTTTTTTAATGCAGATTTTAATTCAGTAGGTTTGGAGATTTGGTGGCACTGTGGGATAAGTGTTTGGCTGTTTTCAAACGCACCAAAAAGATGAGGCTGTCTGTTCCCATAAAAATTACAACCTTGGAAACCCTATCAAGGGTCACTATGAGTCAGAATAAATGGGGTGGCAGTGGATTAGGAGTGGTGCCAGGTTCTGCGTTTCTAACAGTCTCCCAGGTGAGGGATGCTGCTGGTCTTTGAATCACACTTTGAATAGCAAAAGGCTATACAAAATATGTATTTACCTTGACTGTTTGTTTAATCTTGAAAGACATAGTGCCATCCCAATATTGGGTCAAATAATCTGACAAAGGTATAAAAACTAATCAGTGAGTGATCGTGAGGGTTGGAAATGTAAAGGTAGACATTTTGTAGCAAGGAGGGGAGTGATTAACTTTTCAGTCTAGGAATGGAGGTCCCTGGGACCATCAAGGGAGAAGAGCAGAGTGCAGGACCCTACCCAGAGAAGCAGTGATGCCTAAGATGGAGGCAGAGATGATGACGTGGAGATATGCAGCAGCTGGGGACTTGAGACCCAGAGAAGGAGAGGGGCTGTGTGCTGATGACTCGGGGGCAGGCTTGTAGGGTATACCCTTTGGTTGGTTGATGATGCACTGAGGAGATTGTAACCATGACAATGAAACAATATAGATAGGATGAATGTAAAACTAATGTTCTCCCATGTAAACTATCACAAAATTCACAATAAAACATTAAAAAATAAGTAAAATTAATACCCTCTTTAAAAAAAAAAGCTAATCAGTGCGAAAAGAAAAATGTCTTCAACAAGAAGTGCTGGAACAACTAGATAAGCACGTGAGCACGGGACCTCCATGCCTACCTCACTCCATACAAGAGGAGAAGCTGAGCCGGGACTGTGGTAGAGAAGGCGACTGATGCCACCATCTAGTAGCAGCTTTGGCAACAGAAGGAGACCTGGCAGAGCAGATTCACACAGGCAACGGGAAAGGTGCCCTTCCTTCTTTTTTCCCATGCTTCCCTGGTGATCAGAGGGTGGCCAGTTCCCACCCTCATCCATCCCCAACACTGACGTAACTCTCCAGGAGCTCAAAGTCACGTGTTTGGGAGCCATGCCAGTGTGAGGCAGGGGCCTGATTCGACACTTTGGTGCACTGCATTGGTGTTTGGATTCAGGAAGGCTTGCATCCAGACCTACAGTACCTACAGAGACACCAGATCAGCATTTAACCAGTCACTCTGCCCTGAGCTGTCCTGTGGTCCTAACAGACACGAAAACCAGCTCCATCAAGCACCTCCATGAACTATACTTCTGGAGTGAGAACCCTGCTAACACCAACGAATTCCATCTATGGCCAGGATCCTACTAGCAATCACATCCCTTCCACAACCACCTCGTGAGCTCCTTGACTTTTAAGAACTCCCCAGCATTTTATCCTGTCCAGATCCAACAGCCACACTGTTTTTTTGTTGTTGTTGTTTATTTGTTTTCTGGTTTGGTTTTTTGTTTCATTGTTTTTGTTTTATTCTTTCACCTCCTTCTAGTTCTCTTTACATTCCCTTAAATTTTGTCCTCTCTGTTTTTTCTTTCTCCATATAAAGGAAACAAAAATCCTCACCACTGGACCAATAAATAACATCACAACAAATGGAAAAAGATTGAAGTTGTCAGATACTTCATTTTGCTCGGATCAACTATCAACACTCATGGAAGTAGCAGTCGAGAAATCAAATGACATATTGCATTAGGCAAGTCTGCTGTACATGACCTTTTTAAAGTGCTCAAGAGCAAAGATGTCAGTTTGAGGACTAAGGGGTGCCTGACCCAAACCATGGTATTTTCAATAACCTCATATGCATGTGAAAGTTGCACAGTGAATAAGGAAGACCACAGAAGAATTGATGCTTTTGAGTTAGGGTGTTGGAGGAGAATACTGTAAGTACCATGGACTGCCAAAAGAACAAACAGATCAATATTGGAAGAAGTACAGCCAGAGTGCTCCTTGGAAGCCAGGATGGCCAAGCTTTGTCTCTCATACTTCAGACTTATTGTCAGGAGGGACCAGTCCCTGGAGAAGGACATCATGTTTGGTAAGTAGAGGATCAGAGAAAAAGAGGAAGACCCCTAACGAGATGGACTGGCGCAGTAGCAGCAGCAATGGGCTCAAATGTACCAATAATTGTGAGGTTGGTGCAAGACTGGCAGCGTTTCATTCTGTTGTACACAGGGTTGCTATGAGTTGGTTTCAACTCAATGGCACCTAACAACAACAACAATATCTCCACTTTTGTTTTTCCTTCTTTTTTTGTTGCTCATTTTCCGTCTTCTTTTTTTCCCTTTTGATCTTTCTTTACTCTCTTTGTTCCCTCTCCCTGGATTTGCTATTTATTTTACTGTATTTCTTCCTTTTACTTCCTGTTTATTTTTTATCTTCTATATCTCGATTTTCCTGTCCCTCTTTTCTCTATCTATTCTTAAATGTATTTTAAATGTTCTTCCTTTTATTTTCTCTCTTATTTTTCTCTTCTAACACTCCATTTCCCTGTTTCTCTTTTGTCTTTGTTGTTATTGTTGTTAAGCGTCATCAAGTTGGTTCCAACTTATAGTGACCTTGCATAGGGTTTCTAAGGCTTTTTTAATATTTGAAGGCACAGAAAGCCTCATCTTTATCCCACAGAACAGCTGGCAGGTTCAAACTTCAGACCTGTGGTTCCCAGTCCAGTGCTTACTGGATCGAGCCACCTCACCTCCCCTCTTTTGTCTTTATACTTTTTTTTCTGGTAGCTGCCTATCTTTATTTGTTTTGTTTTTTTTTTTTGCTTTATTATTTTCTCTTTTCATTGTTGGTTCTTTGTTTGTTATTCTGTTTTGTTTTCTTGTGTGTGTGAGAGAGAACGGTTTTCTCTTTCCCTCCAGACAGGTGACAACAACTGTGCCCATGCAGCCCAGTCCATACTCTCTGCAACCCCACCCACTGAGCAAGAGCCAATATCAGATTCCATGCCACCTGATCAACGATAGACAGTAGCCATCACCACTCACCCTAAACTGAGGTGAACAAATGAATGAAAATGACGTACATGGTACAGGCTTCCATTCTTTAACTACATCCACAGGAGAGAGTTGGTGAGAGTCTAAGAACAAATCAGCATACAATCATCAGTTAAAAACAAATACATCAACCCCACAATGCCCTGGAGACAACAGATAATTTTAGCTCACCTGAGGAGACTAAAGAGAATGTCTCAAACAAATGACCAAGATGCAGAGTCAGAAAACATTTCTGAAAAAGAAAAGGTAATGGAAGTAATTGAAAAAAAAATTCAAAAGAATGATATTTAGGTACCTTCAAATGACTAACTGAAACATCAAGGAAAGCAAGGACAACACAGAAAAACTGTAGAAGAATTCAGGAAAACACTACAAGAACAAACAGACAAAATAAATACAAATGTTGGAATAATATAAAACCTTCCATTCAAAACCCAGAACATTAATTCTAAGATTTCAGAAATGGACAAAACATTGAAAGGGCAAAGGAGTAGATTTGAAGCAATGGAAGCCCAAATTAATGAACCTGAAGAAAAATCTCTCAATACTAGTACGCTAGAAGGACAAGCAGGAAAAAAAAAAGGATGAAAAAAATATGAAGAAAGCCTAAGAGTCATGTGGGATACATGAAGAGGAGCAACTTATGGGTGATTAAAATTTTAGAACAGGAAGAAAGAATGAAAAGCACAGAGAAAATTGTCAGAAGAGTTGCTGGAAGAAAACTTCCCTAGCATCGTGAAAAACAAGAAGATAAGCACACAAGAAAGCTGAACAAACCCCAAACAAGGATGGATCCCCAAAGAAAATCACCAAGACATACCATAGTCAAACTTTCCAAAACCAAAGACAAGGAAAGAATCCTGAGAACAGTTCAGGAAAAACAAAAAGTTACCTACAAAGGAGAACCAATACGACAAAGCTCTGATTTCCCAGCAGAAATCATGCAGGCAAGAAGGCATTGGGGAGGGGGTTGATGTAGTTGAGGAACAGCGGACCCTGGGGCCATCAAAGGAGAAGAGCACTAGGGGAATATGGGACCCTATCCAGAGAGGCAGCGACACCAGAGATGGAAACAGAGATGAGAGCATGGAGAGAGAGAGCACCCGAGGGCTCTAGATTCAGGGAAAGAGAAAGGCTGTATGCTGGCAGCCAGGTGCTGGAGGCCAGGGGGCAGACTTGCAGTATGTGTCCTTTGGTTGTTTAAATGATTATATATTCCTGAGTGTTTTTGTGTACATCTCCCTCCCCACCTCCCAAAAAATAGAGGGAATAGGAGCAAATACTATTGAATGATGATGCACAGAGGAGATTGTAATCATTGCAATGAAATGATGAGTGTAAAACTAATGATCTTCCTTGTAAACTATCACTCAATTCACAATAAAACTTTTTTTTAAAAAAGCATTTTTACATTGGAATTGCCATTCACTTATTCCCATGAACAATCCAAAGGTACACAAAAAAATGATGACATTCTTAAGGTTTCTGGAGGAATTCTTTAGAGATGCATAAAGTTTTTACTTTATACTGATAAAGATAAACATTTTAGCATAGCAATAACTTTATAGCCACTTAAACTTTAATGTTCATAATACACTTTAAATATTCCAATACGTTCATATAAGCTTGGATGTATCTTGTTTCTTGTTTGTAGAAATTAAGTGTTTTACTGAATTTTGTTTTCTTGTTTGTTGTTTTTTTGAGAGAAAGATTAAAGTAGAAAGTCTGCATATATGATTTGAAAACAATAAAATTAACTCTATGGTTAAAAATAAAAAGAAGAAGGCTTTGGAATGACATACACAAAATGCTGAAAGAAAAAAAACTGAAAACCAAGAATGACATACCCAGCAAAGCTATCCCTCAAATATGATGGTGAAATTAGAACATTTACTGATAAACAGAAAATAAAGGAATTTGTAATGACCAGACACATAGTGGTTATGAGTCGGGCTGCTAACCTCAAGGTCACCAATTCGAAACTACCAGTCATTCTGCAGGAGAAAGATGAGGCTTTCTGCCCCCATAAAGATTTACAGCCTCAGAAACCCTATGCAGTGTCTCTATGAGTCGGAACCGACTCCACACCACACCACCACCACCAGACCAACTTTACAAAAAAATGCTACAGGGTGTTCTTTGGACTGAGAAACAACAGCAGACAGCAATCTGAGATTACCATACATGACAACACTACACAGAATTCAATCCCGATAGATATTGTTGTTGTTGTCAGGTGCCATCGAGTCGCCCATGCACAGCAGAACGAAACAATGTCCGATCCTGGGCCAACCTCACTACCGCTGCCACACTTGAGTCCATCAATGATGCCACCTGGCTGATCCATCTCGTTGGGGGTCTTCCTTTTTTTCTCTGACCCTCCACCCTACCCAGCATGACATCCTTTTCCAGCGATTGTTTCCTCCGGACAATATGTCCAAAGTAGGAGAGACGAAGCTTAGCCATCCTGGCCTCCAAGGAGCACTCTGGCTGCACTTCTTCCAAAACAGATCTATTGGTTCTTTTGGCAGTCCATGGCACTTTCAGTATTCTCCTCCAACACCACAACTCAAAGGCATCAATTCTTCTATGATCTTCCTTATTCACTGTCCAGCTTTCACATCCATCTGAGGCTATTGAAAACACAATGGCCTGGGTCAGGCACACCTTAGTCCTCAAGCTGACATCTCTGCTCTTCAATACTTTAAAAAGTTCCTGTGCAGCAGATTTTCCCAGTGCAATACGTCATCTGATCTCTTGACTGCTGCTTCCGCGAGTGTTGATAGTTGATCCAAGAAGAATGAAGTCCTTGACAACTTCAATCTTTTCTCCATTGATAAGAATGTTGTTTATTGGTCCAGTGGTGAGGATTTTTGTTTTCTTGACATTGAGATGTAATCCATATCGAAGGCTGTGCTCTTTAATCTTCATATGTAAATGTTTCAAGTCCTCTTCACTTTCAGCAATCAAGGTTGTATCATCTGCATATCGCAGGTTGTTAATGAGTCTTCCTCCAATCCTGATGCCACGTTTTTCTTCATAGAACCCAGCTTCTCGTATTATTTGCTCAGCATATCTATACAACCCTGATATAGAAGTATTTAAAGAAAAACAAAAAACCTATAAGACTGAAAATAGGGAACCAGAGATATCAATTTATTATAAAGTCAACTACAAAGAAAAACAAGGGACTATAACTTCCAAATGACAAATAAGTCTATAGATTTCAAAATAAGATAGCTTGTTTTAAATAGGGAATAAATTTAATAAATCACCCTGAAATTAATACACCTGCACATCAAAATTTTAAAAAGAGAGAAATCAGAAAGGTTTCGTAAACATTAGCACAACTAGTGAAAATGAAAAAAATCCCCCAAAAAAACCAACTCAGTAAACAACATGATGAACATAATTACTATCACTGAATTATAAGTGCAGAAATGGCAAATGTTTGTCACCTATATGTTTACAATTAAAAAAAAAATGAAACTAAATCCAATGATAAAATTGTACTGGGCCAATCTGCTGCAAAAGACCTCTTCAAGTTTTGTAACAAAAACAGGGGAGTGGTTAACCTTACAGTCCAGAAACCAAGGACCCTAGGATCATCAAGAGAGAAGAGCACAAGCAGAATGAGAGACACCAGAGATGGAGGCAGAGATGGGGACATGGAGAGAGGGAGCAGTTGAGGACTCTAGATTCATGGGAAGTTGTTGTTGTTGTTAAGTGCTGTCGAGTTGGTTCCGACCCATAGCGACCCTGTACAGGGTTTCCGAGGCTATAAATCTTTACAGGAGCAGAAAGCCTCATCTTTCTCCCGCGGAGCAGCTGGTAGTTTCGAACTGCTGACCTTGCGCTTCACAGCCCGATTCGTAACCACTACGCTATCAGAGTTCCTTGATTCATGGGAAGAGGGGGACTGAAAGCTGGTGGCCAGGAGGCAGACTTGCAGAATGTGCCCTTTGGTGGTGTAAATTATTATATATGCCTGGATGTTTAAAAAAAAAAAAAAAAAAAGCTAACATGAATAGAGAGAAACACTGGTAACTGATGGTACATGAATCATTGTAATGAAACAAGGTATGTGATTTGTTGAATGTAAAACTGATGGTCTTCCTTGTAAACTTTCATTCAATCCACACAAAAAAAACTTAAAAAAAAAAGACCTCTTCAAAGTCTTCAGAAGCAAAAACATCAGTTTGATGACTAAGATACATTTGACCTAAGACTTGACCTTTCCAGTAGGTGCAAACGTGTGTGAAAGCTGGGTTATGTTAAAGCAGAACTGAGTCCTTCAAACTGTTGTGTCTGAATACACCACGAACTGCCTGGAGAACAAACAAATCAAACTTAAAAGAAATAAAACCAGAACGGTGAGGCTTCAGTTCACTTACTTTGAAGAGGTCACCAGGAAAAAATCAATCAATAGGAAAAGACATCATGTTTGGTAAAATGGAGAGCCATTGAAAACAAGGGAAACCTTAGGTGAGATGAACTTGCACAGCAACCACGAGAAACTCACATATACTGATGATCATGACGCTGGCTCAGGACAGGGCCACATTTTGTTGTGTGGTGCTGAGGGTTAAAGCGCTGGACTGCAAGATCAGTTTGAACTGCAAGGTTGGTGGTTCAAGCTCACCAACCACTCCTTGGAAACCCTACACAGGGTTGCTATGAGTCAGAACTGATGCAAGGACGGCACTTAACAACAATATATGAAGTCATTAGGAATTAGAGCCACCTGAATGCAACATCCTGGATGGAATTCTGGAACAAAAAAAGGTTGTAAGATAACAAATAAAGACATTTGAATGAAAAAAAAAAACTAACTCAGGACATTAAATTATGCGGAACAAAGACGCCAATAGCACTACAAAACAAACACATAGAAAAATGACAGCAATTAATTCATACCTATTGATAACTACACTAACTGTAAAGGGATTAAATGTACCAGGCAAGAATGGATATGAATACAGGGTCCTTCAATATGTGTTCTATAAAAGATACATCAAAAATATGAAGATAGCCAAAATTTTCATCAACAGACTGGCTAAAGAAACTTGGCCAAATACAATGTTGAAGACTAACAATGACTGCAAAATACCTCACAACTTAAATGAACCTAGAAGACATCATGCTGAATGAAATTAACCAAACACAAAAGGACAAATATTGTTGTGCTCAATGTTGTAAAAAATTAAGAAAATATTTTCTTAATAAAAGAAACAATCTATGATAGTAACTAAGGTCAGGGTGGAGAAAATTATTCATGGGCTAGAGGATAAACACATGTTAACAAAGGTGACAGTGCAGGCAAATATTAAAAGAGGGACATTAACAGAGGAAAGATGAAGGTAGCAGGAGACACAGGGAGGAATGCAATAGTTAGAGTGAATCGAGGTAAACACTGTTAACTGATGGTACATGGAGGGGATTGCAATCATTGTAATGAAGTATCTGATTTTCTGCATGTAAAACTGACGATCTGCTCTGTAAACCTTCACTCAAGTCACAATAAAAAGTCAAAAAATATGTTATCTATCTTGAAGTATAATGCTGTCTATGATAGGATAATATCCATTCCATATGCCTACAAGGAAGCACCAGTATTGTTCAAATTTATGTACCAACACTAAAACCAGTTGTGATGAAACTGAAAAATATTACCAAATTCTTTAGTCTGAACTTGATAAAACATTCAATCAAGATGTATTGATAATTATTAACGATTGGAATGCAAAGGTTGGAAACAAAGAAGAAGGATCGGTAGTTGAAAAATCTGGCTTTGGTGATAGAAATTATGCTGGAGATCATCACATGATTGAATTTTTGCAGACCAATGATTTATTCATTGTAAATACCTTTTTTAAAAAACACAAAAGATCCCCCCCCCCAAAAAAAAAGCTAAAGAGGATAGAGAGAAACACTGTTAACTGATGATATATGGAGGGGATAATAATCAATGTAATGAAACAAGCTATATGAATGGTTGAATGTGAAGCTGATGATGTGCCCTGTAAACTTTCACTCAATCCAAAATAAAAACATTTAATTAAAAAAAAAAAAACCCACAAAAGATGACTATGCACATGGACCACACCAGCCGGAATACACAGAAATCAAATCGACTACATTTGTGGAAAAGCTTATCATCTCAAAATAAGGTCAGGAGCAGATTGTGGAACAGACCATCAATTGCTCATATGCCAGTTCGGGCTGAATCTGAAAAAAATTAAAACAAGTCCATGAAAGACAAAATATGACCTTGAACATATCCTACCTGAATTTAGAAATCATCTCAAAGAAAAATGTGATGCATTAAACACCTAAGACCAGAGACCAAAGACCAGAGACGTTGTGAATGACATCAATAACATCATACAGGAACAAAGCAAAAGGTCATTAAGAAGACAAGACAGAAGGAAAAGACCAAAATGGATGTCAGAAGAGACTTTGAAAATTGCTCTCCAAAGTAAAGATACTAAAGCTAATGGAAGAAATGAAGTAAAAGAGCTGAGCAGAAAATTTCAAAGGGCAGCTCAAGAAGACATAGTCAAGTATTATAGTGAAATATGCAAAGACTTGGTTTTAGAAAACTAAAATGGGAAAACATGCTCAGCATTTCTCCAGCTGAAAGAACTGAAGAAAAAATCCAAGCCACAACTTGCAATATTGAAGGATTCTCTGGGCAAAATATCGAGTAATGCAGAAAGCATCAAAAGAAAATGGAAAGAATACACAGTCATTGTACCAAAAAGAAATGATAGCTGTTCAACCATTTCAAGAGGTAGCATACGATTGAGAGCCAATGATACTGAACGAAGAAGTCCCTCCCAGCTGCACTGAAGGCATTGGCAAAGAACAAGGCTCCGAGAACTGATGGACTATAAATTGAAATCTTTCAACAAACTGAGGCAGCACTGGAGGCTCTCACTCATCTATGCCTGACCAACTGATTGAAAGAAATCCATATTTTTGACCATTCCAAAGAGAGGTGACCCAACAGAATGTGGAAAACATCGGACAATATCATGAATATTGCATGCAAGTAAATTTTTGCTGAAGATAATTCATAAACAGCTACAGCAATATATTGACAGGGAGCTGCCAGAAATTCAAGCCAGATTCAGAGGAAGATACAAAATGAAGGAGATCATTGCTGACATCAGATAGTTGTTGGCTGAAAGCAGAGAATACCAGAAAGATGTTTACTTGCACTTTATTGACTACACAAAGGTTTTGGATTGTGTGGATCATGACAAGCTATGGACAACATTGTAGAGAATGAGCATTCTGGAACACTTAATTGTGCTTACAAGAAACCTGTACATAGATCAAGAGAATAAAACAAGGAGACACTGAATGGTTTAATTCCAGGGAAGATGTGTGCCAGGGTTGTATTCTTTCACCATACTTATTTAATCTATGGGAGTCTGTGTGGCACTGTAGGATAAGTACTGGATCTCTAGGTTGGTTTGAACCACAGGGTTGGCAGTTCAAACTCACCAGCTACTCCTCAGAAACTCTATACAGGGTCACTATGAGTCAGAACCGACTCAACAGCACTCAACAACAATAATTCAATCTATATGCTGAGCAAATAATTTGAGAAACTGGATTATATGAAGAAAACCATGGGCATCAGGATTGGAGGAAGACTCATTAACAACCTGTAATATGAAGATGATACAACCTTGCTTGCTGAAAGCTAAAAGGACTCAAAATACTTACTAATGAAAATCAAAAGACCTCAGCCTTCAGGATAGGTTATACTTCAAGGTACAGAAAACAAAACTCTTCACCACTGGACCAATAAATAACATCATAATAAATGGAGAAAAGACTGAACTTGTCAAAGACTTCATTTTGTTTGGCTAGACTTTCAACACTCATGGAAGCAGCAGTCTAGAAATCAAACGTCGACCGATGTTCATCGCAGCACTATTCACAATAGCAAAAAGAGAGAGACAGCCTAAATGCCCATCAATGGAAGAGTAGATAAGCAAACTTTGATACATACACAAAATGGAATACTATGCAATGTTGAAGAATAATGATGAATTTATGAAACACCTTACAACAAGGATGAATCTGGAGGACATTATGCTGAGTGAAATAAGTAAGTCACAAAAGAACAAATATTATATGAGACTGTTATCATTAAGAATTCAAGAAAAAGTTTTCATACTAAAAGGAACATTATTTGATCGCTACCAGGGATGGGAGGGAAGGGAGAGTAATTCACTGGCTAGAGAGTTGTTGTTGTTGTTGTTGTTAAGTGCCATCGAGTCGGGTCCGACCCATAGCGACCCTGTACAGGGTTTCCGAGGGTGTAAATCTTTACGAGAGTAGAAAGCCTCATCTTTCTCCCGCGGAGCGGCTGGTAGTTTCGAACCGCTGACCTTAAGGTTCGCAGCCCGATTCGTAAGTAGACGCATGTTAACCTGGGTAACAGGGAGGGCAGTATGTAAAAAGGGAGTGCAATAAGCAAGAAGAGGGAGGTTTGCAGAAGTATGATGAAGACAAGTGAAGACACAGGGAGGTATGCCAGAGCTAAGGGGATAGAGGTAAATAGTGATATATACATAACCTTGGAACAACAACGTTCTGTGTGTAACTACATGGATAGAGACATGGGCTAGATGGATATGGGAGGAAGAGTTGAATACATATGTATCCCACAATATAGAAGAGATTGTTGTTGTTGTTGTTATGTGCCGTGGAGTCGATTCCGACTCATAGTGATCCTGTACAGGGTCTCCAAGGCTGTAAATCTTTACGGGAGCAGAAAGTCTCATCTTTCTCCCGCGGAACAACTGGTAGTTTCGAACTGCTGACCTTGAGATTCACAGCCCAATTTGTAACCACTATGCTATCAGAGCTCCTTATATAAGAGATTGAAAAAGGATATTTGTACATGGGTAACTACAGGGGGGAAGTGGGACAACTGTTGTTGCATGGAGGGGATTGCAATCATTGAGATGAAACAAAGTCTATGATTTATTGAATGTAAAACTGGTGATCTTGTCTGTAAATCTTCACTCAATTCACAACAAAAAGTTAAAAAAGAAAGAAAAATCAAACGACGTATTGCATTAGACAAATCTGCTACACAAGACCTCTTTAAAGTGTTAAAGGGCAAAGATGTCAGTTTGAGGACTAAGGTGTGCCTGACCCAAGCCATGGTATTTTCAATAACCTCATATGCATGTGAAAG
>NW_006408525.1:29528433-29535297 GCF_000296735.1 Chrysochloris asiatica
CTTGTGCAGCAGATTTGCCTAATGCAATACGTCATTTGATTTCTTGAATGCTGCTTCCATGAGTGTTGATAGTTGACCCAAGAAGAATGAAGTCCTTGACAACTTCAATCTTTTTTTTTTTTGTTTATTGGTCCAGGGGTGAGGATTTTTGTTTTCTTTACATACATTGAGATGTAATCCATACCGAAGGCTGTGCTCTTTGATCTTCATCTGTAAATGTTTTAAGTCCTCTTCACTTTCAGCAAGCAAGGTTGTATCATCTGCATATCACAGGTTGTTAATGAGTCTTCCTCCAATCCGGATGCCACATTTTTCTTCATAGAACCCAGCTTCTTGGATTATTTGTTCAGCATACAGATCAGGTGGTATAGGAGCTGGTAATGGCTCTTTCCAGTGGGTGAGGCTGCAGAGGGTACGGTTGTTGCTGGGCTGTATGGGCACAGTTGCGGTCTCCTGTCTGTCGGGTAGGGCAAGACGAAACAACAACAACACACGTAGAAGAATAAACAACAACCAGAATAATAAAAGAAAAGAAACCCAACAGGTAGCAGCAAGAAAAAAAAAAAGAGGATATAACTAAAAAGAGAAAAAATGGAAGGAAAATAAAATAGCAGTAGAGAAAGGAAAAATATTACATACACACACGCACAATTTAAAAACTAGGGCAGAAGAAAAGGGGACAATGAAAAGAAAAACTCAGAGTATGGACTGGCCCCAGAGAGGCGACAACTGTAAGGAACTCCTACCAATCAAGATGTTCATAAGGTCAGAAGGGGAGGGATGAGAGGGTGGCATCCTCCAGGCCCAAATGGAGTTCCTGGAGGCATAGGTGTTGTCTATGGTCAGGGCAACCAATCCGTAAAGAGTTTGTGCAGGTCCCAATGGTGGTTGAGGTCAGGGTTTTTGCTCCCAAGAGAAACTCTTTTAAGCCCAGAGGAAAGCTGGGAGCAGAGTGGTTGATTATGAGTTGTTGTTAGGTGCTGTTAAGTCGGTTCTCTGTCTGCTGTTGCTCTATCCTCATAATCACTTGAACCCATTGCTGCTGACACGAGGCCAGTCCATCTTGTTGGGGGGGGGGGCTTCCTCTTTTTCACTGATCCTCCACTTTACCCAGGATGGTGTCCTCTAAGAGTGAGACCCTCTTTAAAATATTCCCAAAGTATGAGAGACAAAGTCTCACCATCCTGGCTTCTAAGGAACATTCTGGCTGTACTTCATCCAACACAGATTGATTTGTTCTTCTGGCAGTCCATGATTCTTTTAATATTCTTCTCCAACACCATAACTCAGATGCATCGATGCTTCTATGGTCTTCCTTATTCATTGTCCAACTTTTACATGCATGTGAGGTTATTGAAAATACCATGGCTTGGGTCAGGCACCCCTTAGTCCTCAGACTGACGTCTTTGTTCTTGAGCACTTTAAAGAGATCTTGTGCAGCAGACTTGCCTAATACAATATGTCATTTGATTTCTTGACTGCTGCTTCCATGAGTATTGATAGTAATCCAAGCAAAATGAAGTCTTTGACAACTTCAATCTTTTCTCCACTTATCATGATGTCATTTATTGGTCCAGTTATGATGATTTTTGTTTTCTTTGACATTGAGGTGCAACCCATACTGAAGGCTATGGTCTTTGATCTTCATCAGTAAGATCAGGAAAAGCAAAAGCTCATTAAGAAGACAAGAAAGAAGGAAAAGCTCAAAACAGATGTCAGAAGAGACTCTGAAACTTGCTCTCCAGCGTCAAGATGCTAAAGTGAATTGAAGAAGCAAGGTAGTAAAAGAACTGAACAGAAAATCTCAAAGGACAGTTTGAAAGACAAAGTCAGGTTTTATAATTAAATTTGCAAAGCCTTGGAGTTAGAAAACCAAAAGGGAAGAACATGCTCAGCATTTCTAGAGCTGAAAGAACTGAATAAAAAATTCAAGTCTTGACTTACAAT
This sequence comes from Chrysochloris asiatica, assembly GCF_000296735.1. Lineage (NCBI taxonomy): Eukaryota > Metazoa > Chordata > Mammalia > Afrosoricida > Chrysochloridae > Chrysochloris > Chrysochloris asiatica. Next base: position 29,530,381 of record NW_006408525.1, read on the forward strand.
AATGCAGAATGCTATGGACAAAATATTGAATGATGCAGAAAGCATCAAAAGAAAATGAAAGGAATACATAGAGTCACTGTACCAAAAGAATGGTCTATGTTCAACCATTTCATGTGGTAGCATATGATCAAGAGGCAATGGTAGAGCTCGGCATTTGGGACGTTAGTCCACCGATGCTCTGCCGGCAATAAAGCCTCTTCTTCTAATAGCACTGGTGTTAGGGTGATTTCTTTCTCCCTTTGGGGCCTCATCTTCCAGCAACATTTCTGATGCATGGGCCAAGAATCGAGACCACCTGAAGGGAGAAACAGGGTTCAGTTCACTTGGTGTTTGCCACCAACCCTCTGGTGATCCATGGGGAAGGAGAGAGAACCGATTAGCCCAGACGACACAATGTGACGTGAGGAGGACCCTCTTGGAGGTTCCAGAGGTTCCAGAGGAGTCAAACACCAACAGGAACCAGCATGGGGAGACGTCTGAATCACGGAAACCAAGTTTGGGTTAAAGACTGGAATCTAACTCCCCTCAAACCCAGGCCGAGAGGTCCTTTCACTGTCATTCTGACCACACAGACGGCAGCAAAGGTAGAAGGGAGCCCTGTCTGGATTCATCACAGCAGACTGAAAAGAGCAGTGGACAGTGGAAACATACCCCGCCAACGCCCACGAGGTGACGCTAGGTGATCCTAAGGTGATCCTAAGGTGATCCTAAGGTGATCGGCATGGCCTGCTCCAGCCACAAACCAGGAACTGGCTGGTCCACGCTCGCACAGCACAGCCGAAGCTGGAGCCTAGCGGCTCACCTGGTCGCGGAAAAAGGAGATGAGGATTATGACAAATGCATCCAAACCACCTGGGTGGGCCACGCATCACTAGAATTTTGTTGTTTTATAGATATTCCCACTGTGAAGGCACTCAGGCAGGGAAATGTATTTATAACTTAACTTAGTTCTCCGTATGTGCCACCCCAGAAAAGACACATGTGTGTTATGACCCAGCTGAGCCGCCTACTCTTGTCGCCTTTGAAATTAGGGCTGTGGTGTTTCCTCTGAGTTCCAACGCTGGCCCCATTGTTGCTCAAACAGAGGTAAAGGGAACCCCCAGCTAGATAACATTGAAATTCAATGCTTGCCATGCCATTAGTTACTCTGGGGACCTTATATGTAGCTTGCTAAACTGAGAAAGAAGCTACATAGTAGAAAATAAGTAACTTTGTGGAACAAGCCTGCCCTGTTACGTTTCACATGCTTTATGGAGTTGTGTCAAATGGGCCACCTGTTAAAAACCAATAAATGACACCCAGGTGCTCCTTAAAGGAGTAACCCTGTCTAAGTGGCAAACCTATCAGTAACCTCTTAGAATTGACCATCACTCAGCCCCAAAACCCGCAGTGGCTAAAAGGAGTGCGAGTGTTTCCAGGGGTTGATGGGAAGGGACTGAATCCCAGAGCAGTCATTTTCATTAAAGGGCAGGTGCAGAGTCATCTGGAAGAAATTTTCCAGGTGTTTCCTTCGTTCTACGAAGAAATCACCCACCCCCTTTCTGAAGGTCTATGGTCTGTTGAAAACCTCTTTCTAGGACTGGCAGAGAACATTGCCAAAACCCTAAATGTAACCTCATGCTTTGTGTGTGGAGGTACATTACCAGGGAATCAGTGGCCCTGGATAACCCAAGAAATAAACCCAGATGTTTGGGGAAAAGAAATGAATGTCCCAACTCCCGAGACTTCTTCTGTGCAGTTTCACTGAAACTGGTTCACCTTGGAAACTGCGAACCAGTATCATTGGCTGGCACTGCGTGGCATGATGGGGAGTCAACATGACCATTCTAGTGGGTCAGTCTAACTGACACAAGGTCTATAATGAAACCAAAAGCCAGTGAGTGGTGAAGAGACCAAAAATTAGAAATGCAATTTATCAGACTAGACTGGCCCTAGATTGCATACTGGCATGAGAAGGTGGAGTATGTGAGAAGTTCAACCTAACTAATTGCTGCCTAGAAATAGACGATACAGGAAAGGTGATCAGTGAGATAAAAAATCAGAAAAATTACTCCTATCCCTGTGCAAACGTGGAATGGGTGGAGTCTCCAAAGCTTGTGGGGAGGATGGTTCTCTGTCTTTGGGAGATTCAAAACCCTCATAGGAGGAGTCCTAGTCTTATTTGGGTTTTGTATAATTATTTTATGCCTCCTCCTATTAGTAGCCAGAGCCATACACTCCACCATTGAGACAATTGTTAGTCAGAAGACAACATCCCAGACGCTGTATATGAAACATTATCAACTCCTGCAACAGCAGGCAGATGGTAAGACTCCAAATAATTATGTTATGCAGTCTTTTTTTGGGGGGGCGGGGGAGGGGAACAATGAATTCGTTTATTGTGATGGTTATTCCTGTAGTTATGAAAAATGTTTTACACACCAGGGGTACTCCAGTATTTGGGTTGAGGAATGGGAGGGATTACATTGTTACATGAAACAAGAACCATCTCATATTCTATGAAGCTTCCATATCCTGGATGCCCCAGGAACAGAAATCTCTTAATGTGAAAGTGAGTTTTGACCTATTTCTCTTGTGATTACTAACCCTGACATTCATAAAGGGTTATGAATGTAACTACTGCCTTTAGGAGTTCCTATCACAAGTTTAACATATCATTTTGATAACAAATGCTCTCATATTTGTTTCTTCTTTTTTTACTGTTTGAATTTCTGGTATTATTTTCTTGTCTATATAAGTCAATAGTTGTATCATCGATATAAACCCTAGGGTTTTAAGACCTCACATGTTTAGATGTAGAATGATGCTATACTAAATTATTAAATTGATCCCTGAGATTTTAGTATGAATTCTTCTATGTGCAATGAGAAGTAAGTTTACTCTAAAGGCTTTCCCACACTCCTTACATTCATTGGGCCTCTCACCACTGTGAGTTTGCATATGTTTATGGAGGGATAAGTACCTACCAAAGGTTTTCCCACATACTTTACATTTATATGGCCTCTCTCCACTGTGTATTCTTCTATGTCTTGTGAGGTCTGAGACTTGACTAAAGGATTTCCCACGCTCTTGCTCTTTGCATTTATAAGGTCTCTCTCCACTGTTGGATTCTCCTATGTGCTGTGAGGATTGACCCTTGAGTAAAGGATTTCCCACACTCCATGCATTTATAAGGTCTCTCACCAGTATGAATTCTTCTATGTAAAATGAGAAGTGAGGTTACTCTAAAGGCTTTCCCACATTCCTTACATTCATGTGGCCTCTCTGCACTGTGGATTCTTCTATGTGTTGTGAGGCTTGACCCATGCTTAAAGGATTTCCCACACTCCTTGCATTTATAAGGTCTATCTCCATTGTCTTTTGAGTTGTGAGAGGTCACGAAAGGATTTCCCACAATCCTTGCATTCATAAGGTCTCTCTGCACTATGGATTCTTCTATGTTTTGTGAGGTTTGACAATACATAAAAGGCTTTCCCACATTCCTTACATTCATAGGGCCTCTCTCCACTATGAATTCACATATGTGCAGTGAGAGCTGTGGAAGAAATAAAGGCTTTTCCACATTCCTTATATTCATAGGACCTCTCTCCACTGTAGATAATTCTATGTTGTATGAGGTTTGAGTCATAGATATAGGTATTCCCACATTCCTTACATTTATAGGGCCTCTCTCCACTATGGGTCCGCACGTGTCTACTGCACTTTGAGGACACTCTGAAGGCTTTCCCACATTGCTTACACTCATAAGGCTTCTCTCGGTGTGTATTCTTCTATGTGCAGTCAGGCCTGAAGAATACCTAAAAGTGTTCCCACACTCCTTATATTCATAAGGCCTATTTGCACTGTGGACTAGTTTATGTCTTGTGAACCCGTTGGCACGGCTAAAGGCTTTCCCACATTGATTACATTCATAGAGCCTGTCTCTACCATGAGATTGCAAATGTTGACTGTGCTGTGAGGAATCCCTAAAGGCTTTCCCACACTCTTTACATTCAAAAGACCTCTGTCTGCTGTGAGTTCTTATATTTCCAGGGAAGAGTGATGCCTCACCAGAGGCTTTCCCACACTCCGTATATTCATAGGGACTCTCTCCACTGTGGCTTCTTCTATGTGCAGTCAGGTCTGAGGAATCTCTAAAAGTTTTCCCACACTCTTTACATTCATAATGCATCTCTCCACTGTGACTACTTACATGTTACGCAGTCTTAAAGGAGGAAATGAGGGAGGAAGCCCCTGCCCATAAGACCTTGAGGCCTAGCCCTCAGACCTTGAGGCCTAGAAATGAGGGAGGAGGCCCCTGCCCATAAGACCTTGAGACCTAGGTCACATACAAAGGAAGCTAACAGCTTCTTCTGCTTTTGTAAAGAGCTGCTTATCTAGGAACCGCCAATGAGAAAGTAACACAATTGTCTCACCACTCAGCCCTATGTAATCTTATATAAAACTAGTACGAAAGCTGTATAAGGGAGCTCGGCATTCGGGACGTTAGTCTATAGATGCTCCAGGGGCAATAAACATCTTCCTCAAAAAAAAAATTTTTTTTAAGCCAATGGTAATGGTATAAATCCCCATTGACCTGGAGATGAGAGAGAGACGAGGAAGGACTGGTCGGTCTGAAATATGGTGAGACCTGGGCACTCTTGAGTCCATGGACAAGGACATATAGCCATCCATGGAGGGCTAGAACTGAGAGCTGATATGAAGCGAGGGGAGATGCACAAGAACACCCAAACTTGCAAATAGTACCCATTTGACCTTGCTTCAATGGTTTGATGATCAGAACTCAACTAGAGGAAGATTAAAAAAAAGCAATTTTTGATAAAGGAAATGAGTGTAAATTGCTACAATTTGATGAACTTGACCTATACTTATGGATGTAGTAGCTGAAAATACCAACAGAGAGAGGAGTCTTTACAT
>NW_006408525.1:29535397-29538078 GCF_000296735.1 Chrysochloris asiatica
ATATATTATAAGGAGCTCTGGTGGTGTAGTGGTTACAAATCGGGCTGCGAATAGCAAGGTCAGCAGTTCGAAACTACCAGCTGCTCTGCAGGAGAAAGGTGAGGCTTTCTGCTCCCAAAAAGAATTACAGCCTTGAAAACCCTGTACAGGGTCGCTATGAGTCGGAATCGACTGCACGGCACACAGCCACCACCATATATTTATTATAATCCTGTTTATTGTATTCGGGTAACCTTTCTTTTTTTTTTATTTCCTGAAGTAAAGACTTTATGATCTCTCTTTCTTTGACTACTTCCTGAAGTAAGTAAAGAATTTATGAGCGCTCTCTTTTTCTTTTAACTACTTCTTGGAGTGAAGACTTAATGATTGCTCTCCTTTTCTTTTCCTAAAGTAGGAATGTGCCTTAAAATTTTGAACTAGCCAATCGGGTAAGGGAAAAGATTGTGCAGTCAAAACCCTAGCCAATGGGTGAGACACAGTCTTGAGACTTGCGTCAGGGATTAAAAACCCGAGTGGACTGCTCACTCGGTGTGCTCGCTGGCCTGTTCCTGTATGTACAGCTATGCGCATGCACCCTCTTGCAGGAGTAAACATTGCTTTGCCAAGGTAATTTAGTCTCACCAAGTGTCTTTTATGCAACATCGGGATTCATTTCTAACATCTGTATACATGATTGATAGGGATGGGCAACTTAGACATTGGCTACCTAAACTGGGGGCACTGTAAAGGCATGGAGTGATTGCTTACAAGTTTTCTAAGGGAATTTAGTTTCAGAGTTTGTGGGGTAAGGTAGAATCCCAACTGAATGGTTTTCATCTTGTCTAGATGGGTCTGGTGAAAGGAAATGGCGATAAGATTCGCATGATTCAATAGTGAGTAATTGTTATCATGACTAATTGTGATTATCACAACTGTAAATGTAGAAGCTTTATAACATAAAGGAGGGAGTAGTTAATCATACATTCCAGGAAGAGAAGACCATCAAGGGAGAAGGACAAGAGCAGAATGTGGGACCCTATCTAGAGAAACAGAGATACCAGAGATGGAGGCAGAGATGAAAGCATGGAAAGAGGGAGCAGCTGAGGACTCTGGACTCATGGAAAGAGAAATGCTGTGTACTGGCAGCATGGAGGCAGGCTTGCAGAATGTGCCCTTTGGTTGTTTAAAGTATTATATATTCCTGAGTGTTTTTGTGTACATCAAAAAAAAAAAAAGAGGAAATAGAAGCAAATACTGTTGTACTGTTGAATGATGATGCACAGAAGGGATTGTAATCATTGCAATGAAATGAAATATGAAAGGGTGAGAGTAAAACCTATGTTCTCCCATGTAAACTATCACTCAATTCACAATAAAAACTTAAAAAAAAAAAAAGTCGATGGTACTGAAGGAAGAAGTGCAGGGTGCACTGAAGGCAATAGCAAAGAAGAAGACACCACAGGAATTGATGGAATACAAATAGAAATCTTTCAACAAACTGATCTATGCCAAGAAATTAGGAAAAATTAAAAAATATCCCTTGAATCAAATGAGAAGAAAAACATAACAAACCAAAACCTTTGGGACATAGCAAAAGCAATGCTCAGAGGACATTTCTAGCAATAAATGCACACATCCAAAAAGAGGAAAGAGCCCAAATCAACACCTTAACCCAACAATCCCAAGAATTAGAAAAAGAACAGCAAAGTAAGCCTACAGACATCAAGGGAAAATGAAGTATGAAGATGAGAGCAGAAATAAATGAAAGAGAAAAACAATAGAAAGAAGTAACAAGACAAGAAGTTGGTTCTTCGAATGGATTAATAAAAACAATAAACCACTGACAAATCTAACAAAGGGAAAAATACAAAAAGCACAAGTAAAAAATTAAATTGGTGATGTTACAACAGAACCAAAGGAAATTAAAAGGATAATAAGAGAATACTATGAAGAATTGTGCTCCAATGAATTTGAAAATCGAGAAAAAAGTAGACATATTTCTAGAAACACACTACCTACTTAAACTAATACAAACTAAAGTATAAAACTTGAACAGACCTATAACAAAAGAAAAAATTGATCAGGTCATTAAAGAACTCCCAACAACAGCAAAATATTTGAGCCCAGACAATTTCACTGATGAATTCTATAAAGCATTCGTAGAAGAGCTGAGACCAATTCTACTCATTCTATTCCAAAACATAAAAAAGATGGGAAACTCCCAAATTCATTTTCGAAGTGAGCATACTCATGATACCAAAACAAAAACAGCAAAGATATCACTGAAATAGAAAATTATAAACCAATATCCCTTAGATGCAAAAATTCTTAACAAAATCCTAGTCAATAGAATCCAACTGAGGCAGGCTGGACCCCATGGCCCCCAAGTCCACACCTCATTCCTGGAGCAGAGTTCACATTCCAGGAACTAAACAACAGACCACCCAGCCTCAAGTGACTGCCCAAGTTAATCTCCTTTTCCTGACCCCCCTCTGGGTGGGAACAAAGCCCAAAGTTAATGTTAACCTGCTTCAGCTTCTGTAACTGTTCACTTGATCCTTCCCGGCCCTGTGTTTGAATCAGCCAATCCCAGGTAGCCACGTGAAGCTGTTGGTCCCCACTGACCAATCCCAAATGAACTTATGTATGCACCCCTTGTTGTTAAGTGCCATCGAGTTGGTACCGACTCATAGTGACCTTAT
>NW_006408525.1:29541793-29542754 GCF_000296735.1 Chrysochloris asiatica
TGGCCCAGGATCGAACATTGTTTCGTTCTGCTGTGCATGGAGTCGCTATGAGTCGGTTCCGACTCGATGGCACCTGACAACAACAACAACATTTTCTATAGTAAAAGCATCCCTAACATCTACTTAATTATTTTGTTTTTCTAAAGTATTCATTAAATTACTTAACCACAGTGTTCCTATGTTTCTTTCTTTTGGGACTGTGAGGCATGTTAAAAAGGCCCAACCTGGCTAACTGCTGCAGGAAAGGTAGATTAAGTTTTGACGACTTTCATTTCTGTTCACCATTCTCTGCCCAATTACGTAGGTGCCTGTATGTAGTAGAGGGGGGTTTGTGAATTCTGGCTGGTAATTCATTTAGGTGAGGTCTATAGGGGTCGGTCAGCATCACTTTAGTTTGTTATCTGCTTTTGTGATCTCGTAAATGCAGCTGCTTTGTACTCAGGTTTTAGGGAGTAGCTCATACAATTCCCTTTGAATCTAACCCAATGAAGCTGAAACAATTGTTGCAAGACTGGTTTTGTCCTAAGGTCTGCAGAGCTCACAGTCAGTACAACAGTCTTACAAGTGAATTCAGGCTCATCTTAAAGGGAAAAGATGGAGGGTGCAGAATTACCTGCTTTGCATGACGATTCTCCTTTTGTCAGGACAGTGTCAAACAGCAGAAGCGGAACTGCTCCCAGCAGTGGATCTCTTCCGGTCAGCCAGATAGTTGTCTTCCAAATTCCTTGGCAGAGATGAGTGAGCACCTCCTGTGCTGCCTCACTTTCTTTCTTTCTTTTTTTAAAAAAATGTTTTATTGTGAATTGTGTGATAGTCTACATGGGAGAACATTAGCTTTACATTCATTCCATCATCTATCATTTCACTGGCATAATTACCATCCCGTCCATGCATCCTCACCCAACCAAAGGGTGTACCCTGTAAGCCTGCACCCCCCACCACAGTCCTCAGCCCCTTTCCA
>NW_006408525.1:29543934-29544432 GCF_000296735.1 Chrysochloris asiatica
GCTCAGCAAGTCTTTATTTATACTTAAAATTACACAGTGCATAATGATTTGATACCTTGATTTTTCCCTTGAATTATTACACATTTTTAATCATAGCATTCCTTCACCCTGTGATTATACAACCTTAACAAAAGTATTTCTATGATGTCCAACCTGACCTTTCAAACATCTAGTTCATTTTCTAACCATTAAGCATTTTTTTTCTGACATCTCCTCTCCTATGTAAGTGATAGATTGTTCCCTCTTATTCCTAGTAAGATCAAGTTAAACCTTACACAAATCATTTCCGCTTTCCAGACCCCTGATTACATCCTCTTACTAATATAAGTTTCTGTTAATCATCAATGCCTACACTACTTTATTGTTTCTACTCGCTAATCATCAATCTTCTATCCTACATAAAGTACTACTATTTTCAGATGAGCTACAAAACAAAGACAGACTAGGAAGAAAGAGTGACAAACTACTTCCGAATCGCTAGTCACTGAAAACTCTATG
>NW_006408525.1:29548121-29554211 GCF_000296735.1 Chrysochloris asiatica
TTCTATGTATTCCATCTGGTGAGGTCCATGTGTATAGTCGTCTCTTATGCTGTCTAAAGAAGGTATTTGAAATGAACAAATTATTGGTTTTGCAGAATTCTATCATGCATTCTCCAGCATCATTACTATCACCAAGGCCATATTTTCCAACTACTGATCCTTCCTCTTTGCTCCCAACCTTTGTATTCCAATCACCAGTAATGATCAACACATCTTGATTGCATGTTTGATCGATTTCAGATTGAAGAAGTTGGTAGAATTCTCTATTTCATCCGCTCTGGCTTTAGTGGTTGGTGCGTAAATTTGAATAATAGTGATATTAATTGGGCTTCCCTGTAGGCACATGCCATACTAGGGCCTAGGAAAAGTGGGGGCAACCTTGGCCACGGTCTGCCCATGCTGGTTCTGAGCTCTCCCAGCTTCTGGAGGCTCCAACATGGGGCTCTTTATGAGGATGTAAACCAGCTGCCTCAACCTGACCTCCAATTCAGGGACCCTTAATGCCTCTTGCTGCTCTCCCAACCAGTGATGATGGGACACCTCCCCAGTTATGGGCAAGGAGCCAACTACAAGTGTCCTTTTCTCTCAGATTCCCAAATCCACCAAGGGGCCCCCATTCCACTTTCTCACCCCAGTGCGTGGCCTGAATGGTGGGACCAGATGTAGGTCCTTTTCACCAGACTCGCATCAGCACCTCACGCTGTACCTTCCCTGTTTTCACTCCTAGCCAGGTCTGGAGAGTCTGTTTCTAGCGGATGCCTCAGTCCAAGCTTGTGGGCTAGGGGAAGGACTGGTTTGGAGATGGAGGGGAAGGACCCTAGAATATGCAAGAGGGGAGCAGGGATGATGCTGTTAGACCCAACACACTCTTTTCATAGGTAAATAAACATCTTGGCAGCACCTCCTCAACTCTCCTGAAACAACAATCATAAATAATATGTCTTCCCACACACTTATTTTTTTAAACCACAATATACTGCCTGAGCGATATTAAGAGGGAAAATAAAAAGAAAACCATTTATAACCAAATAACATATTTCAAAATGTCAATGTTCAGAACTCGTGACACTAGAAGAGAATGAAGTGGCAGATAGCTGGCCCTGATTATAAAAAATAATTTGAGATTTAAGAAAAGAAGATCAGAAAGTATTCTGTACATGGACAACAAGGAAAGGAGAAGAAAGCAGAGATATATGATCAAAGGCTAGAATAAATATTATAATCTGTGTTTTGAAAACTGCAAAAACTGATTATGTTTTGTGGTCAGTGCGTGTAAAAAGGAGTTGATTCCAGGTTGTGCTCACTGGAACAGGTTTTACACCCACATAGGAATCCTGGTGTGGCTCTGTAGGATCACACTTAACTGCAACAACGGTTTGAACTGCAAGATCAGCAGTTCAAACTCACCAACTGCTCCTCAGAAACCCTATACAGGATGAGTTGTAAGACGGCACTTAATAACAACAATGGCATTCAATGGGCAAGGATGGGGAGGTGGCTATCCTGAAATGCTTGAGCGATTCTGCATGAAGAATCGTCCAAGTTCTATACAATTTTTCCAGTGTTCCAGACAAGGGTTGTTAAGTGCTATCCAGTCAGTTCTGACTCATAGCAACCCTGTCTAGGGTTTCCGAGGAATGGCTGGTGAGCTTGAACCGCTGACTTCGCAGTTCAAACCGACTTTGCCATTAGTGCCCTCCAATCACTGTGAATCAAAAATACACCCTGCTGTGTTACCAAAATCACACTCCCTCTCTCCCCTAACTCTCTCCTTTCAAAATCACTGAGTTAAGCTTCAAAATATTGACTGATAAGTGGGTACAATTCCAACTGTACATATGGAAGGACATATGTTAGAATGACTGCGGTTTTTCTAAGGAAGAAGGGAAATACAGGGAGCATTCCATTCCGGTTTTACATTTCTATATTGTGTGGAGTTTTGCTCACAACATGTACGAACTTTGCAAAAGGAAAAACGATGAAGCAATTTTAGAAAGTAATACGGGGTTCCCTCTAGACTACGTGTTTGTTTTTTGTTTTTTTCCTTTCTAGCAGGATTCAAACCTGCCCGTAGAGAAACAAACCATTAATTCATTTTTTTAAAATGTCAAGACATCTCAGTCCGCTTGGGGACAGCAGCAGCCTATAGCTTTCTCACTCCTGCCTGCACTGCCGCCCAGTGGCAAAGGAAGGTATTGCGCCCTCCCGGAGGCAATGGAAGTGGAGATACAGGGGACCCTAACCTTTGTACCATTGGCAACTTGGCAGTCTGGTGATGCTTATGGATCCCTTCAAAATGTTGTTGTTGTTATTTGGTGCCAATGAGTTAGTTCCGACTCAATGAGATGCATGCAATATAACAAAACACATCCTCACTACTGTTTGGGCCCATTCATGTCATTGAGGCCTTCTTTTTCGCTGACCCTCTACTTTACCAAGCAGTGTCCTTCAGGGGCTGATCCCTCTTGATTATATGTCCAAAGATGTGTTGTTGTTAAGTGCCATTGAGTCGATTCCAACTCATAGCAACCTTGCGGTCCAGTTCTTATCCTAGGTGAGGTGAACCTTTACCATCCTGGCTTCTAAGGAACATTCTGGCTGTACTTCTTCCAACGCAGATTTGTTCACTCTTCTGGCAGTCAATGATATATGCAGAATTCTTTGACAACACTATGATTCATATGCATTGATTATTTTCCACTCTTGCTTAGTCATTGTCCAACTCTCACATGCATCTAGGGCGATTGAAGATGCCATGGCTTGGGCCAGGTGCTCCTTAGTCCTCAAAGTGACATCTTGGCTTCTTAACACTTTAAAGACGTCTTTGGCAGAAGATTTTTTGTACTTGATTTCCTGACTGCTGCTTCCATGAGTGTTGATTTTGGATCCAAGCAAAATAAAATTCTTAACTTCAATATTTTCTCTGTTTATCATGATGTTGCCACTTGGTCCAGTCATGAGGATTTTTATCTTTATATTGATATATAACCCATACTGAATGGTGTAACCTTTGGTCTTCATCAGTAAGTGCTTCAAGTCCTCTTCAGTTTCAGTAAGCAAGGTTGTGTCATCTGCATATCACAAGATGTTAGTAAATCTTCCTGATGCCGAATTCTTCTTTATATAAACACAGCTTTTCAGGTAATTTATTCAGCATACAAGTTGAATAAGGATACAACCCCGATGCACACTTTCCTGATTTGAAACCATGCAGTAGCCCCTCGTTCTGTTCGAATGACTGTCTCTTTGTCTGTGTATAGGTTCCACATGAGCACAATTAAACTTTCTGGAATTCCCATTCTTTGCAATGTTATCCCTAATGTTATGCTTTACACAGCTGAATGCCTTTGCATAATCAATAACGCACAGGCAGACATGTTTCTGATGTTTTCTGCTTTCAACCAACATCCATCTCACATCAGCAATGTTATTCCTCATTCCTCGTCCTTGTCTGAAGCCAGCTTGAATTTCTGGCAATTCCTTATTGATGCACTACTAAAACCAATTTTAATTATCTTCAGAAATTTTTACTTGCGTGTGATACTAAGTTCCGTATTTTTTTGGATCTTCTTTCTTTGGAAGGTGTGCAAATATGAGTCTTTTCCAGTTAACTGACAAGGTAGCTGTCTTCCAAATTTGTTGGCATAGATGAGAGCGCGCCTCCAGCATCGCATCTATGTGTTGAAATATCTCAACTGATGTTCGGTCAGTTCCTAGAGCCGTCTTTTTTCTCTAGTGTTTTCAGAGCAGTTTGGACTTCTTCCATCACCACTTGATCTATGCTATCTCCTGAAATGTTTGAACAGCAACTGTCCTTTTGGTGCAGTCACTCTGCATATTCCTTCTTTTGATGCTTTGTATGTTGTTCAATATTTTGTCCATAGAATCTTTCAACATTGCAAGTCAAGGCTTGAATTTTCTCTTCAGTTTTTTCAGCTTGAAAAATGCAAAGCATGTTCTTCCCTATTGGTTTTCTAGCTCCAAGTCTTTGTACATTTCATTATAATACTTTACTTTCTCCTCTCATGGTATCCTTTGAAATCTTCTTTTCACCTCTTCTACTTCATCGTTTCTTCCATTCACTTGAGTTGCTCTGCATTTAAGAGCAAGTTATAGAGTCTCTCCTCAAATCCATTTTCTTCTTTTCTTCCTTTCCTGCCTTTTTTTAATGACCTTTTCCTTTCTTTTTTACGGTGTCCTGATGTCATCCCACAACTCGTCTGCTCTTCAGTCTTTAGTGTTCAGGCTTTCAAAACTATTTTTGAGATAGTCTCTAAATTCAAGTGGGTATATACTAAATCAGCACTGGACTGCGAACCACAAGGTAGGCAGTTCAAACTCACTAGCTGCTCCTTCCCTATACAGGGTCACTATGAGTCAGAACTGACTCCACGGCACTTCAAAATAACAACAATTCTAACAGTACGGAGTCCTGGAGTGGTGCTGTGGGGTAAAGCACAGGATTGCAAGGTTGGTTTGAACCACAAGATTGGTGGCTCAAACTCAGCAGTCGCTCCTTGGAAACCTGTACAGGGTAGCTATGAGTAGGAACTGACTCGACAGCACTTAACAACCGCATATTGAAGTTCATACTTTGACGTTCATGGACTTAATCTAATTTGCTTAGAATCATTTTGAGCTTACATGATGGTCTGTTCTGCAGTTGGCCCCTAGCCTAGTTCTGACTAATGATATTGGGCTTCTCCATCTTCTTTCCACAGATGTAGTTTGCTTTAATTCCTGTGTATTCCACCTGCTGAGGTCCTCCTGTATAGTCATTATTTCTGTTGTTGAAAAAGTCATGTCCAATGAATAAATCAAAATTTATCATGTGATCTCCCATGTCACTTTTATCACCAAGGCCATTATTTTCCAACTATGCCTCCTTCTAGTTTGTTTCCAGTTTTCATATTTCAATCACCAGTAATTGTCAATACATCTTGATTGCTGTTTGATTAATTTCACACTGCAGAAGTTAATAAAAATCTTCTATTTCTTCATCTGTTGTATTATGATTGGTGCATAAATTTGAATAATATTCATCTTAACTTGTTTTTTTTTGTAGGCATTTGGACATTACCCTATCACACACAGCATTGTATTTCAGGATGGATCTTGAAATGTTCTTTTTGATGATGAATGTGATGCCATTCCTCTTCAATCTGTCATTCCCAGCATAGTAAACCATGTGGTTGTCCCATCTAAAATGGCCAGTACCAGTCTGTTTCAGCTCACTAATGCCTAGAATATTGATTCTTTTACACGTTCCATTTAATTTTTGACAACTTCTATTTCCCTTGATTCATACTTCTTACATTCCATGTTCTGATTACTAATGGATGTTTGCAGCTCTTTGTTCTCATTATGAGCCATACGCCATCAGCAGATGAAAGTCTTGAAAGCTTTACTCCATCTATATCATTAAGACTAACTCTGCTTTCAAGAGGTAAGTCTTTAAAAAAAAAAAAAAAAAGAGGTAAGTCTTCCTCAGTTGCATTTTGAGTGTCTTCCAACCTATGGGCTCATCGTCCATCACAATGGTAGACAACTTTCTACTGCTACTCATAAGGTTTTCACTGGCCTATGGTTTTCAGAAGCAGATGGCCAGGCCTTTTCTTCCTAGTCTGTCTAAGTCTGGGAGTTCCACTAAAACCTGGCCACCATAAGTGACTCTGTTGGCAGTTGAAATATCAGCAGCATAGCTCCCAGCATCACAGGGACACAAAAGTCACCACAGCATGACAAACTGACAGACAAGTGGTGGTTTATCAGAATAACACTTTTTAACTTTAAATATATAAAATAAAGAACACATGTTTAAAAGAAAATCAATAATATTGAAATGGTTGTAAAAACACTTTCATTGCTGAATGTAATAAGTATACCTCGTTATTGTCCTTAGTTAACATCGAGTCAATTCGGACTCATAGCACCCCCCTGTGGCAGAATGGTACTGCTCCACAGGGTTTTCTAAACTTTAATCTTTTTTTTTTTTTTTTAATATTTTATTGTGAATTATGTGATAGTTTACATGGGAGAACATTACTTTTACATTCATCCTATTGTATATCATTTCATTGCCATGGTTAC
>NW_006408525.1:29566241-29567782 GCF_000296735.1 Chrysochloris asiatica
TATTGATCAATTGCTGCCATTATGTTTGTTTTTTTGTGGTGTTGCTGCTTTCTTTGCTCTGTGTGTCTTCCTTTGTTGAGTTCATGCTTATTGTGTTCTTTCTTGTGAGTTTCCTTATAGTTTTAATGTTTCCATGTTCTTGGATTTTCATTCTCTTGGTATGTTGTGTAGTGTTGATTTTCTTTGAGGTTGCCTTATAGTCCATTAACTTTTCTCTCCATTTAGTGCAGTCTATTTTATCCTGTAATCTACCTGACGTTCTCACCATCTGGATCTCTGTTCCTATGTGTTTACCTTCTTTTACATTGTACTTGTTTTGATCATAGACTGACCTCCCAGATTCTCTGTGTTTGTTCTTACAGTTTTGTTCTGTTCTCAACTCTTCCTTCTGTCGATTTAATTCTGGGAGGTGCTGCCATGTATGTCAATCTCTGGTTGTTGTCTGTTCTTGTTGGTTCTCAGTCCAAGAACTCCTTTTAGGATGTTTTGTAGCTCAGGATGGCTTTGACAAAATCCCTTAGCTTCTGTTTATCCTGGAATGTTTTGATTACACTGTCATAATTGATTGATAGCTTTGCTGGACAAAGGATTCTTGGTTGGCAATTTTTTTTCTTTCAGGGTTTTATATATGTTTCCCCATTGCCTTCTTGCTTGCATGGTTTCTGCTGAGAGATCTGAGCTTAATCTGACTTGTTTGCCTTTGTATGTGACACTTCTGTTTTCCCTAGCTGCTTTCAGCAGTGTATCTTTATCTTTGATTTTGGAGAGCTTGATTATGATATGTCTCAGTGATTTTCTTTTGGGGATCTATTCTTCTTGGGGTTCGTTGAGCTTCTTGAATGTTTATCTTTTCACTTTTCAGGATGGTAGAGATATTTTCTTCCAGCAGTTCTTCAACTATTTCCTCTGTGAACTTGTGTGATTCTTCTTGTTCTGGAATGCCAATAATTCTTAAGTTATTCCTCTTCATATTGTCCAACATGAATCTTAAACCTTCTTCTGATTTTTTTATCCTTTTTTTCCTGTTTGTTCTTCTATGTTTGTGGTATTGAGAGATTTGTCTTCCAGCTCACTGGTTCTGCCTTCCATCTCGTCTATTCTACTCCTTTGCCCTTTCAGAGTATTTTCTATTTCTGATATTCTGTTATTGATCATTTGGACATCTTTCTGTAGGTTTTGAATTGTTTCCAATACTGTATCTATCTTATTTGATTGTTCCTGTAGCACTTTCCTGACTTCTTCCTTATTTTTCTCAACTCCACTGTAAAGTGTTATGAAACATTTTATAATCATTTTTCTGAATTCCTTCTCAGGCATTTCCAAGGCCTGTCCTTGGATAGTCCAGGACAATCTCTAAGTCATTTGTCTCAGACATTTTATCTTGTTTCTGGACATGTGCTGATATGGTCATCTGCTTTTGCTTCTTGGACATGTTTAGTGTTTATCTGTGGCTTTACTACTTAATTGAGTATGTGTTTTGGTATTTTTTATGCTTTCTGATTGCTTCCAGGAAGATGTGATCAGGATGTGGGCTTCCCTTT
>NW_006408525.1:29569272-29590623 GCF_000296735.1 Chrysochloris asiatica
ATCTATAGCCCCTGAGCTCAGTTGGGGGAAGGTGAAAGGGAAGGACAAAAGGCTTGGGAGGAGTCCCGCTGTTTTGGCTTCCTGAGCCAGGTTTTCAGGAACTTGGCTGAATAACCAGCACCTGGGACAGATTTAGGGAAGATGGCTTTTTTGTCTATAGAACAAAGAACCGGGAAGTCGCTAAACTATTTTCAGTTAATCCTTTGGAGAAAGGCTTAACCTTGAAACCTTTACAGTCTTGGCTTTAGGAAAATATTACATTTATCTGTGGATACTAAGTGCTCATGTTTGGAATTAATAAAAAACATAACTGAACACTAAGATGAAAAACAATTTGCCATGACTGCCAGTGGCCAGAATTTGTTCCTCAGAGCCTGTGGCCTGTATAGTCTGCACCACTCGGGCCCAGTGGGCCTCGAACTTCTGACCTGTTTTACACGGTCTGCAACAGGTCTTTCTCCCCTGGAGCCTCTAGATTTAGGGGAGAAGCTTCACACCAAGCTGGGAGGGACTAAGACAAGGTACAGCTTGAACTGCCAACCTTTCAGTTCGCAGCTGAGTGTGTAATCACTGCTACACAATCAGCTCTAGGGCAGGTCTAATAGTTACAGTGATTTCCCATGATGTAAGTATTGGCGAGAGCAGCAACAACTTGAAGTGGTGGTGGTGGTGGTGGTGATGTGCCGTGGAGTCGATTCCAACTCACAGCGATCCTGTACAGGGTTTCCGAGGTTGTAAATCTTTATGGGAGCAGAAAGCCTCATCTTTCTCCAGTGGAACAGCTGGTAGTTTTGAACTGCTATCCCTGAGGTTAGCAGCCCGGTTCGTAACCACTATGCTGCCAAAGCTCCTTTGAAGTGATATGGACTGTTTTTATTGGTGACAACATCACAGGCACTGCCTACACTACCCTCAGAATAAACAGCTCAGTGTCACTAGTTGCCATGGACTGACTCCAAATGGCAACCCCATATGTGTCAGAGTAGAACTCTGCTCCAGAGGGTTTTCAACAACTGGGTTTTCAAAAGTAGATCACCAGGCCTTTCTTCCAAAGTCCCTTTCGATAAACTCTAACCTCCAACATTTCAGTCAAACACATTAATGTTTGCATCACCCAGAGACTCCAAATTTCAGAGGTTGGTAAAGGTAAAAACAAAATTGTTTAAAATCCATATTCATGGACTCCCTGAATTCTCCTCACGGTCGCCTTGGAGTGCCTGGGCCACATGTTAAAGTTCCCTGAAGGATTTAAGGTTTCCATCCAGAGACGAGGAGAAATATTTCTGAGGGATCAGGCCCGGAAGATCACGGCCCCGCCCCTCCCTTCCCCTTCCCTCCCTTCGTGGAACTGTATCTGAAGGAAATCAAATCAACAGCAGAGAGTGAGGTCACACTTGCCAGCATCTGACCTACAGTGCCCAGAGCCCACAATGCGGGTCCTCCTGCTGTGGAGTTGCCTCCTGCTCCCAGGTGAGATGGGGTGGGCTATGGGAAGGATGGTGGCCTCAGACCCTCCCCCTCCCCAGAGGGCTTCTGGACCTGTATTTCCTTCCCCCCAAGTGCATGTCCATGTTTCCTGTTCTCAACCCACAGCTCCCGTGCTTAGCTTCCTCAGCCTTAGAGGGGGCCCCAAACTTGCTGCTTCTAGAACCCAGGACCTGTCCTGGGGAGAACCCAGCTTTTCCCTATGACTCCTAGAGCGGCTGTTCCTTCTAGTCTCCCTGGTGTTGTGAGATGCCATTGAGTCAGTTCCAACTCATAGCGACCCTGCGCATGACAGAACGAAACACTGTCTGGTCCTGTGCCACCCTCACAATCATTGGTGTGCTTGGCATGTTTGCAGCTATTTCTCCTCATTCTGAGTTATAATCCATCAGCAACTGAAGGTCCTGAAAGCTTTCTTCCAGTCCATAATTGTGGCCAAATCTTCTCTGAGGAGATATCTCTTCCCAGTCATACTTTGAGTGTCTTCTATCCTGAGGAGCTCATCTTCTGGCACTATATCTGACAATGGTCTATTTATAAGGTTTATTCATAGATCTGACAATGCTATTCATAAGGTTTTCAATGGCTAACCATTCAGAAGTGGTCTGCCTCTCCTTCTTCCTAGTCTGCCTTAGTCTGGAGCGCTACTGAAAACCATCCACCATGGCTGACCCTGCTGGTATTTCAAATAGCGGTGATACAGCTTCCAGTATCCCAGCAGCATGGAAGCCACCACAGTACGACAAACTGACAGACAAGAGTAGCTACTCTCCCTACTCTGTGCCAAACCTTGAGGCAGAAAGGCACTCCTATGGATGTCCATAAACTCAGTAAACGTGTATTGAACCACTGAGAGCTAAAGAATTAGTTCATTTCATCAATTCACAGGCTTACTTTTTTTGATTTGGTGGTTTATTTGCTTTTTTACCTTTTAAGATACAAAAGCAGGACCCACTTTACAAATGCCAAGTGTTCTATCTCTTCAGTATTCTTTTTTATTAGTACATAAGATTACGGTGTGTTATACATACTGTTGTTGTTGTTGTTAAGTGCCATCGAGTCGGTTCTGACTCATAGCAACCCTGTATAGGGTTTCCAAGGAGCAGCTGTTGAGTTTGAACCACTGACCTTATAGTCCAGTGCTGATCCTATAGGTACATCTTAAATTCAGTAAAACCGTATATCACCATCATCTATAGATGAGAAAACACAGAGTCCCAGAGAGTTCAAGCAACTTCCCAAGGTCACACAGCTTCTAAGTGGCAGGGCTGAGAGATTCAAATGTCCATCTGTCTGAATCTAGACTCTGCCTGCCTTCAATATGCCAGGTATAGGAAAACAGCAACAGTCCTAGGAGGAGGTGTCCTGGTTCACAAGGCTGTCCCTAGAAGGGGGTGACTGAGAAAAACCTGCCTTCCTCCCAGTGAAGTGAGGACATCTGCGACTTGGATCAAGCAGGTTCCAACCTCCATCCCCCCACCCACCCCACTCTGGTTTCAGGATCCAGAGCCCTGAAGGGCCCGAAGGAGATCAGCGGGTTTGAAGGCGACACCATATCTGTACGGTGCTCCTATGAGAAGGAACTGAAGGAGCGCCAGAAATATTGGTGCAGGAAGAAAAGGTGGCTCCTCTTCCCCTGTTCTGACACCATTTACTCGGGAGAAGATGGCCAGGAGGTGGTGTCAGGCCGGGTGTCCATCCGAGACAATCGCCAGGAGCTGGCATTCACAGTGACCCTGAGGGACCTCACCCGGGAGGATGAAGGAGAGTACTGGTGTGGAATTAGAATACTGGGCTTCGATAAAACTTTCCTCGTCTCTCTGATCATCTTTCCAGGTAACACATGTCTCAAATTCCTTGCTGGGGCAGGGAGTAGGAAGCATAAGAAGGGGGCACAGGTCATCAGAGGTAAATCCTGTTTCCAGCCAAACTCGCTAGGTGTCTGGAAGACACCACAAGATCAGGCCGGCCAAGTGCTCACAGCATCCGGGGCAGATGGTGCCGCAGAAATCCTAGCTGTTCTTTCGTTCCTGCTGCCCAAGGTCACACTGAATCAAATCAACATCTGTCCAACTCCACCTATAGTGCCTTTTCTCTCTGCCCAGATGAATGGGAGGAAGAATTCCATGGGTTGGGAACAAGATGGACATCCCAGGGAAATATTAAAAAAAAAAAAAAAAAAATACTGCTTCCCTAGAATCATGTATGCCTGAGGACATCCCAGACTCACTCCAACCAAGTCATGGTCACACTGGCCTCATCCTCCTGATGACCTCAGTTCTCCTCTCAGCCTCCCCTCTCCCAGATCTAAAGTCTCAGGGCAGGTGCTGGGGAAGCCTGGGAAGCATCTTCTGGATGAATAGATGAATGGATGGATGAATGGGTGGGTAGATGGATCGGTAGGTAGGTAGATGATAGATAAGATAGATAGTTAGTCACCTAGTCAGCTTATAGGAATCTTGGTGCCATCAAGTTGGTTCCAACTCATAGAACCCCATATAGGGTTTCCAAGGAGCATCTGGTGGGTTTGAACTGCCGACCCTGTAGTCCTCAGTACAGTACTGACCCTACAGCATCACACTTTTTGTAGAACAAAACATCCATCTGGTCCTGCATCATCCTCACCAATAATGGCATGCTTGAAGCCATCATTGCAACCCTCGTACCAGTCAGTGTCAGTGAAGGTCTCCCTCATCCTCGACTTCACCACACCTGACATTCTCCTCCAGTGATTGGTCACATCTGATGGTGTCTCCAAAGCAAGCAGGCTGGGCAATGTTCTGTTGTGATCCATAACGTTATCAGGGACTCATTTTCAGAAGCAGATCGAGACCTTTCTTCCTTGTTCATCTTAGTCTGAAAGCTCTGCCCCTGCTGGTGTCTGAAATACTGGTGGTATAGCTTCAGCCTCACAGAAACATGTAAGCCTCCACAGAATGACAAACTGACAGACAGGTGGGTTTGTTGGATTAGGGGACTCTCAAGAGCTAAGGTTGGAGCCAGGGGTGGAGGCAGGGGGTGGAGCACCTCTCTAGGTGACCAGAAACCCATTGGGTTTGCTGAGTAGAAGGAAGCCAGAGAGGGCCCAGGGAGTGGGCAGACCCAGTCTGTCAGATAGGAGGGGCAAAGTAGGGTTTTGTATCCCTGTTTCCCAGATAGGGGCTGAAGCTCCAAGAGGTCTAACAGCAGGGACTGGTGGAACCAGGATTCAAAGGCAGATCATTTCTGGTTTTGGAGTCTTCTTTGTTCTCATGATGAGTGCCCATCTCCACCACCAGATCCATCAGCCATGGGGCCTGATTTTAATTCAGAGAAATAAATTTAAATTCATCAAATAATCATGTTGTTAAGTGCTGTCAAGTCAGTGACATAGTGACCCTGTGTAGGGTTTCCAAGGTCAGTGGGTTTGAACCACTGACCTTTCAGTTAGCAGTCCAGTGCTCTAATCCCTTTTTATCTGTATCCAAACCTCATTTTAACCTAAATCTCACGTGTGTCAGAGTAGAAGTGTGATCTGCCAGGTTTTCAATGACTGATTGGTCAGAAGTAAATCGCCAGTCCTTTCTTCTAAAGTGTCTACGGGTAGATGAGAAATTCTAGTCTTTCAGTTAACAGCCAAGCATATTAACAGTTTACATCACCTAAACACCATTTGTAGCTAGTTGTGATCAATTTTACCTCATTTAGGCTCTCCTTATTTATGTCTTTAACTCTTACTCTTGTTTGTAATTATTTGTTTGTATACAACATGTATTGTATACGGCATGTGTTGTATATGGCATGTGTTGTATACGACATGTGTTGTATACGGCATGTGTTGTATACGACATGTGTTGTATACGGCATGTGTTGTATACGACGTGTGTTGTATACGGCATGTGTTATTGCTGTTAAGTGCCGTCAAGTAGACTTCGACTCGCAGCAACCCTGTTTAGGGT
The DNA here is from genome assembly GCF_000296735.1 of Chrysochloris asiatica. Taxonomy (NCBI): domain Eukaryota; kingdom Metazoa; phylum Chordata; class Mammalia; order Afrosoricida; family Chrysochloridae; genus Chrysochloris; species Chrysochloris asiatica. The sequence continues at coordinate 29,574,696 of NW_006408525.1, forward strand.
TTCCCAAGAGCGGCTGGTGAATTTGAACTGCCAACCTTGCAGTTTAAACCCACCTTGTGCATTACCCCACAGCGCCACACCAGGTATGTGGCATATATACAAATAATTTATAGTATCATATTATCATCCTACATCAGAACTTGCTAGCCTCTCTCTAGTTGTTGTTGTTGTTGTTGTATCCCATGGAGTCGGTACGGACTCAAATCAACCCTGTACAGGGTTTCCGAGGCTGTAAATCTTTACAGGAGCAGAAAGTCTCATCTTTCTCCAGCGGAACTGCTGGTAGTTTTGAACTGCTGACCCTGAGGTTAGCAGCCCGATTCGTAACCACTGCACTACCAGAGCTCCTTCTAGTGACCTTGGGGATATTGAAAATGAAGGAGACTGCATAATGGTAGAGGTATGCCCTGATGGTTAGTGGTAGCATTTTTGCCTTCTGTGAGGTACACCTGGATTTGATTCCTGGCCAATATGCAAACACAGCTTCCATCCATCTTTCTGTGGAGTTTTGCATATTGCCATGATGCTGATCAAGTTTGAGTGGAGCTTCCAGACTACAACAGACTAGGAAGAAAGGCCTGGCAATCTGCTTCCAAAATCAGCTAATGAAAATCTTATGATCACAGTGATACAATCTGCAACTAGTCATGGGAAACCTTGCAGTTCAAACCCACTTCGTGGTCCAGTGCATTACCCCACAGCGCCACACCAGGTATGTGGCATATACACAAGTAATTTATAGTATCATATTATCATCCTAAGGAGCTCTGGTAGCGTAGTGGTTACGAATCGGGCTGCGAACCTTAAGGTCAGCGGTTCGAAACTACCAGCCGCTCCGCGGGAGAAAGATGAGGCTTTCTACTCCCGTAAAGATTTACACCCTCGGAAACCCTGTACAGGGTCGCTATGGGTCGGACCCGACTCGATGGCACTTAACAACAACAACAACAAGTACTGGAACAGAGAATGGTGGAGAAAGAGGGGAAATCCAAGTAGAATGTAAGACAAAACAGACTGGGGAGGTGGAGAAGCTAGGGGACCTCAGTGGCTTCGGGAGTTTGGTCAACAGGTTTTGTCCACTGCGTTGGACACAGAAAGTAGGTCTTTTGGCTTTGGTAAGTCCCAGCTTAGTGGGGGAGACCCAGTAAACAAGTTGTTAATAGCTGGCATCAAATCAGCCCCAACTCATGGTAACTTCCTGCACCACAGAACATGCCCAGTGGCCTGCTCCACGCCCAGGTTCGGTTGCAGATCTCGTTTTCATTGACTGGGTTTCAGAAGCAGATTGGCAGATCTTTCTTCAAAGTCCATTATATTAAACAAGTAATTGCAGCATAATCAAGTATAAATTCTGCTGGAGGCTTGCACAGGATGTTGGAGGTTGTGGGGTAGGGAGGTAGTGACACCTGAGCTGAATACTAAAGAACAGGAAAGGCATTGTCCACAGAGGAACAGCATGCTCAAGGCATAGAGGCCGGCATGAGGCTTGCTTAATTGGAATGGAGGGCGGCTCTTAATGACTGAAGGATCAGATAGGCAAGGAGGTGAAGTTGCCAGGGTGAAATGAAACCTGAGTTTGCAAGGCCTTGAAAGTCATGCTAAAGAGTTCAAATGTCATCTTCTAGTCACTGGAGAGCCATTGATTGTTCTATATCAAGGATTAACAAGAGTCAATACATGGTATCTTACAGACAAAATTGACATGGGTGTGCAGGATGGCATGGGAGGCTTGGGCTGGGGAGCAGTGTGGTATAAGGGAAGCTGGAGGCCTGAACGAAGCTGGAGGCCAGGGGGGAAGTACAAGGAGGGAAAGACCTTGGAGCAGCTGGAACCCACCACCCTTGGCTCCTGATTGGCTGAGGAGAGGAGATGAGTAACACTCTGAGCTGGTGGGTGGGGGCTGGGGGCGGGGAGCTGCCTGCTTTCATGGAAGGGTTCCAAGCAGCAGTTCAGGGCTTCCCTGAGACCAGACTCTCCTTTTCCTCTAGGGCCCTGCTGTCCTCCCTCCCCTCTATCCTCCTTACAGCCTCTTGCTACAAGCTTCCAGCCCAAAGCAAAAGTTTGGCAAACTCAGGCCATGGAATTGAGTGAGTGAATGGTTTTCTGTCCCTCCTTCACCCCTTCTTCAAGAAACATCTGGTGAGGGCCTATCTTTGTGGCTACTCACCTACCGTCACAAGTTTGGGTAGCTGGATTGTCCAGCTGAGGAAAAGAATGGAGGAGGTCAGTGGGGTTGGGTCCCTCACTCCAGGTCACCCCAGAAGTGGACACAGCCTGACCATGAAGCTGATGCTCTGTCTGTCCCACCCAGAAAGCCTAGGCTCAGGCTCTGACCTCAGGATCCACCCCTGCATCCCTGTCCTGACCAGCTCTGTGGCTGGTGAAGGAGGCCAAGGTCTAGGTGGTGAAGGTGTTAGGATATTCTCTGATGAAGGAGGAGGTGACAATTGGGCAGAATTGTAGGAGATGGAAGGAAGGTGACTACATGAGTGGTCACTGAATGGGCCAGCGGTGTGATCGCAATGTCCCATACAGAGAACAGGTTGTAGGTGTAAAAAGAGGGGGAAGCTTATGTACCATAGTGGGGTGTGCCTAATACGGGATTTGCTTCTTCAAATTGGCTTCATAGGCCCGTGCTTGCTTCCTGGGTGTGTCCTTTAGCTGAGGCTGCTCTGAGAAATTGGTCCTGGGGAGGCTCAAGTTTGGGTCACAGGTCAGAGGTCTGGGAATGTGGGGATTCAAGGGTCAGGGAAGGTGCTGAGGCATTGCTTTTGGACTTATAGCTTCTCCTGATCTCCAGCTGAGAGTCACCACAGCCAAGCAGGGGAAGACAGGGGCCAAGGCCCCTCCATACACAGACACCTCCCTGCATGCACACGCAGGACCCTCACTATACACAAGTGCCTCTCCTCATGAAGAGACCTCTTCTTACTCAGCGACCACTCCTCATACAGCGACCTCTCCTTCTGCAGGGAGCTCCCGCCTGGCCACACAGCTGGACTTCACCTCAGCAAAGGGTACCAGCCCCAACCCCAGCAGCAGTAGCTCCAAGTCCAGGTGAGTGGCCAAGGTCTCTAAACCATAGGTGACTTTGTGTAAATAAGAACCTGATGCCTCTTCTTTCTCGTGGATATAGGCTCTTGTCATAGCCCCAGCATAGGGTTCAGAGGGCAAGCTGGAGTTCAGCCCCCACTTCTGCTATAACAGGGCTCTTGAGCAATAAACCACCTGAACAATACAGAAAGCAGCAGCCCTGTTGCCCTGTATTCACTGCCCCCCTTCATCAAGTTGGAGGGTCCAACCATAGCTCTAGTCCCTCTCCCTGGCCCAGCTACCCCAGTTCAATAGCTTTTACCGCAATATTTTGTACTGAGCCCTGTGCTAAGCATTAAAATATGGAACTTAAAATAATAAATATGAAAAGTAGAAACAAAGACACCAGTCTTAGCCAACTGGAGTTTCCAACCCAAATTCAGGGGTTGTAATTACATTCAGTTACTGATCCCCTGGTAACTGCTGGCAGGTTCAGATCCAGCAGAAAGTGTCTCCCGGGGTTAACAATTGGAGCTGGGTCCCATTCCACACCAGACAGGCAAAACATGGGCTGACCAGATGACATGTCCAGCAGCCCTCTGAGGTCCTTGAGAAAGGCAGGGATGTGACTGAAACTCAGAATAAGAATACCATAGTGAAGCCTCATCAACCCTCAGACCACCAAAGAGCTCTGGTGTTGTTGTTGTTGAGTGCCACATCAGTTCGGACCCATAGTGACCCTGTATAGGGTTTTCGAGGAGCAGTTGGTGAGCTTGAACTGCCGACCTTGCAGTTCAAACCGACTTTGCAGTCCAGCGCATTAACCCACAGCGCCACACCAGGAAGCGATGGTCGATGAGCTGAGCTGCTCACAACAACGTCAGCGGTTCGCATTTACCAACCGTTCCTCGGGAGAAAGATGAGGCTTTCTGCTCCTGTGAAGATTTACAGACTCAGAAACCCTATACAGGGTCACTATGAATTGGAACCGACTCTGCAGCACATCACCGCCACCACTGCCACCAGAGGCCATTCTGATCAAGGTCACAGTAGTGATTCCTGGATAAAATGGGGAACAAATATGAAGCAGAGCTCAAATTCTTCTTTAAAAAAATAAACTAGGCCAGACAAAAAAGACACTGAATGTAAAACTAATGTTCCCCCATGTAAACTATCACACAATACACAACAAAACATTTATTTAATTAAAAAAAAATTTACACACACACACAAAAATCAATAGGGCAACATTTTCCTAAGGATAAAGTTGAGAAGGGATAGGAAGGTGGTGAAATGCAAATAAGAACCTCTGGAAGCAAACAGGATAACAGTTGCTACCTGGAGGGGATTGTAATCATTGAGATGAAGCAGAGTGTATGATTTGTTGAATATAAAGCTGATGATCTTCTTTGTAAACCTTCACTCAATTCACAATAAAAGGTTAAAAAAAAAAAAAAAAAAAGGACACTGAGTCCCTGAGATAATCATCTTGAAACCTAGACCTGAGCCTATCCCCTACGATCATCATTTAGGGAAATAGCAGACAGTACACAAATAAAGGACAATGACCATAAGATCTGTGTCCTACTCAGAAACCAGAAGGTCAGTAATTACTCAAAAGCAAAGATGAGAGGATAAGGGGACAGAGAAATTAGAGTACAGGAAAGGGAACAAAGAGAATGTAGACTCTTCGTGATACATGGAATTAATGTTACTGAACACATTATGTGGAAATTGTCAAAGGGGAACCTAACGTCTTATATATACTATCACCAAAAATCCAATTAAAATATTGTTAAAAAAAAAAGTCACGTTGCCCAGAGAATCAATGATATCAACTAGTAAAAGTCAGTGAGGATGCCCCAGTGTACCATTGCCCTAAGCTTAGATGCCAACTGTGTGATGTGCTTCTTACCCTCTTCCGTTCTCAGTTTCTCCTGTGTGAAATCAGACCAGCTCTACCTAGTTAACTAACAGTGGTGGTGAAAATGAATTGTTAACACTGGCACCAAGTTTTACTTGCATCAGACACTGTGCTAAGCACATCCAAAGCCATTTAATTATCACAACAATCCTCTGAAGTGTTATTGTCATTGTTTGTTATTGATTCCAACTCACGGTGGTCCTCTGTGTGTAAAGTAGAACACTTCTATAAGGTTTTCAGGGATGTGACCTTTCAGAAGCAGATAACCAGGGCTTCTGAGGCATCTTCTGAGGTGTCTCTGGGTAGGTTAGAACAGCCAAACTTTCAGTTAGTAGTTGAGCACTTATTATCATCCCCATTTTACAGAGGGGGAAACTGACACCCTGGAAAATTAAGCCACTTGCCCAAGGATATAGTGGAGTCTGGGTAGCTGGCTTCAGAGTCTGCACTAATTAAATAAAAGAATGCCATCAGTAACAAATGCCATGCAAATCTTTGCTGGGCTAAGTTGGGTTTCACACTAGGGACTGATTTCCTCAGCCCTTTTCCTCAGATCCCAAAGACAGCCACTGGCCTCCTTCCATGTCGCCCCCAGGGTGTCCATCCCGATGATCCGAATCTTGGCCCCAGTCCTTGTGTTGCTGGCCCTTCTGCTGGCTACAGGCCTGGCTGTCCTTGGCAGCTTCGTGCTCCGCCGGAGGAGAAAAGGTGAGCAAGGGTGGGTAAGAGGTGGTGGGCAGCTCTCAACTAGGGCTGTTCCCTGAGAACCACAGTTCCCTTCTCTACCTCCCCAAGAGACCTTTGGGCTGAGGCAGGGCCAAGAGGCAATAAGAAACAGGAGAAAGCGATTCAAATGTGGGAGCAGAGGGGATTCTCAACTTCAGTCACTTCTGTCCCCATCAGTCCCAGTGACTCTGCGAGTCCAGCCCTTGGTCGGCAACTGACTGCCAGGAAACACTGAACTCAAACAGAGCCAACATTGTGGCCCTCTAGAGGTGCTCAGTCCCTGCCATAGACTTGATTTCAAAGCCCAGCTCTGCCACTTTTTAGCTGTGTGACCTTGGACAAGTCACCTAACCTCCCTGAGCCTCAGTTTTCTTAGATCATGGATATGTGTGATTTCTGCATCACTGGAAGATTTTAAGTAACTCTAGCAACGGAAATAGAATGCAAGCCACATATGTAATTCAAGTTCCTAGCGGTCAAGTTATAAAAAGGAAAAAATAAACAAGTGAAGTTAATTTTAACACTATTATTTCTCTAACTTGATCTATCCAAAATGTTATTATTTCAACATGGAATAAAAAAAAAGGAACTATGATACATAGTCTCCTTTTATTCTTATCTGGGGTGTATTTCACACTCACAGCACAACTCAACTTGCATTAGTCACATTTCCAAGGCTCAGTGGCCCCATGTGGCTCGCTGCCCAATTGATAGTGGCCAGTACAGACATTGTTTCGTTCTGCTGTACATGGGGTCGCTATGAGTCAGTTTCCACTCGATGGCACCTGACAACAACAGACAGTGAGAGCTAACAGAAGTCAGAAGAGCCAGCGTGTACCAGGTACTGCTCTGCAGAGATAGCATTTCAATCTCCTCAGCTCTATGGAGGGGTTAGGAACGATGCGTCACATTTTACAGGGAAGGAAACTGAGGTTAGACAGGCTGTCCAGTGAAGTGGTAGAGCCAGGAAGATCTGTGCCAAAATATGTTGTAAATTGTCAAGTGTTGTTCCAGTGAAGGTGGCCAGTGGCCCTTGTGTGACTTCCAGGAAGAGCTGGACAGGTGTCTGAGAACTCAGCCTGCCCTGATGGGGGTGGGGCCTGGCCTGGTCCTGGGAAAGGCCAGCTCTTCACTCTGCAGCCCCAAGAGAGTCCTCCCCAAATGCAGGCCCACCGTCCTGATATGGCCCAGGCTCCTCTCCTTAACCCAGAGGTCTAGGTCTCCATGCAACTAAAACCCCTCAGGGCTGGCCACCCTCAGACCCGCCCAAGCCGCTAGGCCTTCACACAGGCTTCATGGAGCAGAGTTGCCTGAAGGTGCTGACAGATGGTTGGTCAGTGCTGTGTGGCTTCCAGGAAATCAACAGCAGACCCTCCTCTGGATCCTTTGGGTTCCCCAGGGCCTGTGTGTGGCTCCAGCTTTATCCCCTATACAGCAAACAGCTCTGCCTACTTCCCCAGGCCCCACAGGAGAGTCTAGAGGAGCACCAGGGTGTCAGTACTCCCTGTCACAACTTCAGAGCCACTTAGCATCTCGCATCTCAATTGTGGTCCCCAGCAAGCAGCGGCATCTCCTGGAAGCCTATTAGAAATGCAAACTCTCATGCTCCCAAACTCAACCTGACTGATTAGAATCCACATTTTAATATTTCCAGGGGCCTTGTGTGCACATTAGGGATCCCTGGTGGTGTCATGGTTAAGCGTTGGCTGCTCACTGAAAGGGGAGCGATTCCAACCCACTAGGGAGGGAGGTGTAGCAACCTGCTTCTGTAAAGATGACAGCTTCAGAAACCCCATAGGGCAGTTCCACTCTGTCCTCTAGGATCTCTGTGAGTTGGAATCCATTCGATGGCAGCAGGTAGGGACATTAAGGGTGAGAAGTACAGAATTCCTTTCCCAGAGCTCTCCATGGGTCTGACCTCAGTGGCTGGATCATTGCCAAGGGTCTCTGAGCTAGAAGGGCTTTCTCTGTTCACCTTGTCCTACCAAATCCCGCTGCAAGGCCCCTGTTTTTAAGGTGGCTGGCCCACCTCTCTGAAAGCAGTTGCAGGCTACTCCTCGCTACTCCTGACGTCATGGGCTTCTCCTGGGTCTCTTTCAGCTCATGAGGCCATGGAGCCAGAGAAGAACCAGCAGGTCCACCTCTCACAGTTGGCCAAGAAAGAGGTAAGCTGAAGGCCAAGCTCAGATCCCCTTGGCCCTGGAAGTCAGGACTCACGGGTCCTGCCTCCGTTTTCCCACCGGGTTCTCCGTTTCTGAACTGACCTAGAGATCAAGCTTGCTTCAACGATCATCAGCCCACCAGATTTAAGCCGGCTACAGTCAGTGCCCACCACACCCCTGGTTTCCCACCAGGAGCCAGGTAGGAGGTGGGGTGGGGGTGGTACAAATGTCTTCTTTCCCAGGCCCAGCCCCTCTTCCTGCCCCCTTATACAATCAGAGAACTGACCCAGAGGGGACCTTTGAGGTCATCTAGTCCCGTGGTTCTCTAGTTTGATGCAAACCCCCTCTCAGAACATCCAGGGGTGCTGTTGGAAACACACTTTTCTGGGCCCCAGCTCCAACCTCTAGGGGCAGGGCCCAGGAACCTGTATTTTAAATATTGTCCCAGGGAATTCTGCCAGCGCCTCAGAGTGTGATAACAGAGTCCAGTTTGTTTTTGCAGAAGAGGAAACTGAGGCCCAGAGAGGGTAAACGTCTTGCCCAAGGTCACACAGCATGTGGTGACCCAAATGGAGAATGGGACCCAGATCTGCTGATTCTCAACTCTCCTTTTTCAGAAACACCCTGAGGTGTTGTCTCAGTTTTCAAGGTGTTTCCTTGGCTATACCATAGGGTACACACTGAGGGAAAACAGGTGACCAAGAGAATGGGGATCTCTACACCCATCTTTCTGGAGAGGTCACCTCCTCCAGGGCCTTTCCCTGACCCCTGCAAGAAGAGTCGGTCCCTGGCAGCATCCTGAGAAAGTGTCAGGATCACAGTTCAGGAAACATCCGGCTTCACCCCACCCCACCCCCAGCTCCTCTTCCCTCAGCTGTTTATAGAAATTCTTCCAAACCAGTTCCCTCAAATCTGGGGGCAGGAAAGGGGGCCTGCTAGCCCCTGCTTTCCTGGCGCCAGTGAGGACAAAAGACTCAGGCTCCATCATCACCCCTGCCCCTGGGGAGAGGTTGGGGTGGGAAGGGAGGTATCAGCCTTGGCTTAGGAAGCAGCTGTTGTTGTCTCAGGAAGCTCCACAAGGACAAAGGTGAAGGAAGGCAGTGAGGGAAAAGTCATGAGTGGATGGAGGGAGCTACCACTAACCACGAGCAAGGTCGCCGCCTGGTAGTCCCAGAGCCATGGGACTCACCCCCACTCAGCTCCAGAAGAGGGGTTGGGGTGAGAGGGAATCCTCTGTCCTGTGGAGGGGAGGCTAAGAGGGGGCCTATGCCAACCAGGCTTCCTGCCCTGCCACCCCTGTCCACTCTGGGAGGGACTGCCTGGGACTTGTTTGTACCTACTTGTTCTAAGGCACCTGTCCCTGCCCTGAAGAAGTGGGAAGGGACAGGAACAGGCAGAGGAGCTGTGGGAGGTGGTTTCCCAAGCTCCAGAAGCAAAGCCCTGTGTTGTTGTTGTTGTTGTTGTTAGGTGTTGTCCAGTCGGTTCCAACTCATTGGAACCCTGCGTACAACCAAACAAAACACGGCTTGGTCCTGCGTCCTTCTCACACTCACGGCTGTATTTGAGCCCATTGTGGCAGCCCCCGTGTCATTCCGTCATATGGAGGGTCTTCCTCCACGTCTCTGACTCAGCATCATGTCCTTCTCTAGAGACTTGTCCCTCCTGATATCATGTGCAAAATACTGGAGACAAAGTCTCTCCATCCTCGATTCTAAGAAGCATTCTGGTTGTACTTCTTCCGGCACAGATGTGTTCATTCTTCTGGCATTCTATGGCATATATTCAATACTCTTTGACAAAAACCGTAATTTAAAGGCATCAATTCTTCTTCCACTGTCCTTATTCATTGTCTAGCATTTGCATGCATATTAGATGATTGAAAAAACCATGGCCTAGGTCAGGCACACCCTAGTCCTCAAAGTGACATCTTTGTTCTTTAACCCTTTAAAGAGGCCTTTTATAGCAGATTTGTCCAATGTAGTCTGTCCTTTGATTTCTTGACTGCTGCTTCTGTGGGCATTGACGGTGGATCAAAGTAAAATGAAATCCTTGACAACTTCAATCTTTTCTCTGTTTGTCATAATGTTGCTTATTGGTCCAGTTGTGAGGATTTTGTCTTCATGTTGAGGTGTAATCCATACTGAAGGGTGTAGTCTTTGATTTTCATCAGTAAGGGCTTCAAGTCCTCTTTCTGCAAGCAAAGGAGAACCCTGTATGCATGATCAATGGAAGGCTTCTACTTTGTCTTGATTTGTTTCCCTTTTGGGATCCCTGTAGTTTTTAGTAGAGTCTGAAGATGGAATTGCTCACATTCAGGACAAAGAGGGAGGGGAAGCTCTACTTGCCCTGAGAGAGCCCCCCAAAAAGGCATGAAAAGAGAAAAGTGTTCGAGGCCAGAGAACCATTTTTCTTCCTTGGAAACCATCCTTCGTTTTGCTGGGAGGATTGGCCTCCATTCATTCATCCACTTTCCCCTTTTATTGAATATGTGCGTACCCGAGGTTTGACGCATATTATTGCATCTCCATGATTCCAACATGAGCATTATTATTGCCTCCATTTTAGAAATGAGGAAACAGAAGCTCAGAGAAGATAAGTAACTTCCGAAAGTGACCCTGCCAGAAAGAGGCAGTCGGCAAACTCATTGAGGTCTGTGGGGCTGTCCGCAAAGCCCTGTGCTTCTTCCACCAACCCCCACATTGAAGTATGTTGTTGTTGTTAAGTGCCGTAGGGTCAGTTTTGACTCATAGCAATCCTGTATAGGGTTTCTGAGGAGCGGCTGGAGAGACTGAACCACTAACATTGCGGTTCAAGCCGACACTTCAGTCCACAGCTTTAGCCCACAGCACCACACCAGCACTCATGCTGAAGTATGAGGGGTATAAATTACGACACAAAGCCTACAGCCTTCCCCAGACTCAGGGAGGAGATCAGTTCGTAGCCCATGAATGTGGGAAGAAGTACAAAGGCCATGACTAACTTGTGGGAAAACAATGATCCAATTGGGGTGTGGGTCAGATAGGCATTCCCTGCTTCTTTGCTGCTATTTTCCTAGTACCACAAAAGACAGGCTCCCATATATGGCTTATATATTCAACAGCCCAGAGGAGGGGTCCCTTCTGTACAGAGAAAATGCCACCACGCTTGCAGGAACAGGGCAGGATGTTCAGGATGGGCAAGGCACAAAGGGACTGCAACTGCACTGGACACACGGTTATACGTGGTCCTCGCCATGGCCTACTTTAAGGTTTGGTGTCTGCCTGTGATGTTCTTTCCTCAAACCTGGTCACTAGGGTGACATTTCTGCTGCTGGTGGTGGTCAGCAATCAGTAGTGGCTGGGTTGTGACCGAATCACAAAACTGTGGACATGGGACTTGTGAGAATTGACTCTGACTTCAGGAGTCTTCTAGTGTAGCTGTAGCTTTGCCATGCACCAAGGTCCCCTCTGCCCTCCCCTAGATGGGCAGGGCTGGGAGAGACAAGGGCCACGAGAGACACACAGCATTTGTGAACTCTCCTTCCCCAACCCCTCATTCCCCAAATCATATCTCACGGAAAGAATCCTGGATGGATTCTTACCTTGTCCCTGTGAGGTTAAAAGTGTCACCTGAGACAGCTCCAATATCCACCTCTGTCTCAGCGCTTCAGCTGGGCTTTTGATGGAGGTAGAGGCCCCAGGTAGTAGACAAGGAACACAATTGAGACAAAGAGAAAAGTGTGGCTGTCCTGCCAGATGGCTGCATGGTAGGGAAAGAGCTTGGGTCTGGGGATGTGAGTACAAAGCCCAGTTAGGCCACTTGGCAGCTGTGTGACTTCAAGCAAGTTACACTGCCTCACTGAGCTTTGGTTTCCCCAACTCACATCATCTGTGGGTGCCTAGTGATGGAAAACTGCTTCTTTTGGTTTTAGCACTCATCTGTCCATGGAGACAGGCTCTGCTAGGGGATTTAGCCAGCTCCAGCCTCTGCTCCAAAGCAGTTGTCCACCTGACAGGACAAGGGAAGGTGGTATAGATGGCCCTTAGTTCCTGACCTGAGGGCACATGGGAGCAGCCAGATCTAGTCAGAAGGTGGGCTTCTCTGTCTGTCTCTCCTCCCCGGGCCTCAGTTTCCTCATTCAAAACATGGAACTCCTCAAGCTAATGATCTAGTTTTCTTTTAAAAAATAATTACGATAGCCTACATATGTATTTTTTTATTGACAAAACCTTTTTTTCTTTTTTAAGACTTTATGCGGCCTCAACTGATTTTTTTGTTCGTAGGTTAATTTCCTTGTTCATATGTTAATGCCCACCTGCTCATCGGAGACCACTTCAATTGAACCTCACGTCTCTAGAATCATAGTTCCTTAGAGTCAAAAGACAGCTCAGAAGTCCTCTACAGTAGTAGATAAAACCTTTTTGGGATCATTATGCTTCAATATATTTTTCCTTATAAAATGGCATGGAACAGGTAAAACCATCCTGCAGAATTTCACTCTTTACAACTCTTCAGATATTTAGGAAATTGTACCTAGGAAAGATATAGGAACATCAAGAACTAACCACTGTCTTTTCTGGAGTAACCACCATGGTATGAATTGCCCCACAATCCAGGTACAAATAGGGTCACATTGCTAGTTTACCCACTTAATCCCTTGGTTTATTATGAAACTGTCTGTGAGTTACAGAAAAACACCAGGAACTCAAAGGTGGGGAGGTGTCAACAGAAGGGTCTTGAATGCCATCATTCCTCACATTAAAAGTTATAGCCAACAAAATAGTTTTTTCTGCTCAGCCATTCAAATATTTTGATTATTCACCCCTTCACAGAGAATATGCTCACTTTCATGAAGAAGTAAATCTGATTGCCTCCAATTTGGTTCAACATTTTGATTTTGTGATTGTGAAGTGCCGTCGAGTCGATTCCGACCCATAGCGACCCTGTACAGGGTTTCCAAGGGTGTAAATCTTTACAGGAGTAGAAAGCCTCATCTTTCTCCCGCGGAGCGGCTGGTAGTTTCGAACATAGGCCCATGGAAATCGCCCTGGTAGAGATGCCAACAACTTTCCGTGACCTCTCTCATTAGATGACAGAGAAAAAAACAAATGCGAACTATCAAATGCCAGAAACTATCAAATAAATTCAAATGCAATCATTAGCAAACTTTGAACTATTTTTAGTTTCTGTCCTACAGCTATTTAAAAATGGTTAACATAAACTCAGAATGATATACTATCATACTCTAATTGCTTTGTATTTTTATTGTAGTTTACTTATAAATTCTTTGTTTCTATAATAATAATTGAAATCTAATTTGGGAAAAAACTAAGGAAATCTTCCTGAAATGATCATCTGTAAATATTCTCTTCCATTCAAGTTGTCGACATGCCTTTCAGAATGTATTACATTTGACTTTTAATCATCCATCTGCTCCTCAGCTGGTCACCTTCTGTCTCTTCTTCCTTCTCAGTCTCTTCAATCTCAAACTCCGCCTCTTTTTCTTCCTCCTCCAACTGCTCAGTTCTTTCTGTTACAAATACCTCCTCCTCCTCATTGCAGCTCTCTGCCACAGCTCTGAATTCCCGTATGCCTTCCGTTATGTGTATTTGAAGCCTCCTCCTCTTCTGAGCTCAATCCCAGGTCCCATGTACTCAATAAAGTGTGATACCAAGTCATCTCCGCAGGAATTTAGCAATTAGTAAGCCTCCCCAGTGATTACTGATCTCTTAAGAATCCTTCCTACGCTGTTATTCAGTGAATCTTTGCTGTCTCTGGGCCAATTCAAAGGTACAGCCTTCAGGCTCTTTCTGCTTAAAGGATTGCTGTTGTAAGCTGTCACTGAATCGATGCTGACTCATGAGACCCCAAGTTTGCGGAGTAGACTTCCCAAGGCTGTGACTTTTCAGAAGCAGATGGCCAGGCCTGTCTTCCAAGATACTTCTGGAAGGATTAGAACCACCAACCTTTCAGCTAATAGTCAAGTGCTTAGCTCTCTGCACCACCCAGGGACCTCCACTTAAAGAACCAAAATAACAATATTGAGACAAATAAATCTTCCAGGAGTTCCCATTTATTGAGTGATAAGACATTAATATCAATCATTATTGTAACTCTAAGGGGAAAATCATTTCCATTTTACAGCTGAGGAAACTAAACTTCAGAGAGATTAGATGCGTAACCCAAGGTTACACAGAGATGTGTAACCTTAAGTGTTATCAAATTGGTTCCAACTCAAAATGACCCTGTATAAGGTTTCTGAGGAGTGGCTGGTGGGTTTGAACCACTGACCTTTCAGTTAGTAGTCAAGTGCTTATCCTACAACCCCACAGAGACATAGGAAATGGTAAAACCAGGATTGGGACCAAGGATTCTGATTCCACCACCATGTTCTCTGCCTCACCCACCCTTCCCCACCTGTCCCTCGTCCCTTTCTTCTTGCAATTCATCCGCTGCCAAGGACAGTCTGGCCTGATGGTGTCTCTGTTACAGGAGCCTGGCTGCATCCCGGAGTATGCCGTGGTCAAACTTGCTGACCCTTGTGCCAGCCACAAGCCCTCTGAGCTCCCTAACACAGAGCTCCAGTGCCTAAACCAGGTGTGAACAAAAGGGCTTACTTCCCCAACTCAAGTCTGACAATGTGGGGAAGGGGGAGGGGGAGGGTTCTTTCCTCCACATCCAGTCTCCAACCTCTGTTCCACTTCACATCACCTTTGGCCCTGTTCAGAAAATTATGGAATCACTTGTTGGAAACCTGGGCTTAAAATACTCTGAGTTGGCAGGATTCCCATATCAGCAGCCAGAACCTAAGGTGATAAGGATTGGTAGAGTGAGAGGGAGGGGTGAAGCAAAGCCTGGGATCCCAAGGAGAAGAAGAAGTTGTTAAGTGGACAGAGGCCTGGGTCTTATGGGAAAAGCTAGGTGGACCCTCCCAACCGGACTTTACTTTTAACCCTTCACTGTTGCATTTACAGACTTCAGAGGAAGAGGAATCCTCTTCCCAGGACCCCAAAGGGGACAGCATTCCAGAGCCTCTTCATTACTTGTCTGAGGAGAAACTGTACCTCTCAGAGTTCATCCCTGTCTAGATGCCCTCCCGGCCAGTCCTGCCGTGAAGCTGAACAACCGAATTTGCACTAACTCACATGAGCCTCATGCCACCCCCTCAGAATTCAACTGCCCATCCTCCCCAACCCAGACTCCCCTCCTGACTGCCCCAGGTAACCTGGAAGCATTTGTCAGCCCTGGACCCTGCAGGTGGCCACCTCAGAGTTCCAGCTAAAAGGCTGGCAGCTTGTGTCCACCCAGAGGTACCTTGAAAGGAAGCCCTATCGATCTACTTCCAAAACATCAGCCATTGAAAACCCAGTGGAGCATAGTTCTATCTGGCACACATGGGGTGGAGTGGGGGGCCATGAACTGGAATTGACTTGATGGCAACTAACTAATAAGACAAAGGGACTTCCAAAAGTGGGGAAATTAACATTTAAAATCACAGAATCTGTCCATGAACTTTTTGAAGCTCCCTTGTATAGTCACACTGAGACAGGGAGTAAAGCCGCTGGACCCTTACTGGGGCCCAGGCAGGTTTGGGGGATCCTATCTGAGTTTGTTTCTGTTCCAGGAAATCCCCAGGTTCCCAGAAACCCTATGTAGGGTTGCTATGAGTTGGAATCCACTCTCCACGGCACTTAACAAGGTACTCAGCAACAGCTCACGTCCTCCCATTCCAGACTCTACCTTCTCCTCCTCCTTTCCACCCACACACCAGGGTCTCCTGCGTAAACTGGTGAGGAAGAGGGACCCTGTGCTTACATCTGATTCTGGTTTCTCAAACGGAGATTATGTGTGGTGCTATAGGATAAGCACTGGACTGCAAACCGCCAAGTCCTTAAAAACCCGATACAGGTTAGCTATGAGTCAGAACCAACTTGACAGTACTTAACAAGCTGAGTGCAGGTCCAGGCTTGTTGTGTGGACCTGAGTGTGGACCCAGGACCGGAAACAGCAATTACCTCTCCATTCTCCCTGCCCAGTCTTGCTTTTCTTTGAAAAGAGGTTGGAGAAAAGCTTGCCTTCTTTCATGTCCAGAAAAGGTTAATTG
>NW_006408525.1:29590805-29600119 GCF_000296735.1 Chrysochloris asiatica
GGAGAAGAGAGAGAATGATAAAACTGTGGGACCGCTATTGTTTTTTTTCTTTTTCTATTTAAAAAGGAAAATGTAGGAAGAGGTTTTTTAAAAAAAGGTAGCCCATAGTTTTACCCAGACAATCATTATTTCATTTTGTTATATTTCTTTTTTCATCCACATAATTTTTGGTGTTATTTTAATTATTCTGCACATAACATTTTGTAGCCTGCTTCTCCCACATAATTATCATATAAGTAATCCATGTTATTACAAACCTTTTATGTTTACCAGCTGTGTAGTATTTCATTGTGCTACAACTTATTTAGTTGACTCTCTGTTGCTAGACATTTAGATTGTTTCTACTTTTCCTATTAGAAATAAAGTGGGTGGATCATTTCCTAAGGCTTTATCTACAGATTCTGAATATATCAGCATTAATTACCTTTAGTTGCTGTTTTTGTTACGTGCCATCAAGTTACTTCCAACTCATAACAATCCTATATAGAATTTCTGAGGGGCTGCTGGTGGGTTTGAACCACCCACCTGGCAGTTAGCAGTCTAGTGCTTATTTTACAGTGCCACACCAGAACTCCTAATTACTTTGGGTAATTTTTTTAAAGTAAAATATTAAAAAGACACTATGAACCTTCAAAATAATCAGAAGACACAGAATAGCCAAGGGAAAATAAGAATTGTCGATTGAGAAATGAGTGTACACATGTAATGCAGAAAACACCCTCTAACACAGATACTCCCTGGTCAGACACTCAGATGCACACACCTCCTCCAAGCTGAGGCTCAGTAATTTCAAAAAACAGTCATGTAGTAGGATACACGCTGGGCTGCTAACCCACTAGTCCCAAAGTTTGAATCCACCAGCTGCTGCACGGGAGAAAAATGAGGCTTTCTGCTCCCAGAGAGATTTATAGCCTTTGAAACCCTACACAGGGTCATTATGAGTCAGAACCAACTGAACAACACTCAAAAACAACAGTAAATAAAAGCCATGATCGGGCCTATTGTCAGAGTGGCTTAGAAAATGCTCAGAAATTAAAGAGAAAAAGAAAACAAAATTTGAAAAATGGGATGGACTCTGAGGTTTTGGAGAGTTGCCAGAGCTGGACCTGTCAATAAAGGCATTCACTGGACCACTCAAGCTTATGAGGGTAGCCATCTTGGAGCACTATGGGTGCCAGATCTCCAGGTATGTGACTTCTGTGACTTCAGCATTTCTGCCAGGGAAGGAGAAACAAGCCTCCTGGTGTTGATGTCTGTATTCTCTCTAATTGCACTTTTGCAAGTCTCAACACAGTGCTTGGCATTTTCATAAAGTATCTCAATGTTTAAGCCTCCACTCCCACCCCACCTTTCATTCAGGGCTTAGTCTTCCTTCCAGAAACAGTTCTTCCTCTCTCTGCATTTCCCCATAAACCTGCCCTGTACTCTGGGTTGGTGGCATCCACACACCAGTTTACGGACCAATGAGTCAGTAGCAAAATGAGAACTGAAGGGCCAGGCAGAAATGTATCACTCAGATGAACCGATTTAGAGAATTATCCTCTACTCTGATTTGGTAGTTGTGGATTTTATTCCAACACACACTGGGGTAAGAAGTACCTGTTATTTTTCTATTGTTAAGTGCTGTTGACTCAAAGCGATCCTGTATAGGGTTCCCAAGGAGCATTTTGAACTGTGTGAGGTTAGCAGCCCAGTATTTATCTTATCCTACAGTGCAATACCAAGCTAAGAAAATACTTCCCTGAGCCCCTGCTCATCAGAGTGAAAAGAAACAATATCTCAGTCCTGTTGAGAGGAATCTTCTGTCTCCTAGAGGCCACAGAAATCGACGGGGCTCACCTGGTATCTGGAATATGGAAGGCGGATGCTGTACTTCAGGCAAAGTTGTGAACAGACATTTGTGTTTTCAAACAATGGGATCCTGCGTAGAACAATTTTTATTGGGGTAGTCAGAGAAATCTCTGAGGGTCACAAAACAAAACAACCTTCATTGGCACATTGAGTGAACAGGCACACAGGAAGGGTGGAGCTGTCCCACAGCAACTACCACAATTAGCACTGGGAACGTTCAACTTTGAAAAACAAACAAAACCCATTTGCATTGAGTCCATTCCTACTCCTAGGGATTCTGAGGCTGTAAGTCTTCATAGAGCAGATGGTCTCATCTGTCTCCAGATGAGTGTGGGTTCGAACCTCTGATCTTTCGCTCAATGTTTAACCAACTGCCCCTTAAATATAAAGGCAGGTTAATGAGTAGGCATGGGGAGTTAGGAACCAATTGTAATGGACCGCTGAGTCAGTTCCAACCCATGGTGAGCCCACGGTTGCAGAGTCGAAGTGCTCCGGAGGGAGTTTGGGGCTGTGATCTTCAAGGAAGCAAATACCCAGGCCTTTCCTCCCAAGGTGGAAGAATTGCCAACCAACCATGTGGCTAGCAATTGAGCTCAAGCTATCTGCCCCACCCAGCGACCTGGCCCAAGGTCAAGCAATAGATTACTTCCCAAGATCATATAAAAATAGAGATGACCTATTGGGTAACTAAGTTAGAAAGCAATGTGATCCAATTTGGGTAATAAAATCCATGTGGGTCCATACACAAGCCACACTTGTGTACTGGAAAAGGCCCAGAAAGAGACATACAACCCGCTAACCGTGCTTACCTCTGGACAGGGTGTAGGGGAGGGGTAGAGAGAAGGGGCACAGACTTTCAAGTGTAGTTTATATAACTTTGTATAATGAAAATGCCTGAACATAAAGTTAAGGGAACCAGCTGGTCAGAAGTGAAGATGACCCTGAACCTGTAAATGGTATCGGAGGTGTGGGCAACCTTGGGGAGGACTGGACTCTCAACCTTTGAAGTTTGGCCTAACTCTGAGGAATTGGTGTCAGAAGTCTTTTGCAAAGGAGTATAAGACAGTGTCGTTCCCCCCTCCAGGCACACACAGTCCAGAGAGGGAGACAGGGCTGTAGACTGTGTTCAGAGCAACGCTAAAGTCTCCACAGACATGTGAGAATCTCCCCTCATAGTGACTTCCGGGTGACAGGGTGACATTGCAACCAGCTTGGTCCCTGTTGTTGAGCATCTGGAACTAGTCCCCATGTTGTCACTGGGAGAGTTCCTGACAAGAGGCCACACAGCAACTGCCAGGTTGTTGTTAAGTGCCACTGAATCGTCAGTTCCGACCCATAGCGACTCTGTAATATAGGTTTCCAAGGAGCGGCTGGTGAGCTTGAACCACTGACCTTGTGGTTCAAACCAACTTTGCAGTCCAGCGCATTAACCCACAGTGCCACACCAGGACTCCCACTTCCAGATGGACGAGTGAATTAGCTAGCCATGGCGGCTCCGAGTCCCACAGCCCTCATAAATGTTCATAGGCTGGGTGCAAGCACTTAGAAAGAGCTACTTCTTGGGGTGAGGAGCATGGAGGCACAGAGCAGGGGAAAGGCAGACAACGTAGTGCACAATGTCTCCAACTTCCATTCCCAAATCTTCTATACCTTGCCTCCCAGCTCTCGGTACCACCCTCTCCTGAGGCATCCACCCAACTCCCCAGCCTAATCCCATCCAAAGATAGAGCCCAGACGCCTTTGCTTTGACATTTAATCAAAAGAAAAGAAAGAAAACCAGGCAGAGAGAAAGCGGAGGATGGCTGAAGGAGGGGAGGGAGATGGGGGCAGGGGAGGAGGGTACAAAGTCACAGAGCAAATATGGTGGGCACATCCCCGGGTTCCCACCCAGCCCCACCCTGTCCCCCCTCCAAGAAGTGTCTAGAATGCTCTTGGAAGGGAGCTCAGACAGGGGAGACAGGCGGCTGTGCAGAGAGGAGAGGCAGAGAAGAGGCAGGAGAGGCGATGCCTGCCCTTCCCCTTGGACATCACCCATGAGAGCTATAGAAAGCCAGGGCCAACTCTCCACAAGGCACCACTCTGCCTGAACACTCTGCCTGAACACCATCCTAGGAGAGGTTCTTGAACAGGATTCAGCCTCTGCTTCCTGCTTCAACTCCCAAGTCCCTAGGTGAGGTGGAAACTGGCAGAGGAAACTGGGCAGGCAAACACCTCATTTCCCTCCCAGTCCAGTTGGGCTGAATCAAGGATGAATAGGACACGGACAAAGGGAAACCAAGGTATAAAGAGACTGCATAGTGTGTGCAGAGCTATGCATATGACATGGGCAGGTTCAGGCTCCACCCATTTCTCATTTACATATCCTATGCAAATGCAAATGATATTCCTAATATAATAAATATATTTCTAATATTTGTAATAAATATTCTGTTTATTCTCCCTCCCCTTCCCTAGGAAATGGGCACACAGTGGTTCAGGGGCCAGCTGGGGCTGACACTGCAGATACCAGAAGGGCAGAGTTGGGGACCAGGGGAGGGGCTCCCCTGTGAGAACGTGCTCACCAAGGGAAAGATGGCAAAGAAGGATGAGGGGTGAGCTGACTGGGCGGGGCGGGGGGGAGGGGGGTTGTTCAGGGCAGCAGTTTTAGAAGGGATTCTCCTATTTTACACAGTTGCCCCCCACAAAGACTAGGGGTGGCATTTAGGGTAGAGGGACAATAGAAAGGAGGGTCTGAGGAAGACATCTGGGGAGGGCCAAGGCTCTGGAACCCGGGAAGAAGAAATGTCTTATAAGAAACAGTGGCTGCTGGGGAACCCACAAGGGCCTCCAAAGAGTGACTTCAAAGCAAAAAAATCCCATTGCTTCCCCTCCCCCAAATCAGACCTAGCATACCCCCAGCAGTGCCAGGATCACAGAGCAAATGCCCCAGAGGGCTGGGCTACGCATACTACAGTGTGACTGCGCCCTCTGGGGTTGTGCAGCCATAAGTCAGAACCCAGTGTACAAGGTACCCTAGGCACTCACCTCAGCCCCTCAGATGATGAGAGTGGGGCACCTAGGCCCAGCCAGAAAGAAGACCCAAAGGACAATGGTCACATGCGGAAGGTCAGATGTGTCCCTACCATGGGTGGCAGCAGACTCCTTAGACAAGGCTCAGCCCTCCAACCCACCCCCATCTGGGCAGGGCCTGCTGGCCCAGCCACCTCGCCCTGCGAGGCCAGAGCTGACAGGCAGGGGCACAGTGAAGTCTGTAGAGACTTCGGCAGTGAAACGCTGCAGATAAGGGAGGGACAGGGCAGTGTCCACTCCTGAGACTACTGCCCCGTTCTAAGGGAACTTAGAGTGATGCTGCGGCAGCCAGGGCAACTGGCTCAAGCTTTGATTCTCCAGGTTTCAGACTGACACCAAGCTGGCACTGGTACCCAGGCCTGCTTGGCTGCCAGTGACCCACATGGAAACTGCCCCACACCCACTCCTAGGACACAGGGGTAGAGGTGAGGGGGAAGAGGCAGGAATGGGGTGGGTCTAGTCAGTTCAGAGGAGATAAGGCAGCTGAAAGGGACAGCCAGCAGAGGGCAGTGGGCTCACTGACTGCATGGGCCCAAAGCAACGGTTCTCTTCTCTGGACTGAGCATAATCAAGGGAGACAGACACACTCTAAGAGGGACATCTGGTGGCCAATGGACGTAGGGAGTGGGCAGCACCTGGGCACAGCGGTACCCCATGAACACCCACCCGATGGCAGTACACTCTTTTACAATGACACCAGCCTTAGAGAGAGCCAGGGACAGGGTTAAGGATAGTGGTTGGAGGCCAGGGTTGGAGAAGGAGGCAGATTGAAGGTTCTGGGTCACAAGCCAGAGACGTGTGGTCTGCTGAGCAGGGCTCAGTACACCCAGCTGACAGGCACCCACTGGGGCTCCGTGCGCAGCTTCTCCATGGCTGCCTGTAGCTCCCGGAAGGTCCTCTCCAGGTTGCTGTTGACCAGGCTGAGGTCAAAGTAGTGCCCGTAGCCCCTCTGGATGCGACTGCTCTCCTCCACAGTACGCCTCAGGTCTGCCTCCTGCCCGGCACAAGGGGACCTCCAGTCAGAGCCCCAACTCACCCTGATGGCCAACCCTTCCCCAAAGCCTCTGCGTCAGCCAGGCAGGCCCTCCCCACATGCCCACGACACCTCTCCTGGAACCGTGGACAAAAGGAGAAACACAAGGAAAGATGCTTCACTCAGCGTCAAGCTCTGCCCTGAGCAGTTAAAAGCCCACGGAACATCACAGCCTGTTGGTGCAGGGTGGGAATAACAGCTCCCCACAGTCCTGGTGTGGAGCTGTGGGTTCATGCGCTAGACTGCAAAGCCATTTGAACTGCAAGGTCGGCAGTTCAAGTTCACCAGCTGTTCCTCGGAAATCCTAAAGAGGGTCGCTATGGGTCGGAACCGACTCAACAACACTTCACAACAACAATCTACAATGAAGGAAACCGAGGTACAAAGAGTTCACATGGCCAGCCTGTGCTCCTTCCACAGTTTAAGTCCCCTGACCTATCAGAGCCACCCACAAGTGCAGGGGGCAACCTCCTCTCAGACCCAGACACAGCTGGTCAGACAACTGAATTAAAT
Source organism: Chrysochloris asiatica (assembly GCF_000296735.1). Classification (NCBI taxonomy): domain Eukaryota; kingdom Metazoa; phylum Chordata; class Mammalia; order Afrosoricida; family Chrysochloridae; genus Chrysochloris; species Chrysochloris asiatica. Next base: position 29,597,272 of record NW_006408525.1, read on the forward strand.
AAGCTGGGGCAGGAGTTCTAGGGTTGATCCAGCTCTCTCCCAAAGGCCTCTGTCTTCTGGGTTTGTTACCAGAGCAGAGGTGCTGGAGCAGGGCTCAGAAGAGGGTCCAAAGCTCCCCTGGTCCCAGTCAGTCACAGAGGGGACAGTGAATAGGTGTGAGGTGCAAGACCTGCAGTTCCAGAAATGACCAGCAGAGGGCCCCTGTGCTCACAGCTGTGCCCTTCCAGGGCACGGCTGCTGCTTGTGAAATGCCACCGAATCGGTTCCGACTCATAGTGACCCTGTATAGGGCTTTCGCAGAGCGGCTGATGAGCTTGAACCACCGACCTTGCGGGTCAAACAGGCCTTGCAGTCTAGCACATTAACCCTCAGTGCCACTGCAAGGCACATATCCAGGTACCCTGGAGTCCACCCAGGCAGGGGCTTGAAGCGCCTTCTCTATTCAGCTTTCCTGCCTCTGGCTTCCTCCCTCCCTTCAGCTTTCCCCAAGCTGTTGTCGCTGTTAAATGCTGTCGAGTTGATTCCAACTCATAGTGACCCTGTATAGATTTCTGAGGAGTAACTGGTAGGTTTGAACTGACGACCTTGTGGCTACCAGTCCAGTGCTATCCTTCAGCGCCACACCAGGAGCAGCCTCAAATGCAAATCGGACCTCCCCCTGGCCTCTGGTTCCTGCTCCTACATCTAGGCTAGCTGTGTCCCTGATTCCCTAGGAGACTCTGGCCATTTCATGTCCTCTCTCAGACCTCACTGACAACTTGGCTAATCATGATCTTCTCCCCTTTCCTTCATCAGCTGGCGACTCCCAAAGCCACCCTAGGCAGCCACCACATCTCAGGACTCAGACACCCTTACCGTGAGCTGCTTGGTGGACACTCCACTCTCCAGGGCAGCCCGGTTCATGGCCCGCAGTGTTTCAAAGTCAGGGGCCTCAATGAACACCACGTAAGGAACAAACTCGGCTGTTCTCAGCACCTTCACTGCCTGCAGGAGGAGAGAGGTGGAGAGTCAGGGAGTATATTCCCTTATATACCCTGAGGACTGGAGAAAGCTATGTGAGGGTGACTGGGGATGGATGAGGGAAAATTCCTGGGGATCTGGGGCATACATCCTGGGACCAGGCAGGATAAGAAGACAGGAGGTGGGGTCATTGGAGGAAACCAGCGGAGGAATTGGGTGAGCTGGGAGGCTGAGAGAGAGAGGTTCCAGCCAGGCTGGGTCCCCAGCAACAGGTGAAGGGGAATAATTGGAGGACACGTGCAGTGCATGGAAGTAGATGAGGGAAGATGGGGGCAACAGCGGAGAGTCAGGTGGGGATACTGGGCAGGTTGGGGAGGCGGGGGCTGGGCAGTACCTGGGGGTTGACGTCCAGCACGCACACCTTGCCGGCAGCAACCACGCCCCGGATGGAGTCTATACGGGTGCCGTACAGGTTGCCCTCGTACTCGCCGTGTTCCAGGTAGCGCCCGGCACGGATGTCGGCCTCCATCTCCGCACGGGACACAAAACTGTAACCCTGGCCTTCCCGTTCCGAGTCCTTGGGCCGCCGAGAAGTGTCTAAGAGGAGAAGGGGCCACACCACCTCAGACACATATGCATGCGTTCTCAGGCACCGATATGCACACACACGTGTCTACGTGTGTCACACAGCTCTGTCCCAAAACTGCTTCCTTCACTGTTGTCACTGGCATACACGGAATCATGGGAGTGCCCACAATAGTGCTCGGGGTCTTGAGAATCACCCAGTCCAATCTAGTGTTCACAGGTGAGAACTGATGCCCAGAGAAGGCAGTGTGCAGCCCAAAGTCACACAGCCAGGGCAAGGCAACCTGGGACCAGCACTCAGGCTTCCAGGAACTCAATGCTTCTACCACCCAGATGGTTGTCACCAAGGAGCCCTATCTTCCACACGACCACACACAGCTCATAATCCCATTTCACCTGAGCACACACTAGCTCTTAGTAATGAAACGTGAGACAAGGAGAGCTGAGGCCAGCCCAGTCAGTGCCCCGGCCACCTGTGTGTAGGACGCTTCCTAACCAAGGCCCATCCTTCAGTTCTCCCGTATACCTATAGAGGGCGCCAGCCACCGCTGAAGGACTTGTGAGCCAGATAGCAGGCGCTCTGGAATCCTAGTGTTTACAAATCAGACTACGAATTTGAAGGTTAGCAGTTAGAAATTACAAGTTGTTCCGCAGGAGAAAGATGAGGCTTTCTACTCCCGTAAAGATTTACAACCTCGGAAACCCTGTGCAGGGTCACTATAAGACGGAACCGACTCCACAGCACACGGCCCCACTGCCACAATTCCTTTGTCATCCTGGCCCTGCCCAGCTCCACACCTGCCTTTCCTAACGCTTCCGTCATTTCTCTCCCTGGTGGATGCTCTTCTCTTCCATAGGTGCTACTCTCGCTTGCCTTTCAGATTGTTGTTAAGAGCCGTGGAGTCGATTCCGACTCATAGCAACCCTGTATAGGGTTTCCAAGGAGCGTCTGGTGAGTTTAAACAACCAACCTTGCGGTACAAAATGACGTTAGGGTCCAATGCATTATCCTGCAGCGCTACACCAGGACTTTCAGGTAGTAATAGTAAACACAGGAACGAGTTGGCTCTTCCTTTATGATGGTCACCCTTCTAAGACTTTGTGGCGCTGTGGGCTAATGCTCTTGATTGAGATGTCAGCTTGAACCAAAAGGCACCTCAACGGAACTTGAACCTCAACGGCATTTAACAACAACTTCTAAGACTTTGTTGTTGTTATGTGCCATGGAGTCGGTTCCGACTCATAGCGACCCTGTACAGGGTTTCCGAGGCTGTAAATCTTTATGGGAGCAGAAAGCCTCATC
>NW_006408525.1:29600219-29615934 GCF_000296735.1 Chrysochloris asiatica
TGGAGTCGATTCCGACTCATAATTACCCTGGACAGGGTTTGCGAGGCTGTAAATCTTTATGGGAGCAGAAAGCCTCATCTTTCTCCCATGGAACAGCTGGTAGTTTCGAACTGCTGACCTTGAGGTTCACAGCCCGATTCGTAACCACTACACTACAGGACGCAGTATTTTACAGTATTCATTGTTGTAATGTGGCACTGTAGGATAAGCGCTGGATCACAAAGTCAATTTCAACCACGAAGTTCAAACTCACCAGCTGCTCCTTGGAAACCAGAATAAAGAGTCACTATGAGTCAGAACCGAGTTGAGGCACCTAACGCCAACATTGTTGTAGACTTGATTCCCACTCACTGTGACCCTCCAGGGTAGAGAAACCTGCCATGAAGCTTCTCTCATCTTTAGGAAGCTGGGACCTTTCAGTCCGCATCTGAGCATTTACCCACTTCACCACCAGGGCCCTTAAACCTTAGTTTAAACTCTACAGCTTATTTAATGTCACCCAGCTAATATAGATGGTGGAGATGAAATCTGGCCCAAGGCAGTCTGGCTCCTAAGCACATCCTCCCAGTGCACCCTCCTCACTTGCCCACATCCCACTCCAGACTCCTATCCTTCAGAACCCTGTGAGACCCCAGGTTGTCCATGGGGATGCCTCGCCGTCGCAGGGATGCCTCACTGTGGCCGGACTTCCGGCCCCTTCCCCAGTGGACTCAGCCCCCACTCACAGGGCACCGTCGTGCCGTAGCGATCTGGGTCCCACATGATGAGCTTGTTCTTCAGGCTGCGCCGGCCCACGCCCTGAGCCCCAATCAGCACCAGGGTTTTCCGGCGGAACGGGGGCATGCGGGCTACCTCTTCATAAATGAGCAGCTCATGGCGGTCAAACTCTGGACACAGGGAGATGGTACTGCTCATCATTTGAGTTGGGCCAGGGGAAGAGGGCTAGGGGCAGGGGAGCAGTGAGGGACTGGGTAGGAATTAGGAACGTAGTTGGCAGCATCTAAGCAAGGTGAGCATATTCATGGTCATTGGGGGGAGAGCGTCGTCAATATTAGAGCAGGGGGGCACAGGGGAGAGACTGACACCCACCTGCATTCTTGGTAGTCAGATACATCATTCGCTTCTTCTTCTTTCCTGAAAGGCTACCACATAGGGTCCCTGGCCATAGGGAGATGAGCAAGTGAGGACAGGCAGGGCCACACCAGAGCTCAGATTGGGGGTGTCTAGGTGGGGTGGGATGGGGCTTGTACCTGAGGTTGGTGTCAGCTCCAGGTCCCGCTTGACAAAGGCTTTTCGTTTCTCCTCCAGCAACTGGCTGGGGATGAGCCCGGCACTGCCTCCCTCGACGTGACATGCCTGAAACAGACAGAGGACAAAACAAAAGTTTCCCCCTGCTCTCACTTCCCCCATACCACACCTGGAGCGACCACAAGGAGGCCAAGGACTCACCTGCCACCAGTTGGCATCATCCTGGTTGACAATCTGAAGCAGGTCCCCAGCATTGAAGCGAAGACCCGCCTCCTTGCAGGGAATGAGGCTGTCTCGGGCTGGGTCATAATCAAAGTGACATTTCACAAACACCTGGGCACAGGGGAAAATAGAAAGGACACGGGGAAAAGCTGAGAAGGCCGTATATTCCACCCCTCTACCCCCTCCTCTCACAGAGAAGAGGGCTTGGCATTGTCCCTCTAGATGGGTAATGTCTCCAGGCTTGCCCAACCTCGTCCCTGGTACCAGCCTCCGTTTGGGTCTAGAACAAAAGAACTCAGATAGAGGGGTGGGAAATCGATGCTAGCCTGGGTCCCTGGCCCCGCCCATTGAAGAGGCGGGAACACTCTCTCTTCTCCCCCCAATCCCCGTGGGTAACCAGACTGGATTCAAGCGGATACATCTAGTCCCCTCCGTGCTTGCGGGAGAGGCTGTGGCAGACAGCAGACGCCTACTGGGAGCCAATAGGAGAAGTGGGCGGAGCCACGAGACTGGCCTTTACTAGCAGCCTCACCCTCAGGGCATACACCTGCGCACCGGACCACTACACGTGATTAAAGCTTTCACTTTGACCCTCAGGTACAACGGCTACGCGGGTACAGGTGAGCGCCTGTGACCTTGGTAACTGGATTTGGCTCAGTCACCCCTTGGCCCTCGTGCTGAGTGGCAGACTAGGCAGAGGGGCCCACCTGTCGGGGCAGATGGGGCTCCTGGTAGCTGGGCAGGATCTTGAGAATAACGCTGCCACTGGCGCTGCGCAAGAGTTCCTGCAGTGCTCGGGGGTCGCTGCCCACTGGCTGCCCGTTCACCTCTTTGATGATGTCCCCCACGTGCAGCAGGCCTTGCTGAGCTACCATACCCCCGTGCAGGATGCGGGCGATCACCAGCTCACCACCCTCCACACGAAATGTCACACCCTGAGGGATGAAGGAGGCAGGTACAATGAGCCAGGCTGCAGCTTTCTAGGAGCAGCGGCCTCCTCCCCTGGCAGCTCCAAGTCAAGAGTCTTTCATGGATCCCCTAAAGCCCTCATCCACCCCCAGCCCCAGTCTCTTCATCACTTACAGAAGGCACTAGTGGGCAGGGTGGCAAGGTCCCTGGCATACAGACATGCTGTGTAAAGTGTGGGCTCTTGGGTCTGCACCGGCCCCTATGGCAAAGCTGCTCCTATCACTCTGCCTTCAGCCCTCTCCCAACCTGTGAGTTACACCAACTGCACCCAGCTCCGGGCATTCTTACCAGATGCTCGCCAGCCGTCTTGCGGATGCCCACCATTCGCACGGCATCAGGGGGCACAGGCTGGTTGCTGAAGGTAGGGTCCAGGCCAGGGCTGGGAGGCGGTGTCTCATAGGTCTTTGAAGCCACAGAATCATGTGTCTCCAGGAGGGACTGGACAGGTATCGGGAAGGAGGGTAATGGAACAGTGCCCCACGTTCCGTTCCCTCTCCATCCCCACGTTCTCACCCCAGCTTCTGGTCAGAGCAGCCCTCCCCCAGCCTGGGGTATCCCTCCCAGAAACCTGGAAGTGAGGCTCCTGGAGGATGCGGGCCAGCTCGGCAGCTGTACTGCTCTGCTCCGCCAGCTGCGCCAGGTCCCGCAGGATCTCCTGCACCAGCTCCAGGTTGTTGTCCCGCACAGCCTCCAACTTGGTCTCCTCCAGCCTTTCGTGGGCCTGAGAAGGTGAGGCTTCGTGTTTCCCCAAGGGCTCCAGAACACCAAACTGCAGCCCCTACCCTACAGCTCCCAGGTCCCTCCCCCGTCCCCTGACCCCCTCAGAACCCTCAGCCCCAAATCCAGACTTCAGACCCCACCCACCATACTGCTGGCTGGCATCACATTCAGACTCTCATTCGCCTGTGAGCAGACCACACGTATGCATGCTCCGTCACCTTTCCCCTTCCCTCCCCAAGAATGATGTCTAGAACCCAGTGTGGTGGTTTCAGATGCTGTGGCATCTGTTCTGACTCATAGCCACCCTATGCACAACAGAAGGGGACACTGCCTAGTCCAGAGGTTGGCGTGGGACCCAGTGTAGGGAAGTGAGAATCCAAGGGCACTTTTCATATCAACCTCTTGTCACAGTGAGCAGACTATCCCGGACTCCCAGACCCCTGTAAGCATCTGAATTCCAGGGCAGCTTCCTCCAACTGACATCATGACTGAGTGGTTCCTGGGACACCCTGTAGCCCAGGGTGAGGAAGCTATGGGGGGACTTGCCTAAGGTCACAGGGACTTGAACTTGAGTCTCCAGGCCTCCAATCTAGTGTTATCTGCTGCCTCTCCAAAGAGGAGTGGGACAAGGAATGAATGCATGGCACCAGGAGAGGGTCTCGTACCTATTTGCTGCTCTACTGACTCTGGGCTCCCATAACATGGTACTTCTGGAGAGGGAAAAGGAAGCTTTTGCCAACAGCCAACCCGGTGGTGAGAGTTAGGTGAGGTGGGTCAGGGAGAAAGGAGTTCCATTCAGGACTATATAACCAAAATCCACTTGTATGTCAGAGTAGACATAAATTTTTCAATGGCTGATTTTTCCAAAGAAAGGTGTCTTTCTTCCAAGGCCCCTCTGAGAGGATGTGAACTGCCAACCTTTCCGTTAGCAGGTGAGCACATTAACTGTTTGCACCACCCAGGGACTGTGACATATCTGAAATGAAAAACCAGACTCCATTCCAACTCACATCGACCCCAATGTGAGAGTAGCACTGCTCCGATGGGTTTCTTGGTCTGTGACGCAAAGTCGGTTTGAGGCTCAAGGTTGGAAACCCTATACAGTGTCGCTAGGGATCGGAACCGACTCAACAGCACTTAACAACAACAACAATCTTTACAGAAAGGAGCCCTGGTAGTGTAGTGGATTACGATCTGGGCTGCTCACTGCAAGGTCAGCAGTTCAAATCTATCAATCTCTTCGCAGGAGAAAGATGAGGCTTTCTGCTCCCATAAAGATTTACAGCCTAGGACACTCTATACGGGTCGCTATGGGTCAGAACCGACTTGATGACACACCACCACCACCCATCCTTACAAAAGCAGATCGCCAGACTGTTCGTCCACTACTAGGTGAGTTTGAGCCACCAGGCTCTAGGTAAACAGCCAACTGCAAACTGCTTGCACCACTTAGGGACGCGGGAAGAGTTTCTCCACTCTGAATCATTTGTCACTTCACCTAACAGACATTCTGCTACCTAAACCTAGTATCATAATAACATCCAAGAAATTTAACATTGGTACATTGGTATCGCAGTAGACAGTAATAGACAGTCCATGTTCAAATGTCCCCAAAGGTTCTTTATGGTTTTGTAACTTTTCTGAAGCAGAATCCCATCAAGGATCATGTGTTGTATCTCATTGTCACACTTTCTTGTTCTCCTTTAATCTCGAATAGACCTCAGCACTTTGGTCAGTCAAGACTTTCTGTTTTCAAGAGTCTAGACCAGTAGTTTACAGAATGTCCCAGAACTTGTATTTATCTGATTGTTTCCTTGTGATGAGACTCAGTTGAACCATTCTGACAAAAGTCTACATAGGGGATCTGTAGCTTTCCTATTACTATCATAGGAGGCACAGTTCTGTGGGTGATACTTGGAAACTGTGTGACTATCTTGCTCCCCAACAACCTGTCACCAGTGAGCTTAGCATTCATTCAGGACCCTTGCCAGAATCTATTATGATATTGTTGGTGTTGTTGTTAAGCACCGTCGAGTCGGTTCTGACTCATAGTGACCCTGTATAGGGTTTCTGAGGAGAAGCTGGTACGTTTGAACTGCCAACTTTGTGGTTCGCAGTCCAGGGCTGATCTAACAGCTCCACACCAGAAGTCCGATTATTAAGATATTAAGGATTGTAAAATAGTGATTTAGCTCCATCTCCATTTTCCAGGTGGCATTCTACCTACCATAAGAAAGGCTTTCCCTTTCTTCTACCCTGCCTCCCTCGCCCCATCTCTCTTTTTCTGTATTACGATGGATGCTCTTTTGAACTCAGTCTGTTCTAATCCGTTATCTTCACTACCTTCATTGTCTCCATTTATCCCAAATATAGCCAGTAGGAGCCCCATCCACACCTATGTCCTTTTGATCAATTCCATCAGTCTCTGACACCTTCTTCCTTTCTAGAATAGGCTCATCTTGTACTTTAGCAATTACTCCAAGGAACCTTGATTTCTTTTAGTGGGGAGTGGTCCCCACCTGACTCTGAGAAATAGACATCATTATCCTCACTTCTCAAGGAGCTCTGGTAGTGTAGTGGTTATGAATCGGGCTGCGAACCTTAAGGTCAGCGGTTCGAAACTACCAGCTCCACCGTGGGAGAAAGATGAGGCTTTCTACTCCCGTAAAGATTTACACCCTCGGAAACCCTATACAGGGTCGCTATGGGTCGGAACCGACTCAACGGCACATAACAACAACAACAAATCCTCACTTCTCAGAAGAAATAACTGAAGCTCAGAGAGGCTAATGGGCATACAAAATTCACACCACCAGCCAGTGACTTTTCTGACTCCAAGTCCTGTGTTCTTCTTCATTTCAGGTAGTTAGTTCACACCCTGCCCTCATGCCTCCCAGCTGGCAGATGTCCCTACTCATACTTGCCTGCATTTCTGAATATCACCTGCCTTGAATTACTCACCTTGGCCCTGCATGCTGTTGGAACACCTGCTGCTGGATCCCTGTCAGCCCTCCCAGATGCCAGTCACCTGCACGGAGGCCACCTGCTGTCCACAGCCAACCCCCTGAACTTAGGATCTGTCTACCAGACTTGACTTCTCTCCAGAGCCAGGCCCTGCCCCCAGCACCCCAAGTGGAAAATCCAGCCCAACTCCACAAGGGTAAGGGTTAACAGTTAGCATATACAGTTCCAACTAGACTCCCCTGTGGGGCTCGGGGCCACTTGGCCAGAAGAACCAAGTTTTTGCAGCTGGTTCTTTGACCAGAGTGCTTTGTGTCCTACTACATCAGAAAGTTAATCATGGGGACATAATCATTAAAATTGGGAAGAGGTCAGCTTCACTTCTTGACTGTTTTATAATCAGGTGGAGGAAAGAAATCCCTGTATTACCTTAGGCCATTAGCCTCTTATTGGGGGTCTCAGAATTGAAGAAAAGTCCACACTATCTTCTATTATGCTGTATGCATCTGGAACCACATCAGGAATTTCTTGGGAGGAAGTTCTGACCAGCTTATCCCCAGGAACACTGCTGGGGAGGAGAGTTGACTTACGGCCAACACAGTACATTGGTGACCTCTCAGTGAGTCTTTACTGTGAGGCCCCAAGAAAAGAGCCAGGAAGACAGACTTGGGCTCCATCAGGAGGATAAATGAGCTGGCAGTTCACTGCCATCGCCCCAGCACTGGACTTGGTATGCAGTAAATGTGCAATAGATATTTGTTGAATAGATGAATGGAGGATGGATGGTTGGATGGCTCTATTGCTAGATGGATCGCTGGGTGAGTAAGTAACAGAGCCATTCGGCAGGCTGTCCCATAACTAGAAATCTGTCAAGGAGGTTGGACACAGTCACCAGAGAGAAATCTTTTTGAGGGACATTATGCTCGAAGGGGGCTGGCTAGAGGACCCTCGGCCCTGAGATTTGCCATCCCAAATGGACCTTCTTCCCTCTCTGTCTGTCTCACTGTAGAAGCAGCAGTTCAAGTGACCCAGAAATGGAGTAGTCTAACAAACCCAATTCTGAAATCAGCTCTGGAAGGCTCAGATGTTGGGGTTCAAATATTTAGTCTCAATCCACTGTTTTGACCTTGTTATATAGTCTGGGGGTTAGAATGTAGGAGAGTTCAGACAGGGTAGTTTTATTATGGCCTTTGTTACAAATCATAGATTGTTTGACCCACAGACCACATGTCCTTGGGTGCACACACATACAGTCACACAGTTACACACATGGACGCACACACTCACCCAAAGGTATGAGGACTCTCATGCTTCACCCCAGCCCTTGCCTTTGCTGTACTTATTTCAGTACTAAAGGTGTCAGCATGGCGAAGAATGTCATTTGCCCCATGTGCATGTCCCTGTGGGAATGTGGGATCTGAAGTCAAATTCCCTATGGTGGTTCCTGAGCAGAACCTTCCCTGACCCTCTTGATTTAGAGTGCCTCGTTCAGCTTAGCCCTCCCCCATAGTACCAGGGATCCATGGAACCAATAAGACATGCCCTCAGAGTATGAATTCTTCCTTTCTAAACCTTGTTCTGGGCAGTCAAGATCTCAGGATTGTTCCCACAGCCTCTATGAACCCCTCCCTACACTTTTACAGGTGATGGAGCTGCTGACATGCGCAACCTCTAGAACTTGGAGATAACATTGGGTGGCTGGTTCGCTCAGAAGCATTGGTTCATTGCTGGTGGGAATGAAAATCTGACAGCTTCTTACAAAGCTAATCACAGGGTTATCATTTGATAATCAGCAGCCACACATCTAGATTATTTACCCAAATGTGATAAAAACATATGTCCACATGAATCTGAATAGCCACTTCATTTATAACTGCCGAAGACCGGAAGCAACCAAGATGCCCTTCAATAGGTAAATGAACAAACAGACTGTAGTCCATCCATACAATGGAGTATTGCTCAGTAATAAAAAGAGCTGAGTTATCAAGCCGCCAAAAGACATGGAGGAACCTTAAATGCATACTACTAAGTGAAAGAAGCCAGCCCGGAAAAGCTACATATTGTATGATTCCAATTCTATGACATTCTAGAAACAACAACACTGGAGAGATGATGAAAGGTCGTGGTTGCCAGTTGGGGGTGGGGAGGGATGGACAGCTAGTCGGAGCCCAGGGCATTTTTCAGGCAGTGAAATGATTCTATATGATACTGACATCACACATTTGTCAAAACCCCTAGGCCTGTACAGTACAGAGAACGCTCGTGTAAACTATGACCATGAATTAATAGTAATGTGCTGATATTGGTGCCTTAGATGTAACACATGTACCATAGAAATGCAAGGTGATAATAGGAGAAATGATGCACAGGGGGAAGAGGTCTATAAGAACTCGCTGAACTTTCTGATCAATTGCGCTATAAACCTAAAACTACTAAAAAAAAATTTACTAACAAATGATTAATGAATTAATCTGCTAGCATCAAGTAAGTGTTGGGGGCTCATTCATCGCTGGAGGGAGGAACGGCTCATATAGGACCTTTGGAGAGAAACTTGACCATCCTAGCAAGGCTGTAAGGAACCCTTTGTGGCACAGTGGTTAAGCGCACCTCTTCTAACCAAAGGTCAGCAGCTCAAACCCACCAGCTGCTCAGCTGGAGAAAGATGGGGCCCTCTGCTTCCATAAAGATTTCTGCCTTGGACTCCCTATGGGGCAGTTCTACTCTGGCCTGGGAGGTCTCCCTGAGTTGACAACAATTCCACAGCAGTGGATTTGGTTTGGGCTTAGTAAAGGCTGAAAATGCGCATACTCATCAATCCTGTTGTCAAGTGTCCACCCAGAGCAACTCTTACCTGTGCAGAAGCAGGTACCTAGAAGAATGTTTGCTGCAGCGCTGTTCTTAACATAAAAAAATCAGCAACAACACACCTGTCTCTCAAAGGGGAACCAATAAATAAATCAGTTCTGCTGGTCTGTTCTATGTCTGATAGCATAGTGGGTTAGGAGTTGGGCTGCTAATCTCAAGGTCAGTAGTTAAAATCTACAAGCTGCTCGACAGGAGAAAGATAAGGCTTTCTGCTCCTATAAAGATCTGCAGCCTCGGAAACTCTTGACAGGCTTGCTGTGAGCTGGAGCCAACTCTGCAGTACACAACCACCACAAACACTTCAGATGGACATCTTTCTGCTTATGTCAACAACTATGCTTTTTATATTAGCTAGGCTCTGGTAGCGTAGTGGTTCCGAATCGGGCTGCTAACCTGAAGGTTGGCAGTTCAAAACTACCAGTGGTTCCGCGAGAGAAAGATGAGGCATTCTGCTCCCGTAAAGATTTACAGCCTCGGAAACCCTATGCAGGGTCACTATGAGTCGGAACCGACTCCACGGCACTTAACAATAACAACAATAATCTCAAAATAAACATAAATGATTAACAGTATAATTCAATTAACATAAAGTTTAAAAGGAGTCCTGGTGTGGGCTGTGGGCTAATGCTTCAGACTGCAGTCATTTGAACTGCAAGGTCGGTGGTTCAAGCTCACCAGCTGCTCCTTGGAAACCATATACAGGGTTACTATGGGTCAGAATTGACTCGACAGCACTTAACAACAACACCAAACTTTAAAAGCACACATAGCAAGAGTATATTGTTTACAGCTCAGCACATATACCGTCGAGGCACACAAACATTCAGAGATATGACACCAATACCAAGCCAGTGGTGACCAGTGTGGAGGCGGAGATGAGGCCCTGGAAATGTGGAAAGAGGGGCAGAGTGAAGAAAAGGTTGGGGGATTTAGCTGCATCTCTACTTGTTATTTGTTTTGTTTTGTTGTTTTATTTTTTTTTTTAATGTTTTATTGTGAATTATGTGATAGTTTACATGGGAGAAATTAGCTTTATATTCATCCTATCATATATCATTTCATTGCCATGGTTACAGTCCCCTCCATGCATCATCAACCAACCAAAGGGTATATACCCTGCAAGCCTGCCCCCTCCGCCCCCCCCCCCCCCCCCCCCCCGGTCATCAGCACGCAGCTCCTTTCCCTCTCTGGGTCTAAAGTGCCCAGCCACTCCATCTCTCGACGTCATCATCTCTGCCTCCATCTATGGTGTCACTGCTTCTCTGGGTAGGGTCCCACACTGCTCTTCTCCCTTGATAGTCCCAGGGACCTCTGCTCCTAGACTACAAAGTCAATCACTCCCCTCCTCTTGCTACAATACATCTACCTTTACATTTCCAATCCTCACAATCAGTCCTGATAACAATTATTCACTATTGTATCACAAGAGACCTATCCAAATCTCCTTTCATCAGCCCTGCCCAGACAGATTGGATACTACTCAGTGGAGATTCTACCTTCCTCCACGCCCCCTGGATCTAGGCTCCCTCTTGAAAGCTTGTAAGTCAGTCACTTCTTGCCTTTGTTATTGTTGTTGTTAGGTGCCATCGAATCGGTATCGACTCATAGCGACCTTATGCACAGAAGAACGAAACATTGCTGCATCCTGGGCCAACCTCACTACTGTTGCCACGCTTGAGTCCATCAATGCTGCCACTGGGCCAATCCATCTAGTTGAGGGTCTTCCTCTTTTTCTCTGACCCTCCACCTTACCAGGGTAGCCAATGTCCAAGTTGCCCATCCCTGTCTACTCTGTTTATGGAGGGGGTGGGAATGATCCTCGCTCTAAAGATTTGTTCCCTCTTTGAGCTACTGCATCCATAGGTGTAGGTCAAGTTCATCAAATTGTATCAGATTACTCTTTTTTTCCTCTTCTTTCTTTTTCTAGTTGAGCTCTGATCATCCAGTCATTGAAGCCAGGTCAAGTGGGTATTATCTGCAAGTGTGGGTGCTCTTGTGGATATGCCCTCTCTTCTTATCAGCTGGACGCTTCACTCTCCACTCTAATCCTCTGTGGCTGTCACTGACTCTGGGCCCAAGAGTCCCCAGGTCTTGCCACACTGCTGGCCAATCTGGTCTCCACCTGGGTTCACAGGAGTCTATTGAATGTTGTAGGGCTTAGCTTGCAGCTTCATTGCTGTTTTTCCCTCACTTCCCCTTATCGGTGATGAACATGGTCGCCAATCAGAGCGTGTATTCCCATTGAGTCTTAGTCTTGGAAGGGGGTTTGCTCTGAGGGGACCCGACCACTTGCTTTGATGTCTCCTGGGTGAGCAACTTGCTTGTTCTTGTAGTAATCAGTCGGACTGCCATTATTGTTTTGTATTTTTCTCTGTTGCTCTTTCTTTCAAGAAGTATCTTCTGTTTTTCTAGCTACTCCAGGCTGGTCTGCTTGTCCTTTCAAGTGGAAATTTCCCACCTCAGAAGATTCTGGATGCTGTTCAGGATTCCACCTATGATCTTCTGTAATGCAGAGGCTCCGCAGGAAGCCTCCTTCACTGGGCATGTTGTAGCCCCATTTTAGGTATTCCAATCAGTTATAGGCAGAAGACAACTTACAAGCTTTCTATGGTAATATTTCTGGCTATTCCTTTCTCTCCCCCTCAAGTGTCTATTTTATAATGGTATGCCAGGGAAACCAAGATTCAAAAGACAGCCAAGCATCTTAACATTATTTCCCCCCTTTCCCCCATTCCAACCATGTCTCAATCCCTGTATCCCAGAGCCCTGTTGTTCCAAGGTTGTGCATACATCATTATATACCTCTGTCCCACTTAGCCCACGCTAACCTGCCTAATTGTTTTCCGTCTGCTTTGTTCTTCCACTCCCCTCCCCCTTCTTGCTTATTGCCCCCCTCCCTAGCACCCAAACTATCCTGTGTCTATCCCCTACCCTGTGCTCCACCTTCCCCTCCCTCCCTTCACCCCACCCCCCACATCCTACTCCTTGTTATTTCTTTAAAAGAATGAGGAAACACTAAAGCAAATACAGCCAGCATGAGCACCTTGGAGCTGGGGGCCCAGAGGTCTGTTGTTTTACACAGTTTTGTATTCATTCGCTCAGCAAATATTAGGAGCTGAGTCAGGCCGGCACTGTTCTGGGCTCTGGGGATTCAAAAGCGAACCAGACCTCTCCGCCCTCGTGTGTATTATCTTTGTTTTCACTTTTCAAAAATGACTGTCACCCTCGATCACTGATGAATAGAACAACTCACCTTTTCCCAGACTCCTGCAATCTGCTCAGTCTGCTCTTCCTTAACTCCCCCAACACCTGTTATTAATCCTCTCAGACCTGTGCCCTGTGCACCAGCTCTCTCCCTCTGGTGGAGCCTGGCCCTCCTCCCAGCCCCTGAGCAAGGCCTCTGCCCCCTCTGACAGGGCTCCTACCCACAGCCGTAGACACCCTGGCAAGCTCCCACCACCTCCTCTACCATCACTGTCATTTACTGACTTTCTGGTCACCCACTGCCATTCACTGGAGACCATGGAAACTGCTTCAGTCTTCTGTCCATCCCAAAGCCTGTGTAGACACCCACCCCACACACGAGTCCCCTGTTCCTGGACCTCCACACTGACAACCTCCCCTTCCATTGAAGCTGCATGCTGAACTGCCATCTGGCCTCCAGAACTGCTCCTCCTTCCAGATCTTGCCCCTCCCAAATCCCTCTCAAACTTAGACCTCTACTTTTACCACCCACCCTTGCAAACACTGAGTGGCCTCAGAGAGCCCCAGGACCTTTACCTCCATGTTCTCCCTGGCCCCTCCCAGTCAGAGCCCCAGAGGTGATGCCCTGAGCCAGTCTCACATGAGCTTGGACTAAAAACTCACCTTCTTTCTCAGTATCTTGGAACTGAGTCACCTCCCGTCCTGGGAAATCAATCCATCGGGGGCCTGACCTGGACAGTCCTGGTCTCTGCTCCTTGGCTGTAGTCATGTAGTCAGCTGAGTCCACCCCTCCCCCTCAGTGACTAGTCACACCTTCATTTCCGCAGCCCCACGCTCAACCCCATCCCAATTCCCATGACCCAGACTAGACTGAGAAACACTGTTAAGCGGGCCTGAGACTCGTTTCCCACAAGGCCACTCACACCATGCTCACTTCCTGTCCGCTACCCTCCCCTGCTGGCACACTCAGTTGAAGGTGGCACCGTGTCAACACTTTCCCCAGGCAGTAACCAAGATACCTTGCTACCAACCCCCTTCTGTATCCAAACACCAGTTTCCCCCTAAATATTTCTTTCTGTCTCTCCTCCCTTGAGCCCTGTTCCCACAGCTCTAGTTCAGGCTTTCAGCATCCCCAGCTGCAACCATCACCCAACCCCCCAACTGTCTCTCCTACTCCAGACAAAACCCTTCAATCCAAAGCCCCAACCATCCTCCCAGCGGCTGCCAGAGGGATGTTGGAAAACATCCATGTGCCATCGTGATGATCCCATTTAAAACCCACAAAAGACCATGATGCACACAGAACTACAGTCAACCCACCCCCACCCCCGCCCCCAAGCTGTCCCAGGGTCCACTACGGCCTACAACACCACCACAGCCCACACTCTTGTCTCGCACATGACACTTCAGTCTCACACTGAACACTTAACAGTCCCTGGCCTACTTCTGGCTCTTTCTCACCTCGAGCTCTTCCTGTTTCCAGAATGCCCTCCCGCTCCACCTCATTCTTCTAAGACACAGCTCAAGTGGTCCTTGCCCCAGGAAGTTTGCTTGGTCCAACCCCAAGCTGGGTGAGGCATCTGCCCAAGTGCATCTGGCTGTATCACTGTTATTTTATATCAGTGAGTCTCTCCCCCACCTGATGCACAGGTCTTCAAAAACATCAGACTGTGATAAAAAAAAATGGGCAAAGGACTCCAAAGAAGACACACAGATGGCCAATGAGTACATGAAAAGATGCTCAACTGCATTAGTCATTAAGGAAATGCAAATCCCAACCACAGTGAGACACCACTTCACCCACTAAGATGGCTATTACCCAAACTGACAACAAGCACTGGTGAGGATGTGGAGAAATGAGAAACCCTCTGGGCTTTGCTGGTGGGAAGTGAAATGATGAGACAGTTCTGGAAACCAGTTTAGGGATTCCTCAAAATCAAAGAATTGCCACAAAACCCAGTAATTCTATGACTAGGGAAAGATCAGAAAGAATTGAAAACAGGGTCTCAAAAGAGATACTTAATATACCAATATTCACTTGAGCATTATTCACAACAGCCAGAAGGGAGAGACAGTCAAGTGCCCATCAAGAGATGAATGAATAAGCAAAATGTGGTACAGCCAGACCTCATTTTATTGCATTTAGCATTACTGTGCTTTGCAGATACTGCATGTTTTACAAACTGAAGGTTTGTGACAAGTCACTGAAGCCATTTTTCCAACAGCACGTGCTCACCTCATGTCTCTGTATCACCTTTTGGTAATTCTCACAAGATTTCACACTTTTTCACAATGCTATGGCACACAATGCTGTGTTGAGGAGCAAAGATGTCGGCTTGAGGACTAAGGAGCGCCTGACCCAAGCTATGTTATTTTCAATAACCTCATATGCAAGCAAAAGCTGGACAATGAATAAGGAAGACCATAGAAGAATTGATGCTTTTGAGTTATGGTGTTGGAGGAGAGTATTGAAAGTGTCATGGGCTGCCATAAGAACCAACATATCTGTGTTGGAAGAAGTGCAGCCAGAGTGCTCCTTGGAGGCCAGGATGGCCAAACTTGTCTCTCATACTTCAGACATATTGTCAGGAGGGACCAGTTGCTGGAGAAGGATCTCATGTTTGGTAAGGTGGAGGGTCAGAGAAAAAGAGGAAAACCTCCACAAGATGGATTGGCCAAGTGGCAGCATCAATGGACTCAAGCATGGCTTGAGTAGTGAGGATGGCCCAGGATTGGGCAGTGTTTCGTTCTTCTGTGCATAAGGTCACTATGAGCCGGTACCAACTCAATGGCACCTAACAACAACAACATGGCACACTTCATAGACTACAGCGTTGTGTAAACGTAACTTTGCTATGCACTGGAAGACACAGCATTTGTACGACTCACTTTATTGCATCAGTTTATTTACTCCAGTGGCTTGGAATTGAACCCGCAATATTGCTGAGGTACGCCCGTACAGCCATACAATCAAATATCATTTAGTTATAAAGAAAAAAAATGAAGTTCTGATACATGCTATAACATGTGTGAACCTTGAAATATCATGCTAAGTGAAGGAAGCAGGCACAAAAGGATGAACATTGAATGGTTCCATTTATATGAAATACCTAGAACCAGCAAATTCACAGAGAAAAAAAGTTGATTAAAAGTTACCAGGGACTGGGATCAGGGAAGGGGAAATTATTGCTTAATAGAAACAGAGGACAGGGTGATGAAAAATGTTGGAAATAGATAGTGGTGATGATTGCACAGCATTAGAAATGTATTTTTTTAAAAAAAGAAAAAAAGAAATGTATTTAATGCCACTGCAGTGTATACTTAAAAAGTGTTAAACACATAACAACTACAGAATGACGTACATGGCAGCATCAACCTGAACTCAGTCAACAAATGAAAGAGTCAAGAACAGAATAAAATTATAAGAATAGAGGATCTGGGAGGTCAGTCTATGATCAAAACAATTACAATGTGAAAAAAGGTAAACACAGAAGAACAGAGATCCAGGTGGTGGGAAGGTCAGGTA
>NW_006408525.1:29617227-29713266 GCF_000296735.1 Chrysochloris asiatica
TTAACTGACGGTATATGGAGGGAATTATAATCAATGTAATGAAACAAGTTATATGAAGTGTTGAATGTGAAACTGATGATGTGCCCTGTAAACTTTCACTCAATCCACAATAAAAACCTTAAATTAAAAAAAAAAAAGTGTTAAACAGTAAATTTTATGTTTTTTTACCCCAATAAAATCTTATTATTAATTCTGCTCATGAGGAACCTGTATATAGACTAGAGGCAGTCGTTCAAACAGACCAGGGGAATACTGAGTGGTTTAAAATAAAGAAAGGTAGGAGCCAGGGCTATATTCTTTCACTACACTTATTCAATCTGTTTGCTAAACAGATTATTCAAGAACCTGGATCTATGAAGAACAGCAACACTTCAGGATTAGAGGAAGACTCATTAACAACCTACGATATGCAGATGACACAACCTTACTTGCTGAAAGTGAAGAGGACTTAAAATAGTTACTGGTGAAGATCAAAGACCACAGCCTTCAGTATGGATTGAACCTCAAGGTAAAAAAGACAAAAGTCCTCACCACTGAGCCAATAAAGAACATCATGATAAATGGAGAAAAGATTTAACTTGTCAAATACTTCATTTTGCTTGAATCCACAATCAACATTCATGGAAGCAACAGTCAAGAAATCAAATAATGCACTGCATTAGGTAAATCTGGCTGCACAAGACCTTTTAAAAGTATTCAAGAACAAAGATATCAGTCTGAGGACTAAGGTGTGCATAACCCAAGCCATATATTTTCAATCACCTCCTGTGCATGTGAAAGTCGGACAATGAATAAGGAAGACCACAGAAGAACGGATGCATTTGGATTATACTGTTGGAAAAAAAATACTGAAAATACCATGGACAGCCAGAAGAACAAACCAATCTGTGTTGGAAGAAGTAAAGCCAGAATGCTCCTTAGAAGCCAGGATGATGAGGCTTTGTCTCTCATACTTCACACATATTGTCAGACAGGACCAGTGCCTAGAGAAGGACATTATGCTTGGTAAAGAGGACAGTCAGAAAAAATGAGGAAGACCCCAACGAGATGGATTGGCACCGTGGCAGCAGCAATAGATTCAAACATGACAATTGTGAGGATGGTAAAGAACCAGGCGGTGTTTCGTTCTGTTGGGCATAAGGTTGTTGAGTTGGGGTAGACTCGACCCACCTAACAAGAACAACAACCACAAAATCTTTAAATTTTTTCAAAAAGAAGTCTGTATAAAAGGTCCAAAGGCAGAGGGATAGACAGAATGAACACTGCAGATTCCAGGACACAGGCATGCTTGTCCCGTCCCAACCCCCCAATCACATCTTCCACAAGCTGAGAACATCAGACACCCATCCACACAACTCATCAGCCCAGCGGTGGGGATAAACCCTCCACAAACCCTCAGATTCATCCCCTGGGTGTGGATGCTCTTTTGTGTACAGACACATACATGTGGTCTCCTGTCCCATTCCTAGAGCCCCCTGCAGCTACCACCCCAGGCCCATTACCTCCCTGGAGCACTGTACCTTGGCCAGGGATCTTACTATAGGGCTTTCCATAATGCCGCGAAGAAAGATCAGGTCCAGCTCTGCAGCCCCCGTGGCATTAGGGAGGGATCCCAGGTTGTCCAAGACTTGCTGCATGGCTGAGGGAAAGGGGTAGGAAGTGAGACACACAGGTACCAAATGGGAAGAGCAGGCAGGGGCCCTAAACCTGACACATGCCCTGCTCCTGTCCCTTGTGCCAGCAGCAGACAGCTCCTCCCAGCAACACTTCTGTCTCAGGCCACACTAGGTAATGCCAGTCTGGGCAGGTCGGAGGCTCCAGGCAGCAGGAAGTGGACTCTGAGGTGAGGGAGGGGCATAGGGAAAGTAAGTGTCAGGTTCCAAGTTCTACCCAGAACCAGAGAATTACAAGCTCCTTGAACTACCACACCTGGAGGGGTTCAGAGATGGGAATGTGTCCCTGAGTGCAGGCCAAGCAGGAGTCACATGGGAAGTCAGTGCCCACAGTGTAACTTCGTACAAGTCACCATCCCTCACTGGCCTGTTTTTCCCTCCTATAAAATAGGTGGATGGGACTAGATGGCTTCCACTTCTAGACCCTTCAGCACTGATATTGATGATTGACCATTTAGAAATTAATGTGGGAGACTGGAAGCCCAAGCTGAGGCCAAGTACATTGGCAGGAACTGAAGAAACAGGCACTCTGGGACCAAGATGGGAGAAGGGGCTGCCTTCACACACTGGAAGGGGAGGCGGGGGGAAGGGGGCTCCAGGCTGGGGTAGGTTCCAGGGGAAGTTAGGGAGAAGCAAGTGTGCCCAGCTGGGGGCCAAGATGGGCAGGGGTATCATTACCCTGCCACCCTGCCACCCACACCCACATCTGCATAGCAGCACCCAAGTTATGGAGGAGGAGGGTGGGCATGGTCCTTAGCACCTCTCAACGTGCCTGTCACTGCTCCCCTCCTCCAGGAGGGCTGGGGAGGAGGGGCGTGGAACTGAACTGGCAGAGATGCTGCCGGGACTCTTGGACGCCCACCTGCTTCCCTCTCCTCTTCCCCACTTCTCCAGAAACAACGTTCAAACCCCGCCCCCCCCCCAGGCCCATCACCACCCTCAGGCCTGCTCTTGGCATTGGTCAGGGACGTGGGAGGCCCCTAGTGGGTTCTGAAGAAGGTCGGAAGGGAAATCGGTCCACTCTGCCAGGCCCACCCTCCCCAGTCATTTTCACACACAGACCCCCAGTCTGCGGGTCATGGGGGTTCACTGAGTCAGGAGAGCTGATTCCTTCTACCCAGGCCAGCTGTTCTGGCGGACCTTGCCTCATCCAGGTCCTTCAGTCTCCAGGGATGGCTCCTACTGCCGCCTCTCCAGATGCCCCAAACCCAGCATCCCCCCACCCAGCCTCCCCGCCCTGCTTTTTTCCTACCTTCCTTCCGGAGCTCCGCTTCCTCAGAGGAGCCCAAGGATATTCCCTCCAAGGAGGCCCCGCTGCCCGGGCTGCCCGCCATGGCTACTCCCCACATCCCAGACCCAGGTGCGTGGAGTGGCCGCCACCAAACTGCAGCCTGCCGCCTTCTCAGACAGAGGGGGCAACGCTGGAAAAGGAGGGACTCGGGGAGCCCTCCGCACAATTAGCCAATAGTAAGGCTCAGCCACTCTGCCCGCCTCGCTGATTGGCCAAAGCCCCTACTAGCGCTTCGCATCCTACGGGTGGGAGGGGGGCAGTGGAGGGGGCGGTAATAAAGAGTACTCACCCTACGAGCGGGGGACTAGACCCCATCGTTTTAGTACTAGTGGGGGTGGAGGAGGGTCTGAAAAAAGGGCTGAGGTAAGCATGGTATCCCTTTAGGCCTGGTGCGATGCCCAGAAACCCTCTCCAGATGCCGGAAACTCAACCTGGAGAAGAGATTTGGCCGCCCTGCCCTCCTAGTTTCTGGAAGTTCCTCATCTAGTCTACCCCCAAATCCCATCCTCCCTTTACTCTCTGTCCTCTGATCTCGGTCCCCTCTGTACGTCCTGGACCCTTTACAGTGCCATGGAGTGTCAAAGGCAGGACCAAAGGAAGCCGCTCAGTCTTTGGCCAGCAGACAGGTGCCTCGCTGTGGCATTAAGCAAATGCCTCTAGCCCCGGATCCCTCCCTTTACTGGCTAGCCAGCCTGCCAGGGGATGATGGTGCCATTGTGGGCAGAGAAGGGTGCCCTACGCCCCTCTTGCCCCACATCTCAGCCATCCAGTGCCCCCTTTCTCTGAACTCCTGTACCCATAAGGCTACCACTAGGGCAATGTTGCTATCACCAGCCAGTCATTCCCTAAGGAGTGGCACAAGGTTGCAATGCACCCCAGGTTGCCATGGCAGCAGGCTGTGATTACAACCAGGACATTAACCCACAGATGCGAGAATGATTTAAAGGGATAGCTCCACCTGAAGAAAGCATCCCGTCCCAGCCTTGGTTTAAAGAAAGGACAGTGACAGAGGAAAAGAGGCAAGGCTGCAGATAAGGAGATACCAGGGGCAAGATTTCTAAAAGCTCATCCCATGCCATAATCCACCTATCTCCCAGACCACAAACAGCCCTTAGGAAAAGGCCACTCCACGTACTCTAAGTCTCCCTGGAAGAATCAATCAAGAGCATGGATCACTACACCATTTCTCCCTCCCCCCACCCCAAATGACAATGACCAAATTGACCTTTGGGGAAAGGTAAACAAAGGACCTTGCTAGCTTCACCTTCTGCCTTCTCCATGGAGAAGGGAGATGGTGAGCCTGACCTCAGATAGGGAAGCACAGCTGTCCCTCCAGTAAGCCTGGGGGAAGTATGTTGTTAGGGGCAGTCCAGTTAGTTGGTTTCAACTTAGAATGACCCTATTATGTACAACAGAATGAAGTACTGCCTATGCCTGCAGCATCTTCACAACCATTGCTACATGTAAGCCCATTGTTGGCAGCCAGTGTGCTAAATGCTTCTCTTTGAGGGTCTTTCTGTTTTCCACTCGCCCTCTACTTTGCCAAGTACGATGTTCTTCTCTAGAGACTAGTCTATCCTGTTAAAATATTTGAGCAAAGTCTTGCAAGCCTTGCTTTTAAGGAACATTCTGGCTGTACCTCTTCCACATAGATTTGCTCATTCTTCTGGCTTCTTGTTGTTAAACCATAGAATCGATTCCAACTCATAGTGACCCTGTAGGGTTTCCAAGGAGCGGCTGGTGAGTTTGAACCACTGAACTTGGGGTTCAAACCAACCCTGTAGTCCAGTGCTTCATCCCACAGTGCCACAATATTTGCCAACACCATAATTCAAAGGCATTAATTCTTCTTTGCTCTTCTTATTTGTTGTCCAGCTTTCATATGCATATGAAGTGACTGAAAAGACGATGGTTTCGGATGGGCTAACCTTAGTCCTCAAACATCTTTGCTTTTTTGCACTTTAAGGAGTTTTTTGCAGTAGATTTGCCCAACACAATAAGTCATTTGATTTCTTGAATGCTGTTTTTGTGGACATTGATGGTGGAGCCAAGTAAAATGAAATCCTTGACAGCTTCAGTATTGTCTCTGTTTATCATGGTGTTGTTTATTGGTTCCATCATAAGAATTTTTGTTTTCTTTATGTTGAAGGGTAATCCATACAAAAGGCTATATGGCCTTTTATCTTCATCAGTAACTGCTTCCTGTCCTCTTCACTTTCAAGGTTGTGGCATCTGCATATCAAGTCATCAGTGAGTCTTCCTTCAATCCTGATGCCACATTCTTCTTCATATAGCCCAGTCTCAAATTATTTGTTCAGCATACAGAATGAACAAATATGATGAAAGGATACAACACTAACACAAACCTTTCCTGAGTTTAAACTACTGGAATTCCCATTATTCAAAATGTTATCCATAGTTTGTTATGATCTACATAGTTGAATGCCTTTGCGTAGTCAATAAAACACAGATAAACATCTTTCTGGTATTCTCTGCTTTCAGCCAAGATTCATCTAATATCAGCAAGGATATCCCTCATTCCACATCCTCTTCCGAATCCAGCTTGAAAGTTCTTTGTCATTGTACTACTACAAACAATTTTGTTGTGTGTGTGTTCAAATTATCTTCAGCAAAACTTCATTTGCAGATGATTTAATAATATTGTTCAATAATTTCCACATTTTGTTGGATCAACTTTCTTTGGAATGGACACAAATATCAATCTCATCCAGTTAGTTGGCCAGGTAACTGTCTTCTAGGTTGCTTGGCATAGATGAGTGAGCACTTTCAGCACCGCATCCATTAGTTGAAGCATCTCGGTTGGCATTCTGTCAACGCTTGCAGCCTTGTTTATCATCAATGCCTTCAATACAGCATGGACTTTTTTCTTCCTTTTGTAACCATTGGTTTTTGATCATGTGCTAGCTTCTGCAATTGCTGAATATCGACCAATTCTTTTTAGTACAGTTACTCTGTGTATTCCTTCCATCTTCCCTTAACGTTTCCTGTATCATTCAATATCCCACCCATAGAATTATTCAGTATTGTAACACAAAGCTTGAATTTTTTCTTCATTTCTTTCAGCTCAAGAAATGCTAAGAGTAATCTTCACTTCTGGTTTGCTAACTCCAGGTCTTTGCAAACAGCCACATCTTTCTCCTATGGAGCAAGCAACTGATGGGTTTGAACTGCTGACCTTTTAGTTAGCAGTCAAACTACTTTAACAATGGCACCACCAGGGTTTCTTGTATACCCCAGTAGGCACCATTAATGGGCTTAGGTTTGAGGAGCCTCTAATCACAGGCTGAAGGATTAATTTAATTAACCTTTAAGCAGCTTACAGTGGGGCCCAGGCAGACTAACATGGGGGCAAGCCCAGGAGGCCCAGTGGACTAGACAGGAGGTGGAGGTATGGAGTCCTCCAAGACTGCAAAAGCCAGGAGACATGGGTACAGTCCCTGCAATGCATAGAGGAGAGGCCTTTTCTGGGGGGCAAGAGTGTCACCCTCAGCTGCTTTCACTTTCCTAGTTCTGTTTCTCAGAAACTGTCATTCTAAGTAACATGGGGACCCTGGAACATCTTTCAAGGGCCCAGCTTCAGGGGAGTGAGACACTGAGGCAAAGGGAATTCAGATAAATCAAAACAAAACCCTAGAAGGTTATACTGACAGGGTCCTTAGAGAGTCTCCAGCTCAGGGGGCTGAACCTGAGTGGGTCCCCAAAAGCACTGAAAGGGGTCCATGAACCCCTGGAAGTAGAATGCAGATTTTGTGCCCAGAGTCACTTGTCTCTGAGGAGGGTCCATTGCTATTCTCTGATTCTCAGAGATTCTGGACCACTGAAAGGGAAACTCTTATCCCATCACCTCATCTTACAAATGGGAACTGACTGACTCAGGGTCTCAGATGGCATAACAGTAATTTGGTGGCAGAAGCAACATGATCATTAGGAATACTCCTAAACAGTGTGCTGTATACCCTTTGCGTCTCAAATCATCCTGTGTACGTTTCTATCCCTCCTTGCTTTATCTGGCTAGTCTAAAACCTCCTATAGACCCATTCTAAGCTTCCTAGTGATACTTTTGCCCCTCCACACACAACTTCCTGCTCCTACATCCCCTTCCCAGCTCCTTGGTTCTGGCTCCCACCTCCAGCACTTACTGGTCTACTCCACGCTCTTGGGCACTGTCCTGTGGACTTCTTAGCCCTAGCTCTGCCGCTATAGTCCCTCCATTGCAGGCCATCCTAGTACCCAAGGCCTAGTACCCAGGCCACCTCCTGAGCAGCTTGGCCCCATGCCACTTTTTGGCCCCATGCCACTGCCCTCCAGCAATATTGTGGACTACCCTGCCCTCCTCAGAAATCAACCCCACCTTGGGACAGGTACAAATCTTATTTCTCTTCCTCCTCTCCCGTGTTCCAGCACAGGCCCCTCACACAGAGGAGACACCTTAAAGTCTGCCCAAATGAAGGACTGAATGGTGGAGCAGTGAGGGGTGGGAGCTGTTTGTTTGAACATTTTGTTTTGGTTTGGGCGAAAGGTTACAGAGCAAATTAGTTTCTTATCCAACAATTTATACAGTTTTTTCCTGACATTATTTGTTATCACCTCAATTTAGCAACAGTCTTCCCACAACCTTCTTGTGTTCCCTATTTCCATTCACCTATCTTCCCTGCCCTTTCCTGCCTTCAGAACTTTGTTTTTAGGCAAATGCTTTCCTTTTGGTCTGGTCTGGTTGATGGCTCAGAGAAGCATGTTCTTTATGTGTGTTGTTCACTTTATCAGCCTATCTACTATTTGCTTGAAGGGTGACCCTCCAGAGTGGGCTTAGTTCCAGGTTTGAAGGGTGTCTAAGGGTCCTAGTCTTTGCAGTTCCACCAGCCTCTTTCAGACTAGTAAATCTGGTCTTTTTATGATTTTGAATTTTGTTCTATATTTTCCTCCTACTCTATCTAGGATCTTCTATGGTGATCCCAAGCAGGACAGTCACTGGTGGTAGCCAGGCACCATTTCGTGCTTCTAGCCCTGGCTTGTGGAGGCTGTGCCTTGACTGGTCCATTAATGTTTGGATTCATTGCTTCCTGAGTCTTTCCTTTTCTTGACTCATCTTTGCTCCAAACAGGAAGAAATCCGTTGTCAGCCTCTTCAATGGCTGTTCACAAGCTTTTAAGTCACTATTCACCAGAGTAGGATGCAGAACATTATCTTTATGGCCTATGCCAACTGACCTAGATGCCAACTGACCCATGGGCCTAAGGGGCTGTTTGTTCTTGTAGGGAACAGTGCCTGCCTGCTGCTTTCCACCCCCAAGTCCTTGCCTTGCACCCTCTGAACCACTGGAATAAGCTGGCATGCTCATCCTCTTCTTACCAGACTCAGAGTTGGTGGCAGCGACCGGCATGGTGACTTCAGCACGGGCTTTGAAATGCCTCTCCTGGAGGAGGAAAAAAAAGCAGGTAAAGAGGGGCAAAAACAAAGCAAGGGGGAAAGACTAGTAAGGATTCCCCATCTGGGCAGTGAGAGAAAAGGGTTGTTGTTGTTGTTAAGTGCCATCGAGTCGATTCCGACACATAGTGACCCTGTATAGGGTTTCCGAGGAGCAGTTGGTGAGCTTGAACCACCAACCTTACAGTTCAAACTGACTTTGCAGTCTGATGCATTAGCCCACAGCACCACACCAGGATTCAGGGTGCTACCCAGAAATTGGGGTTAGAAAACAAACATCCAACAGTCCTGAGCTGCAGGAAGGACAGATATATATATATCTGATATATAGATATAGATATATATAGATATATAAAGATATATTATATATATATATATATATATATATACACACCCATTGCTCAGAAGCAAAGATTGAGGATCAGAGAAGTTAATTGACTGCCCAAAATGCTGATCTTATGACTCATTATTTTTTATTATTTGTGTTCCTTGTCTCTCACTCAACCCCCTGTCTTTCCCTCTGGAGGAAAAGGGGCCAGAATTTCTGTCAAAAGCAGGAAAGACAGTGTCCCCAGACAGTAAACTCCCTGAGAGCAAGAATTGCATCTGTTTTATTCATTCACCTCTGGATCAGATCAGGCCAGTGTTGACACTGCACTGACAGAAATGTCTGACAGACAGAAATAATGTCCTTCTTCCAGGCCTCTCTGGCTCCCTCTAACCCCTCTCCCAGTTTTAGCCCAGAGCTGGGGTCTCCAGGCAGAACCAGGCATGGAGTCTGCAAGGCCATTTCCCAGCCCCAGTTCCCTGGTTCATGTCCCGTTTTGTTGGGCCTTCCCCCAACTGAGGTTGCTCCTCCATTCACATGGGAGTGGAAAGGTGGGGGGCGGGTACCACCCACCCTCCTGAGCCTTTCTGAGATTGTGCTGTGGATAAAATCCTAATTCCCAGTTGTCATGACAACAGGAAGCAGTGGCTCATAGCAAGGGTTGGAGAGTGGAGAGAGGCAGAGAAACAGAAGCAGCAGGCAGTGCCCACTTTAGTAAGACTGAATGCCTGCTGTGGGGCCCTGGGAATGGGGAACCCAGACTTCACCTCCTCAAAAAAAGAAAGAAAGAATAGATCACAATCTGACACCCATAAAACCCTCTCTGCTCCAGGTCCCATCCCAGGCCTGTGCTAGCCACATTTTTTTATTTTTTGACAAAAAGGGGAATGGCTCTCTTTCCTCCTAGCTTTGCCCCTGAGCAACTGGAAGAAAACTGCTTTACGGAAGAGGAAGGACACCTGAGTCAAGCTAACACCCATGCTGGGAGAAAGGCCCAGGATCCGCAGTGACAGTGCCAGCCCGTGTCCCTCTTCCTAGAGAGTAAGCGGGGAGGGATCTGACCGAGGTACCAGCAGGGTCTAGGGGGCCTCCAGATGCCCTCCTTTCCTAGAGGATGGAGGGTGGAAAGATACTGTATGTGCCCAGAAGCGGTGCCCAGCCTGCCTGGGTTTTTCCCTGCGGAATCGTTCCCACGGCATCAGCACACTCTGCTCCACCCCCACCCAAGTGCCCGAGAGGGCGGGGCCAGGCTGTGCCCTCAGGAGAACGCAGTACCAGGCAAGTCAGCCTGGATCCGTGCCAAGACCTGGGCCAAGCGTATTGGGAATCCGCACCTCGACTCCGAAAGCCTGGGCCCAGGTGCCCTTTCATCCCTACTTCCAAGCTGTAGACATCATCCAGACTGCTGAGCGGCTAAGCGGTCCAGCCCTTTAGCTGGAGGTTTCCGGAAACCTCCCACCCACCCCTTCTTCAATACGCACACAAAGAGGTTCGGAAAAGAAAGGTATGGCAAAGTGTTTTGAGAATCATAAGCAGGTGGGAGGGCTTGACAAAATGGAGGGACATAAGGACAGGGACTGGAAAGCTCCGCCAGTGGGCACAGACCGACAATCTGCTCGCCCCCGTCGCTCTAACCCAGCCCAGCCCTAACACGCTCGGCGCTAGGACCTAGAGGAAAGGGGGGCGTGTTGCAAACCATCAAAGAAGGCTCTCCGCTTGCGCGCCGGCAGAGACTAGGGGGATGAGGTCACTGAATGACTGCCCCCCAACCCTCAGCCTCCTACCATTAGTTAACTCAACTTTCCAATCCTGATCCCTCGCTCTGGCACCCATCCCCTCGCAGATCCCCAGGTCTTAAAGAAAGCCCCTGACCTCGACCCACCCCTACAGCCAGGAAGGCTAGAGAAGCAAGGCACCCCCTTCATGGGACACCCACCCAGGGAAGGTTGAGGTCCTGGTCCCCAGGGACCAGGACGCCAGGAGGACTCGGTGGAACCTCTGCCCCTCGCCCCCTCCGGAAGCGCTACCAGCACGGTTCTTACGTAATGCCGGGCTCCGAAGTCCCCAAATCCGCACAGCCCCCAGAGAGGCCGCACGAATCCCCCGGCCCGCACCGTTCACCACCTCGGTGCTCTGTGTCACTTTGGAGTCCTCGCCGCCGGGGCGAGGGCCAGCGTCAAAGGCAGCAGCGTTTGATCTCCCCCTCCAGCACCCTAGAAAAAGGACCGGAGATGGGGGTTCGAGAGAGGGGACAGGCCTGAGAAGGGGACTCGGGGAGGCTGGAACCAAAGAATAGGCCCGCAAAAGCAGTGTCAGACTGAAAAGGAGGCGGGGTCCCCGGAGTAGGATGCTGGCCCAGAGGCCGAGGGGCGCCTACCTGCGCCCCGGGGAACCCCTAGCTCCGGGCGGCTTCAGCGCAGCCTGGCGCTCCGGGTTTATTCACTTGTCAAACGCTAATCCAGCTCTTAAAGCGGCGAGGCTTGCTCTGAGCGAGGGGGCGGAGACGGCGGGGGGGGGGGGGGGGGGGGGGAGAGGGACGCCGCGGGCCACCAGGAAAGAAGCAATCCTTCAGAACAGATGGTGGCCGGAGGGGACGTGGTTGTTCAGATGACACCGCACTACCTGCGACACCCCCTGCTCGCTTTCCACTTGGGGAGGCACGGACTGGGCTGTTACCCACTAGTGTCCCCCGGTGCCCAGGGATCCTTTAAAAGGGCAATGGTGGCCGCGCTGAGTGGGGCCGGATCGATTACTCCGCGCCTCCGCTCGATTTAGACCCACCGTCTTGTTCTTGGCGAGTCTCAATTTCCTCTTTATCCCGCTTACCAATTGGGAAAGGGAACAGGGGGACTTCAGAGGGTCTTCCAAAGATCGGACACCCTTAGGGCCTCGGGATCTAGAACAGTTTTTAAGGACTCAGGTGGGTATCTGGGACCGGTATACTCAAGGAAAAGGGAAACATCTTCGCAAAGGGATATGAGGTCCTATTTTAGGCCTGAACAAAGGTGCTGGTTCGTGCTCCTACCTACAGAATACAGAAAACGTAACTGGCTATCCTTTCTCAAAATCCCATCTCAGAGCGTAAATAAAGGGTTAAACTCACTTACCCACCTTCGCCCCGCCTCCAACTGGACGCTTCGGAGTGTGGAGGGCTACATACCGAGTTCAGGGCTACTCTAGGTCCGACTTCGAGCCCTCGCGTCCATCCGTTCCCGGTACAGAGATTATCCATCCGGTAATTTGGCCCGTAACATCAGAAATGGATCGCATCTTGGAAACACGTTTGGAAATCTCAGAATGGGTTTAACATGGGAATTCATCTGAAAGCAGAATAGTAGTCCTCGAGTTCCGCAAGATTCAGCTGGACCCTAAACTCCTAAGCATAGGTTTGGTGGTTGGGAAAAGGGAAAAGCCCTTGAGCCGGACCTAACTCTGCTGAAAGCCAGTATGTTTAAGCGCCTTTCACTTTTAATGAGCAAGTGGGGAAAATGTTACTTAGCGACTCCACTTGATGGGAGCTAGAAATGCAGGTTTCAGTTTCCCCACCCAAGAAGCTTTCTGTAGAACATAGTTTATAATCTTCTGCCTATTCAAGCCAGAAGACTCTCCCGATCCAACCCGAGACAAGTGGCACTCCATGCTCAACTGACTGAGCAGAAAGTGGAAGGATCTTGAATCTCTCTAAAAAATTAGTAAATAGCGTAGTGGTTACGAATCGGGCTGCGAACCTCAGGGTCAGCAGTTCGAAACTACCAGCTGTTCCGCGGGAGAAAGATGAGGCTTTCTGCTCCCGTAAAGATTTACAGCACAAAATCACCACCTCCACCACCCCCAATCTGGCCATTATTACCCCATAGCAACTCAGAGCCAACCTTCCATCCACTCCGGATCCCCAGGAGAAGGTGAAATCACAGATTCTAGATCATCAGGGGACATGAAGTCCAATTCCTGATTTTTCCGGGGCACTTCCTCCCCCTACCCCACTAGTCAGCCATCAAAAATCTCTCTGATAAGGATTCTGCAGAATGACAGCCCTGCTGTATAACTGATGAACTATTAGATTTTCATAACGACCCTGTGATATTACATACTTGAGGAGAAACATTTATTGAATTCCAATAAATGTTCTAAGGAGCCCTAGTTGCTCGAGGAATAAGTGCCCGGTTGTTCAAATCCAAGGGAGAAAAATGTGGCCGGCTGACTTGCAATTGCTATGGGGCAGTTCTGCTCTGTGCTATGGATGTGTTTTTGTTTTGTTAATTCTGCTCCAGACATTGTGCCAGCTTCAATGATACCAAGATAGTAAGATAGTCAGATGTTGTTGTTGGGTGCCATCGAGTTGGTAACGACCCATAGGGACCTTATGCACAGCAGATGTTGTTAAGTGCCGTGGAGTTGGTTCCAACCTATAGCGACCCTGTACAGGGTTTACAAGGCTGTAAATCTTTACAGGAGCAGAAAGCCTCATCGGTCTCCCACGGAGCAGCTAGTAGTTTCGAACTGCTGACCTTGAGGTTCGCAGCCCGATTCGTACCCACTAAGCTACCAGAGCTCTTTATGCACAGGCAGAGAAGGGTCCTGATATCTTGGAGTTCATAGTCTGGGGAGGAGGGGGGACTGGGATAGTGGAGACAAAAGCACTTTCTCTATGTTGATATAGAATGTCAGAAAGAGGTGCAGTAAATATTTTATGCTGGGACCCTCAAAGAATGGTAGTGTTTCTGGTGGGGAATGCCATAGTTAGGAAGGGAAGCAGGTTTGAGAGCGTCTACAGTGGCGTCCTAAGGAGCTCTGGTAGCGTAGTGGTTACGAATCGGGCTGCGAACCTTAAGGTCAGCGGTTCGAAACTACCAGCCGCTCCGCGGGAGAAAGATGAGGCTTTCTACTCCCGTAAGGATTTACACCCTTGGAAACCCTGTACAGGGTCGCTATGGGTCGGAACCGACTCGATGGCACTTAACAACAACAACAACAACAACAGTGGCGTCCTGGTGTGGCGCTGTGGGTTAATGAGCCAGACTGCAAAGACCTTTCAACTGCAAGGTCAGCGGTTTAAGCTCACCAGGCTCCTCGGAAAGCCTATACAGGGTGGTTATGGGTCGGAACCGACTCACGGCACTTAACAACAACAGTGTATCTCATGGCAGTTAGGGTTAACCCCCCACTTAGGTAAGAATGAATCCTCCCTCTCTGGGATCTGTAATATCTCTGTCTCCCTCCCTGCCTCTGCCCCAGAGGTCACAAAGATGCAGCCTAAAATTAAGGCTTTCTTCTGGTGGATGCTCAGCCTAGAGGTCTGGGAATCAAGGCCTTGTTAAGTTGTTGTTAAGTGCCAACGTCTTTGCCGTCTGGCGCATTAACCCACAGCGCCACAAGAGAAGTAAAACTCCAGAGTATACGTTTTCTCATTCCAGCCTATCCTGCTCTTTGAATGATGTTGCACTTCAGATAATGGCCAGCAGGGGACGCCAACAGCTATCCTGAATCTTTTCACACCTATCATCTCTTGCACAGCTTTGTTCTGAAAACCTTTTCTATCAGTTACAGAATAGAACTGAGCTCCACAGGATATTCTACACTGTAATCTTCACAGAAGTAAATCACCAGGACTTTTTTTTAATCGTGAATTGGATGTAGCTTTACAGTTATTTTCTATTCATCAACTCATACACGTTATGCTTCATCTCACTCATTGCAATCCCCACATTGTAATATCACTTATCCCACTTCCTCTCAGTGTTTCCTGTTTCCATTCCTCCTTTGTTTCCTAGCCCTTCTGAATTTTGTCCTTGGGTAACCACTGTCCTTTTAATCTCTAAGGTGTGTACACCTCACTAGTGTTATAACTCCCCTTAAAGACCCCCCTATTGTTCAGCTGAAAATTGAGCTATGGGGGTGAGCTCATTTCCAGACCTGAAGAGTGACTAAGTGCCATAGTCTCTCTCCTACCAGTAACTCTAGTCCTTTGTTATGATTCTGAGTTTCATTCCACAGTTTTCTCCCATTCTTCTCAGGACCTTCTAATGTGATCCCTTTCAGAGCAGCTGGTACTAGCAGGGTACCATCCAGTTCTTCTGGTCTCAGAGTCACGGAGACTGATGTTCTTCAAGGCCCGCTGATCCATGGAACTGTTGATTTCATGCCTCTTCAGTTTTCATCAGTTTTTCCTCTGGACAGGAAAGACCAACAGATGCACTTTAGATGGCTCTCACAAGTTTTGAAGACTCTAGTGACCGTTCACCAAAGTAGGATGGAAAACAATGTCTTTATGGATTTTTATCAATTGACGTATTCCCTTACACTATGGTCCTGAGACCCAGGCCTAGTGACTGATTCTCTCACTGTATTTGGTAAAGTCTAATACATTTTCATAACTTTACCCTCATATCTTCCTCCATACTCCTGGATATATTTGCACCAAAGATAATCAAACCAAAACCTCTCAGGTACTGACCCTTTGTTCCCCTTGAAACCTGAAGGCAGAGCCTGAGACCCACCTCCCCACCACTGCCACACACCAGCCTGCCCTGCACCCACGTCAGAATGCTTATGTGCAGGAAAGAGACCCAGAACATCCCTGTAGCAGCCTCTTCTTTCTCCTTCCCCATGCCCTCCTGGCCCAGCACTCACAATTCACCCTGCCTCCTTGCATCACTTGTCACAACCCCGGGAATGGGAAGTTCTGGAGCTACACAATTCTGGTTGAATTCCTGGCTTACTTGAATGCCTGTCCTTTGGGGGGTTCTGTAACCTCTCTGAGCCTCAACTTCCTTGTCTGCACAATGAAATGACAACCTCCACTTTGGGGAGGCTTGAGAGCAAAGGCAGATGTAGAGTGGCTGCCACAGTGCCAGGCACATAGAAGATGTCCTGTAAATGTGGAACCAGGTCTAGACAGGTGCTGAGGAGGTGCCAGCTCATCAGTGGGTGGTTAGCCCCTCTATCTGCTGTCTGACGTGCCCATGACTGGCCTCAGATCCCCCAGGGCTTCAGGGTCCCAAGTATCTGGTACAGACAGCATGTCCCTTCCCACTGCCCACACACCCATTAGTGGCCCTTTGCCTAGACCCATCTGTACCACCCACTTCTCTTTTCTTCCTTCCCTTCCAATGCCCCCAACAATATGCCAAGGGTTTTGATGTGAGCACCATGTGAGGGGGCAGGAACAGGCAGCCCATCACCTGAGTGGAGGGGCTGGTTGTGCTGGATGGGCCATAAGGGATGGTGGGGAAGGCCTCAGGGACAGAGCTGATGAGTGGGAAGAGCTTGCAAAAGCCAGCGCAGACCCTGGGAGGGGAAGGAGGTCCTCCTTTGTTGTTGGTAAGCACCCTCAAGTCAATTCCGACTCATAGTAACCTTGTCTGTTGTTGTTATGTGCCGTGGAGTCATTTCCGACTCATAGCGACCCTGTACAGGGTTTCCTAGGCTTTACGGGAGCAGAAAGCCTCATCTTTCTCCTGCGGAACAGCTGGTAGTTTCGAACTGCTGACCATGAGATTAGAAGACGGATTCTACCTTGTCTACCACGCCAATAATCCAATGTCCCTTGCTGGAGTTCCCCACAAACTGAACTCTGCCTTAGAGCATCCTTAGGGACCCTGGACAGAGCAGAGATGGTAGGGGAGGTGGAAGAGTGGATCTAGGATAGGGTAGGGGCCCAATATAGCAAGCTAACACTCTGAGGATGAGATGAAGCACTTGAATTGTGATTTGGAAACAAGAAGGCAAGAGTGGAGGGTGTCCTAGAGGGGACTGGTGACCTAGAGGGGGCTGCATGTCAGTACACATGTCTACACACACATACTTGTCCTGTACAGAGTCAAGGGAAAGCTTGCAGGTTGAAGTGAGGCTAAGCAGAAGGGAGGGGCCAGGGACTAGGTTTCCCACATGGTACAATGGAGAGGTGAGACCTGGGTCTCACAGTCCTGTGAAGACTGACCTCGTAACCCGTGTACAAGTGTTTTGTGGGTAACCATGGGGGGAGAGAAAGGCCAGGGGGAAGGCCAGAGTTTAGATAGTGACTGAACTTTGGAGCTGAGGCCCTAAGACTAGTGTGCCTGGTCCAACGTCACCCAGGTCCCTCTTGCCATAGCTTTTCCCAGAAATGCAAGAAGCCTCAATTCCAGAGCACTTCTCTGGCCAACTTTACCACCCAACATCTTTGCCCCCTGCACTTCTGGGCACTCCAGCCCCCACCCAGGAGTCTCTCCTTCAGACATTAAAGTGTAGCCACCCTGAGTCTATCCTGCACACTTCTCCTCTCTGAGGTGTCTGGGGACAAAGCAAGGAGGGTGACCTTCCAGTCCCCATTCTGGCTTCTCCAAGCCACCACTGCCTGCTCTGAGGCTCCTGTGGAGGGAACAGGAGAGGCCCTGGAACCGGCAGAAGTCTCTGACCATCTAGCTGTCTCCCCTCCCTCAGATCATAATCCCTTTCCAGCCCTGAACCACTGGGGGAGGAGCCTGGGCTGCCCCACCCCCATCAATGTTGAGTCTGGGAGGCTCTGCCATTGCCCAAAGCAGATTGGGAGGTGCAGGCCCTGCTCAGCCAGACACCTCCATGGGCAGCAGGTCTGGGGAGGGAGGGCATGCCAGTGTTTATGAAGGAAACACTTAGACATTCCCCCTTCTGGCAGGTCACCTACCCCACCCAAAGGACCAGCCCTGGGGCTGACAGAAGGAAGTGATCCAGCAGAGGTATCCTCTAGGGGAGTGGACATTGAATGGAGTTAGTGTAGATCTCTTCTTCCCGAGGTGACTAGGACCTTAACCTAGTCCACTTACTCCACTGATTAGATTTACACTCTTCAAGTTTCAAAAAAGTTTATTCATAATTCAAAGTTGTATCCTGCAATTGTGGGATGAGACTTTCTGCCAGGCACAGTACTAGTCTCTTTACATGGATTCATTTCCTTAATCTTTATAACAGCTTGTTAAGGAGGGTGATATTCATACCCCATTTTATAGATGCAGCCATTGAAACACAGAGACGTTAAGTGATTTGCCCCAAGGCATTACACTAGTTAAGTAGTAGAGCCAGGACTGACCCCAAGTCATCTGGCAACAGTCTCCAGGTAAACATTGTCCCTGACATCAGCAGTACTGTGGTCTTCATTTCATAGATGAAGAAGCTAAAGTTTACAGGAGGTAAACACCCAGGATTGCACAACAAGAAAGTGGCAGAGCTAGACTGAAGAAGTCTGGATAATTGAGAGATCTGCTTTCTTTTCCCAGCAATTATTCTTCAATTTACAAAAAGATGACAACTCAAAAAAACCAACTGAACTTAACCTGTTGCCCTCGAATCAATTCCGGCTCCTAGTGCCCCTACAGGACAGAGCAGAACAGCCCCCCAGGGTCTCCAAGGTTGGCATCTTTTGGGGAGCAGACTCCTTAACTGAACTTAAACATTTAAATTTCATTTTACATTAAGACGATGCATATAATTGCCAGAATTTAAAAAAAAAAACAAAAAAAAAAAACCTAGAAACAATTTGTAATCTTTCCTGCTAATCCTACGCTGTTATCCATCTCAACTTTATCTAATCCTGAATGTATTTAGACTTGATTAAAGTGCTTCTACTAATATGCTCTAAGTCTTATATTAACTTGGCATCGGATGCTGGGCTTGAGGGCAGCTTAGCAGCACTTGCAGCAGCTGTCAGGGATTCCCTAAGGGAAGAGCTTTCTGGCTTTCAGGGACCCCCTTCCCCCAGCTCACACATTTATAAAGTCAGGGCCAAACTTCTGGGCCTGCCATGAGGCTAATAGCCCTCTCAGAAGCACCTCCATGTGGGAGGAGGAGCAGGCATTTGTGAGTTTATAACATCAAGTAGAGAAGGACCCTCGTGGCGCAGTGATTACATACTCAGGTTCAAACCCACCAGCAGCTCCTTGGGAGATAGACGAGGCAGTGTACCTCCTTAAAGACGGCAGCCTTGGAAACCCTATGGGGACAATTCTACTCTATCCTACTGAGTCGAGGACAATGGGTTTTGTTTGTTGAGTTGTTGGGTTTTTTTGAC
Source organism: Chrysochloris asiatica (assembly GCF_000296735.1). NCBI lineage: Eukaryota > Metazoa > Chordata > Mammalia > Afrosoricida > Chrysochloridae > Chrysochloris > Chrysochloris asiatica. The sequence goes on from NW_006408525.1 coordinate 29,635,989, forward strand.
ATAATGTGGTGAACCCATAACTGAGCTGTCCAGTTTCTCCTTGTTCTGGGAATCACAGGACAAGAGCCAGCATCACTACTGGAAGAACGGCTCCTCCTACCCCTTCCTACGCTGGGATCAGGCACAAAGTTGCTGTGTGGTGGTCTGCCCAAGAATGTGGTTCAGGTGGAGGGTTCTGTAGGAACAGTCTAGCTACAGTTTGATGAAAAGATGTAGTTGTCATGTTAAGAAATTAAGTAGCTTATATAATAAGCCTTTGGTGGTGGTGGTGGTGGTGTTATGTGCCGTGGAGTCAGTTCTGACTCATAGTGACCCTGTGTAGGGTTTCCAAGGCTGTAACTTTACCGGAGCAAAAAGCCTCATCTTTCTCCTGCGGAACAGCTGGTAGTTTTGAACTGCTGACTGTGAAATTAGCAGCCAGATTTGTAACCACTACGCTACCAGAGCTCCTTATGAGCCCTTGTTAACAGGTGTTAAATATTAAATATTAAGAATGAAAAAAGTGCAATCTCACATGGAGCCTTGGGGAAGACATGTGAGTCTGGAAATCACTGGTATTTGGTTTTTCAGGTTTTCAGGTTCAACTAGCTGGTTCTCACTGTGGTCTGGCCCAGGGGAGACACCAGTAAAAGTGTGTGGAGTGGCTGTGGCAGTCACTTGGAGAAACTGTTAAAGATTAAACATAGAGTTACCATGTTGTTGTTGTTGTTGTTAAGGTCAAGTCAGTTCTGACTCAGAACAACCTTGTATAGGGTTGTCGGTGAGTTTGAACTGCCGGCCTTGTGGTTCAAACCAACCTTGCTGTCCAGTGCTTATCCTACAGCACCACACCAGGACTCCAGAGTTACCTACCTTATGGCCCAGCAATTCTACCCCAAGTTTGCTACTAAGAGAAGTGAAAACATGCTGTATGTCCACACAAAAACTTGAACAGGACTACCCACAGTGACATTATTTAAATAGCCAAAAATGAGAAACCCACCTATAAGCTTGGTGGTGGTGATTGTGTACTGTAGAGTCAATCCCAACCATAGTGAGCCTGTGTGGAGCTTTCTGAGACTGTAAATCTTTACAGAAGCAGAAAGCCTCATCTTTCTTCCACAGAGCAGCTAGTAGATTCAAACTGCTGACCTTGTGGTTAGCAGCCCAACTCATAACCCACTACACTACCAGGGTTCCTACCCTGAGTAGGTTGTTGTTGTTGTTATGTGCTATGGAGTCGGTTCCGACTCATAGCGACCCTGTACAGGGTTTCCGAGGCTGTAAATCTTTACTGGAGCAGAAAGCCTCATTTTGCTCCCACGAAACAGCTGGTAGTTTCGAACTGCTGACCTTAAGGTTCACAGCCCAATTCATAATGGCTACGCTACCAGAGCTCCTTCTACCCTGAGTATAATGTTCTTTAAAAGATGTATTTATGTAAGACCAAATGATCAATAGCTATTTTAAAGCATAGATGAGAAGGTTGGAAGGCGGGGAGTTTAAGTTAATGGGCGGGAAATAAATCAGACAGAAATAACAAAAATGTTGCCACAATGGGAAGAATGTCACCAATATCACTATGTCTAGAAACTGTGGACTAGGAATAAGGTCTGCTGTATATCGCTTCATCAAAAAGAAAATGAAATATATATAGTGGTGGTGGTTGTTAAGGACTGTGGAGTCGGTTCTGACTCATTGTGATCCCATACAGGGTTTCCGAGGTTGCAAATCTTTACAGGAGCAGAAAGCCTCATCTTTCTCCCGTGGAACGGCTGGTAGTTTCAAACTGCTGACCTTGAGGTTCGCAGCCCAATTTGTAACCACTACACTATTAGAAAATGGAAAGAACCCATATGTTCATCAACAGACTGAAGGATAAACAGAATGTGGTATATCCATACAATCGGGTATTATTTAGTCACAAAAAAGGAATGAAATACTAATATAAGGGAACTTCAAAAAGTTCGTGGGCAAAGTCCATTGTCTTTTCATTCCATTTTCTATGAACTTTTTGAAGGCCCCTCATATAAACCACAACATGGGTGATTCATGGCAATATTAAATGAAAAAGCCCGACACAAAGGACTACATAATTCCATTTATATGACCTGTCCGGAATAGGTAAATCTATAGAGACAGAAAGAAGATTACTGGTTACCTAGGGCTAGGTTTTGGAAGAAGTGCAGCCAGAGTGCTCCTTGGAGGCCAGGATGGCTAAGCTTCGTCTCTCATACTTTGGACATATTGTCCGGAGGAAACAATCGTTGGAGAAGGATGTCATGCTAGGTAAGATGGAGGGTCAGAGAAAAAGAGGAAGACCTCTAACAAAATGGATCGGCCAGGTGGCATCATTGATGGCGTCAAGTGTGGCAGCGGTAGTGAGGTTGGCCCAGGATCGGACATTGTTTCGTTCTGCTGTGCATGGGGTCACTATGAGTCGGTTCTGACTCAATGGCACCTGACAACAACAACAGGGCTAGGGGGAGTCAGGGGATGGAAAGTGACTATTAAAGATAGACAGCTACTTTTTGGGGTGATGAAAATGTCCTAAATTTACTGAAATATTGTACAACTAACTCTATGAATGTACCCAACCACTGAACTGTAGAATGTAAATGGGTGAATTGTACGGTGTGTGAAATATATCTCAGTAAAGCTGTAACCAAAACCAGGGGGCAGGTATGGAATGGGAGCTCGTGTTGCATTCACTTGTGTGTCCCCAATGCCTGGAGTAGTGTCTGCTACTAACGGGGGTTCCGTCAATCTGTCAAGTGACATCTAGAAGTGGAACGGGCTCTTCAGGGCTCCCAGTCTGGTATTTCCAAATACTCCCCTTTGCAAAGACAGGGCCTGTTTTCAGAGGACCTTCAGCCCCATCCTGTTTTAGGGGCAAGCCAGGGGAAATGCTCAGCCTAGATTAGGGAGGGACCAGTGACCTGGGAGTTTAGGAGGACTGAAGTGGGACAGAAGAGGGTAACAAGGAGATTAACCCTCTGGTTCCAGGCCTCAGAGCAGTCTCTCCAGCCTCCCAAGAGTTAATTGAACTGCTTGGAGAAGAAAGTTTGGGGCTTGGACCCTGAGACCCCAGGACTGGGAGGTGAGACCCAGGCCTGTCCCCTTTAGATGGGGCCTCCAGCCTTTGGGGAGAGGTGTTGGGCACTCAAGTAGCAAGAATCAAATGGAGGCACTGTCTTCCTCCTTTCTCTCTGAGGTTCTCTAATCTCCATTTCAGCCCAAGCTGTCCTGCCCTCCCTCACTCTCACCTCAGACCTCAGTGCTATATAGTAACATCCAGGCTCTGCTTTTGTGTATTCTGTTTCCCAAGCCAGGTGGTCAAGGAAAGTCAGGCATCTTACTATAGGCATTGGGCGGCGTCCGTGGGAAATGGAGACTGAAGAAGGAACTTCTCCATCTGCCCTCCAGGAGCCTGCTATAGACTCAGACGTGTACATAACCTGCTGGAATAAATGGCTCAATAAATGCCAGTATAAATACGGGAGTAGAGCAAGGGCCACGGAGCCCAGAGGAGGCCAAGGAGGGACTGGGAAGCTTAGCAGAAGAACAGTTCCTGGGGTGGGATCCTGCCTGGAGCAGAAGTGGGCATTCCAGATGGAAGGACCAGCACTAGTGAAGGTTCCAGGAGGAAAGAGGATGCCACTGGAGTCTAAACATGGAGGACTGCTCCACCCATGAAAGAGAAACAGCAGGAGACAGGGCAAAAGAGAGTAGGGTGGGCTTTTCAACCTTATCCTATCACTATGGCTCCCACAAAGACAAAGAAGGGTCGTTCTGCTATCAACGAAGTGGTGACCAGAGAGTACACCATCAACATTCACAAGCGCATCCATGGAGTAGGCTTCAAGAAGCATGCCCCTGGAGCACTCAAGGAGATTCGAAAATTTGCCATAAAGGAGATGGGAATGCCAGACATTTGCATTGACACCAGGCTCAACAAAGCTGTCTGGGCCAAAGGAATTAGGAACGTCCCGTACCGTATCCGGGTGCGGTTGTCCAGAAAACATAATGAGGATGAAGATTCACCAAACAAACTCTATACACTGGTGTCCTACGTGCCGGTCACCACTTTCAAAAACCTACAGACAGTCAATGTGGTTGAAAACTAACAGTTTATGATCAAATAAATTTATAAATCTGAAAAAAAAAAGAGAGAGGGAGTAGGGTGAAACTCAAATGCTCAAAGCAGGTAACAATAAACAAATTGTGGGACTTCCTCAGAGACTACGGCCGGCTAGCCTGTTGATTCTGACTCATGGTAACTTCATGTTGGTTTCAGAGTAGAACTGTGCCCTATAGGGTTTCAAAGCTGTGGCAATCAACAGGCCTTTCTTCCTTCCTAGGTACTTCTGGGTGGGTTCAAGCCTCCCACCTCTCAGTTAGGTTAATAGTCTGTTTGCCCTACTCAGGGACAAAGGGGAACAAATGGCTAGTAAACCTAACAACATGGAGGAATCTCAAAAACATTATACCAAGTGAAAAAAGCCAGACACAGAGACGAGCATACGGTTTGATTCTATTTACATGAACTTCTAGAACAAACACAACCAATTTATAGCAACAGAGATCAAATCAGTAGTTGCCTGGGGCCAGATTGACTGGAAGGGGCATGAAGGAACTTTCTGGAATGATGGCAATGTTTGTAGCTCAACTGTGGGGGTGGTTCCATGTTGACAAAACTCATCAAGCTGTACACTTGAAACAGTGAGTCTAACTGCATATAAATTATTCTTCCATAAATTGACTTTAAAGGTTTTGCTAGTTTTTTATGTTTGTTTGTTTGTTTTTAAATAAAACTGAAGTCAAACGTTGAAAGATTTTAAATGTCAAAAGTTTGGACTTGATCTTGGAAGTAATGGGCAATTTATTTATTAGTTAAGGGTTCTGTGTTTGCCACGGCTCTGTAACTGCGACCCAAGGCCTTGAGTTGATCATTCAACAGTCAGGACCTACCGCTTTCGAGGAGGGTCTGCAGATCATCCATCCAAAGAAACAACAAAAAATGTGCTGATTCTAACTCATGACGACCCCATGTATTACAGATTACAGGGTAAACACTGGACCACAAACCACAAGGTCAGTGGTTTGAGCTCGCCAACTGCTCCGTGGGCGTAAGATGAGGCTTTCTGTTTCTGCAAAGATTTAAAGCCTGGGAAACCCTATATAGGGTCACTATGAGTCAGAACTGACTCAACAGCACTTCTTAGCAACAATCTTAAGGGATTCCTTGGTTTGCACAGGAACGATTCATAGCAACATTTGTGAGGGTGGTGTTTGTTGTTGTTGTTAAGTGCCGTCGAGTCGGTTCCGACCCATAGCGACCCTGTACAGGGTTTCCGAGGGTGTAAATCCTTACGGGAGTAGAAAGCCTCATCTTTCTAGGACCAGCTATATTCCATTCTGTTGCACACAGGGTTGCTGTGCGTCAGGACAGACTTAAAGGCACCTAACAACAACATCATAAGGAGCTCTGGTAGTGTAGTGGTTACGAATCGGGCTATGAACCGCAAGGTCAGCAGTTCAAAACTACCAGCTGTTCTGTGGGAGAAAGATGAAGCTTTCTGCTCCTGTAAAGATTTACAGCCTTGGAAACCCTATACAGGGTCGCTATGAGTCAGAACCGACTCCACGGCACATAACAACAACAGCAATCGAAATGGTCATCTATCCAGGGCTCTAAAATCCCCAGGGAGGCTGGGAAACTCTTGTGGATGGGCAGTGAAGCCTGCAGTACTGAAGCTAGAAACCTGAACTTCACCCGGCCCCATGACAGCAGACCTAGAGACCAGGAGGTCCTCCTGTCCTCCACAGCAACCCTGCAGGGAAGAAGTTCAGGGTCCAGCGGAATTGGAAAGGGTGTCTGGTTTCTCACTGAAGTCCCATCCCAATTATGAGAAGAACCCCAAGGAAAAGCCCAGCCCCCTCTCAAGTCCAAAGACAATTCTTCCCTAGACCGAAGACTTGAAGTAAGGAGTTACCCCAGCACCTCCCTACCTCTGCCACCCACCACCCCTCGGAGCCCTGGGCAGAGTCCGTGCCCTGGTCAGGGACACTAGCAGCTCTAGCTCTGGGCACTGTGTGCTCCCACCCCCATCTTCTCTCTGTTCCTAACAGGTGCTGGGGGTGGGACCTCAGAGGAAAGGGGAGCACAAATCCAAAGAAATATAAAGGACCTGGAGGTTCCAGTCAGAGACCTTTTGCTGAGCTGCTCCACACCTGCCTGGGACCATGGTAATGACTGGTAGCTGAGTCTTGGACCTTGTCAGCTGGAGATGGAGTTAGCATCAAGGGTCCCAGGGTCACTAAGGGAATGGTAGAGGGAGGCCATGGCAGCCCTGTCTTTCAGGACTTCCTGTACCTGCTTGGCATTGGTCAGGAGACGGTAGAGGGGCTCTGGGGATACCTATGGGCATTATAGTGTGTGAATCACTGTGTGTACCTTCTTCCGTGCATGGGGAGTGTGCATGTGGGGATCCCCGGGCTCAATCTTGTTTGCGACCATGTTGTTCATAGGATAAGCACTGGACTGCTAACTGCAAAGTCAGCAGTTCAAACCTACCAGCTGCTCCTTGGGAGAAAAATGAAGCTTTCTGTTTCCTTAAAGATTTAAAGCCTCGGAAACCCTATACAGAGTATCTATAAGTTGGGATGATCTAGATGGCTGTGATTTTTTGTTTGGGGGAGTGAACATCTAGGGCCCCCAGTGTGGCACTGTAGGATAACTGGGGAGGATAAAGGGGAGGTTGCAGGAGAAGTGAAGTTAGTTAGAGGGCAAACCATGTGAAGCCTTAGGTTTCAGTAACAGTCCTTATCCTCTTGGGTCCATCTCAGAGCGTACCTCCTCGAATCTTCCAACCGTCCCCGTTCACCTGGGGGCTTTGTGTGCAACACTGTACATGTCCAGGTGCGCACCATTCCATCTGAACACCTGAGTATCCCCCATACCTCTCGTGCACCTGTATAGAGGTAAACAGGTTCCTCTGTCTGAGCATGTTCCCAGTGTTCTCCGGTCGCGTAACCACCCCAGGGCTCCGTCTGCCCGGCCCCTTCCAGATGCCGAGTCTGCGCTGCACATGCGCACTGGTCCTCGTCTACCTGGTACCACTTCTCTGGCTACCTGAGGACGCAGTGGGTGAGGAGTTGCAACTGTCGCAGTACCCCGAGCCCAGGATGATCGAATGGCTGTCGAACTTTGGCCAGCTCAACAAGTACATGGAGAAACTTTTTAACAGCAGGTGGGTCATCTGAGGGTGGGAGAGAAAAAGGAAGGCATCGGGTGGGGAGGAAACGGGCCTCCCCCCATATGCCCCTCAGCCCTGTGACGCCGCAAGGATGTGTTCCCCAGCTTGAAGTCTAAGAACACCAAGAAATCTAAAGACGATAAAACCTCCAAGAAACTCATGACCACCACCAAACCCGCACCACCAAACACCAAGGAACCCTGACCACCCACCCCCTCCCTGAGCCCCAGGTAGGAGAGCCCAAACACTGTTGGGACCAAGTCAGGGGCCTCAGGGTGCGGACAGGTTGGATGGAAGCGAGAGGAAGCCACTAGGGATACAGGGTCCTGGGACTTCCTCCTCTACCCTGGCCCTTGACCAGATTTCTGAGCAGGGTCTCCCCAGGGCTGACCCCTTTTTATCCTCACCTCCCCAACCCCAGTAAGAACAATAAAGAGAAACTAAGTCGGTTCCTGGTTTGACTTCTGTGAGCAGTGTCCTCAAGGAGGGAAGGAGAGGGGAAAAAAGCTGTCCAGTGTTCTTGTCTGCCCAGTAGTATGCAGAGCATACAGTGTCCACTTTGCTCAGTCCCTCTGACATGGAAGACAGCAGGGGAAGGGTCAGGAGCCCAGCCAGCACTGATTCCTGAGGGAGCTGGGTGCAAGGGAACAGTGGCCATCAGGGAGGCCTGGGCAGGACCACTCCCATGATCCAAACCTCACACCCAGATTGTCCTGAAAACAAACAGAAAGAACCCAAATCCACTGCCATTGAGTTAATTCCAAGCCATGGTGACCTCATGTGTTATAGAGTAGAACTAACTGCTCCTTAGGGTTTGCTTGGCTTTAATCACATGGGGATTCAACAGCAGCTTACAATAACAGTGATCTTTATGGAAGCAAATTAATTGCCAGGGCTTTCTTCTGCAGTGCTGCTGGATAAATTCAAACCCCCAACATTTAAGGGGACCTTGTTTGTCCTGAGCAGGGTTCTAATTCCTGCCCCTGGAAGATGCATGTCTCCAATCTCCCCACACTCAGAACCATCCCTTAGCCACCAGAGACAATGCTGGGACGTTAGACTCAATCATCCGATCTCAAATTCTGTCCTGCTAAAATCACACATCCCTTTGGATTTAAGAGTCAGCTGAGCCATGGATTTGCATAGCAGTAAAATCCTCTTGAACCGCTTTAGCATCTGGCTCCATTTTCAGGTGATTTGTACACACCAAACCAAGCCAGGACTTGAGAGCAAACACAACTGTGATGTCATTCCACAGGCCCAGCAGGCGGTGCTGAGCACAAGAAAATGGATCACCTCCTCCACCAAACCTACAAACCCCATCCCTTTGGGCAAAACACGGGGTAGCGGGGCATAAGCCATCCCAGGAACCCAGGTCTAATCCTCTGACTTCACTCCACTCCCTGGCCCAGCAATCCTCAAATGTCACCCACTCCATACTGCTTCCCACAATCCCCTCCTCTGACTATGCCTCAGCCGGATGCTGTGCTCCGTTGTAAGCCATGCCGAGCTGAGAACAGCAGTAGAACGTGCTCAGAGAAGGGTAGTTCTAACAGTACCAAGGTAGCGACGGTGACTGCCTCAGGACTACGGTCATTGCTGCAGGCTGAGCCAAGGCCATGTTAGTATAAATGAAAACTTGCACCAGGCAGTTTCGATGGTAGGCAGGGCATAAGAAAGCACTGGTGGGTCTGCTAGGGACAGAGCTGTCACTGGGCTGATAATCTGGAAGGTTGTGGGCTACCAAAAAGGGAAGACCCACGTTCGAGACTGGTAAATGACTTTGGGGCAGTCACTGCCTCCCTAGGGCCCACCGCTTGCCCTCTGAAGTGGGGAAGGTATAAGGAATGACTGTGATGATGTTGCAGACAGATATTCTGGATCAATTCTAAGACCTCTCCTCTGCCTCCCACTTTCTATCACCCATGCACATGCTCTTGTCTTACCAGGGGTCCACAAAGACACAGAAGCTGTGACTTTGATTCCTTTTATTTAGCCAGTGAGGGAGCAGTGAGCAAGCTTTGGCCAGAGCTGAGGTGCAGAGGGGTAGACTGGGTGGAACTGCCCAGGAAGTCGGAGGACGCAGGTGGAGCTGAGCTGTTACAATCCATCCACCTGAGACGCTCTAAGGAGCCAGTGGGCAGATTTCAGAGCAGCCCTGATCCCACCTGTTCAAGTGCTAATCTGGCTCCTGTCCCCGACTCCCACTCTAGTTTCAGCCCCAAGCAGGCAGGGAAGAAAATGAAACCTACCTGGAGGCTACTACCTGGGGGGTGTCCCATTACTGGAAGTACAGCGTGTCCTCTGCGTCTCTTTTCCCATACCTGGGAAGGGAGCAGCAGCAGAGGCAAGCACTCTCCCCAGGAGCCAACTCACCTGCCACAGACCTACCTTTGACATTGTCTTCCTGGGACCAGGAACCTAGGCCTTGTCAGGAAGAAGCCCTGTGTGCCCAGAGCAGGCACGGAAGGGCTGGGGCTGGAGTCTTGGCCCAGGATCATCTGTTCCCTCTCACACATAGCATGTTGATGTTTCCGAGGACCTCAGCTGCTCTGGGGTGGTGGCGTCCCCCAGGTACACTGGCTCTAGTCAGGATCCGTGTGGTGACTGCCGTAGCAGAGCCACGTAAGTGGGCAGGAACAGCAGGGAGAGGCAGCATTGGGTGGTAGCCAGCTGGGAAGCCAGGAGATGGAACAAGCCCAGTGTGAAGACCCCCAAGGACCAAGACCCATGTGCCCAGCCTGGAGTCCATCACCCATTTCCCCAAGAGGGAGACAAGTATGAGAGTAAAGCCCACCCCACTTCCTACACACCACCCTCAGGGCACAGACAAGCCTCTTGTGGGTAACGGCGGGAGCTTAGCTTGTGCGTCACAAAGAAGAAAAGTGTGGCGGAGAAGCTGGGGACCTGGGGCAGGAAGCACGGGACTGCTGACATCAGGGCTAGTGGAGGGGTGAGAGGATAGGGTGAAAGGCGGGTGGGAAGTTGGGGCACCCAAAATGAACTTGTGAACCAAGGACAGAATCCATGGCCTTGTAGGTCCATCCCTGCCTTTCACTTGCCACCCCCCCCCCAACACACACACACTAGGGGGACATGCTGACACAGGTCCTAGAGGAGACTAGTGCTCATGACGCCCTAGGCTGACTAATACAGTCACACACCTGAGTCCCAGTCACCCCTCCACATGTCCCAGTCACACACATGAACTCCAGACACGCACATGAGCCCCAGTCACACACATGTCCTAGTCACCTGGTCTTGTCTGCAGCCACAGACCTCCTTCCTGTGAACTCGCTCTCTCTTCTCTGGCAGACTGCTTTTCCAGTATGACAGGTTTGTCCAGAGACCCACAGCCCTAGCACCCCCAACCAAGCCCTCTTACCCTGAGTCCTAGGCAAGTGGGCACTGGAGAGAGTGGGCACCTGCCTCAGGCTGGATGGGTCTCCCCCACCCTTGACCCTTTAAGTCCTCAGGCCTCCTGGAAGTCCCTGCCTCCTGACAGCCTCTCTCACTTGCTTATGTTCTCACCCCATCCTCCTGTCTCCCTGGTGTCTGTAATGGCAGCATTGGATGGGTGGGAAGGGATGTGGCAGTGTTGTGGAAGCATCAGCATAATACTGGACCTTGATAAAAGTCTCCCATGGGCCCCATTCCTGGTGCCCCTGCCACCCTCCCCTGCCCCATTTAGGTACCACAGCTGGTTTCTGTCAAGAAGGCCTGGGTTCTAGGACTTTAGAGACCCTGGAAAGTTCTAATCAGAGGCCTCCACCTCCCAAGGATGAACCCAAATCATCAAACATATTCCTTGAGGGCAGAAGCTTGAAGCTCCAACTCTGAGACCCTAGTGATGAAGATTGGAGCATTAAACCTTCCTTTCCAATTTAAGATCAGAATGAGACGGAAACAGGGAGGAACCTCAGGTACTTGGGCAATTCAGAGAGAGGTGGGGACCCAGGCAGGGAGAAGCCCAGCTAACGTGTGTAAGAGGATAAATGAAGTGCCTGGGTCCAGGGGAAAGTGGGGTCCCAACTCTGGTTGTGATTTCTCCTCCTATCACAGACATTCCCAGCACCTCCCTTCCCAGGGGAGTTATTAAAAAAAATCAACATCATTTATAAAACCTCGAAAATGCTCCCAGTTCCATCACTTCACTAAATCCCTACAGCCATCCATTTTACAGATGCCAAAACTGAGGCTCAGGCCACAAAGTTAATCAGTGGGAGAACCAGGGTTTGAGACCAAGTCAAACTCCAAAATCTGGGCTTTTTTTTCCCTAAGTGGGTCCATCAAAGTGTTGCTATAATTTCTCAGTCCGGAACTAAGAACTCTGAGGCTCACAGAAGTGAAAATACGTGCCCAAGATCACACAGCTATCCAGGACTCAAATTCTAACCTAGATTCCCAACCTCATTGACCCCAACCTCCCAGTAGTCTTTCTGTCTTCCCTTTTCAGTGCCTCAGGTCCTAGAGTAGTAACTATATCTGAATGACACACAATGTCAATGCTAGAGTAGAGGACAAAGGATCTGTCACTCCTGTGGCCCTACTGCCCGGATCAGAACACCAGTGTGTGTGTGTGTGTGTGTGTGTGTGTGTGTGGTATGGTGTCAGACAGGCCTAGGTCCACTGAAAAGCTGTGTGAGTAATTTCTGTAACCTCTCTGAGCCTTGGTTTTCCTCTCTGTAAAATAGAACTAATCATGGTGACTTCAAGATAGGATAGAGAAAGCTAAGTAGACATCAGTGTCTACCTTGATTCTCGCAATTCTGATTTCTGATAGCAAGGAAAACAAGAATGCCTCATCAGACAGAAAAATACATTCCACAAAGCAAATGTAAAGCTTATTCTGCCTCAGTCCCAGTCCTTCTCTGGGCCTCGATTTCCCACTTGATAAAAACAAGGGCGCTGAACAATAATGGTGGCTTCTTCTAGGCATCCCACTAGTGAAGCTGGCAGAGGTGCCACCAGAGGGCGCTGGGCTCCAATCCCAGCTCAGAAAGGGTTTAGGCTCCTACAGGACTGGTGTTGGAACTAGTCCTGGCCGCTTCTCACATCAGGACCAAGTCCCAGCAAACTGATTGTGAATCTGGGGATTGATGCAGGTCCTGGGACCACAGGAAGGGACTTGGAGACTGCAGGGGACCTAGAGGCAGATGGGGTCCCTAGGATGAGGCAAGTGAAGCAGGACCCAGGCTCCATATGAGTGAGTGAGTGGTCAAAGCCTTCAAGTGGACTTGACTTTGTCCAAAAAGAGTGGGACAAGGGGTCCTAGGTGTGTGTGATAGGGGGCTGTCAAAGCCATCTTTAGCCCTTGTTGCCCTCATATTCATTCTCTTCTTCTTCCTTCCTAAAAGAGCTTGAGGTGGGCACATGCCACTTAGCTAATGACATCTCCCAAGTAGTCCAGGCAGTGAGGGAGACCATTGACTGAGCGTGAAAGTGACTCATGCCATTCTATTTTCGGGAATGAATGACAAACCTAGGGAGATACTCACAACTTAGGATAACCAAGCATTTGAGATCAGAAGAACAGTATTTACCCAAAAACAAACTTCAGAAGACAAGAAGGGGTAGAAAGAAGGAGGAATGGAAACAGGAAATACAGAGAAGATATGAGATAAGAGATGTTACATCGTGGGCATTGCAATTAATGACATGAAATAAAATGTGTGTGAATTGTTGAGTGGAAAATGACTTGCTCCGTAAACCTTCAACCAATTCACAATAAAAGGTTTTAAAAACAAAACAATTTGCTCTGCAAACTTTCATCCAGATCATAATAAAAAGTTTTAAAATTTTTTGTTGAAGATTTTTATTGTACTGACAGCATCTTGGCAAGATCACAGCAAGCCACGCAGGACCCAGGGGAAGCACTGGGGTTGGTCACAAGGCAGAGGAAGCAGAACTGTGGTCAGGAGAAAAGAGCAAAGTAGACACACAGGCTTCTTATTGAAAGAAGAATTTTGAAAGAAGTGGACCCCTGGATGGCCATGCTTAACTATCTAAGGTTTCCAGGGGTTCTTGGTGATCATGGTTATTCAAGTGCAGCTGTGGGTCATTTTGTGGATGTTAAAGCATTGTTTAAAAGAAACTGAGGACTTGGGTAATACAGAAAGGGAGCCAGAGAAACTAACTCTGCCCCACAGAATCAGGAAAGAAGTAGGGAAGGAAATGAAGGCTACTCTGAAGGTGTTTCAGATTGAGGAAACTAAAGGGGTTCTGCAGAAGGCAAAGGCACAAGCCCCCGAATGGATACAGTCAGTGACCTGCAGCAGGCCAGGCCTGCTGTCTGCCTCACCCTTCTGGCTCTACCTCCACTGCCCTGGGCCTGGCTTTCTGGCCAACCAGGCTGACCCAGGTGGGGGTGGGAGGCAGCACAGGATCTCTGAGAAGGGGTCTCCCCTGCAGCTATGGCAGAGCCAGTCTGGGAGTTTTCTTTCCTCCCAGAGTCACTGATGGGGGTTCAAGGGTAGGAGATGACAGCTTTGTCCCCATTACATCCCTAGGCTACCTAGCATGTTCTTTCCCATCCTCCCGTCAGACTCTGGTCCCTCCTTCTCCTCCTAGCCCCCTATTTTCAAGAATCCTTACCCCATTGGGTTAAAACGTTCCAGGAAGTCCTGTGTCTGAGTACTGTCCTGCTTACCCTCGGGCTGGGCAGCAGTGTTTTCTCTTATCTCCGAGTAGGGGAGCCCGCCCCCTAGCTTTGTCCTGGGACACTCAGGGATGTATTCGTCTGGGGTGCCCGGTTTAATCTCCCCTCCCCCAGTCTCGCCTCCACTGTCCACTCCCATCGAAATATCACTTCCATGAGAAAGAGAAGAAAAAGGAAATACAAACACACATTCTGTTTCTGTGAAGTTTGCTTTTTATTTCGGGATCAGGGAAGGACCAAACACAAAGCTCCCCTCCAGGAGCCGGGAGCACTGAGTAAAGGACTGAGGAACCCAGCCCGAACCTTCCCCCAAAGCAGCCTGCAGAGAGCGCTCCAGGTCCAGGGGTCAGGGGCAAATATGCAAATGAAGTCGGTGTGACTGGCTTATCTCCCAGGAGACCCTGGGGGTCATCACCACATGTAGGCGCCTTCGGAGCTGCTGGGGGAAAGAAAAGCATCACTAAGGAGCGGGAGAGTGGTGGTGCCTCTGAGGTTTCCATGGAGCAGTGGGACCAGGTCAGGCTCTAGGGGGCAGGGGTATGGCGAGGAGGGCATTACCGCGACTTCACTGGACGTCCCTCGGCCTCAGGTAAGAGCAGTTTGGACAGGAGAGCGTCGGGGCTGTCCCGTTTTCCATACCTGGGGGACGAGGCCAGCTGAGGGCGTGGTCGTGTCAAGCCACGCCCTTTGGATGGAGTGGGATGAAGCACAGAAAATCCCAACACCTTGCCCCTCCTGCCCCGCGCATGCGCTCACCGCTGCCGGGTGACCAGGTTGAGGTAGTGGCGCAGGGAGGTGTAGTAGCGACTCAGCTCCTCTGGGGAGGCGTCCTCGCCCGGAGCCTCGGGTTTGGAGGGGTAGGCGTCGACCATCGTCCCCAGGCAGGCAAGCAGGACCAGCAGTAGCACTGTTACCTTGGCGGGCCACGACCTGTGCCCTGTCACCATCTGTGGAACACCCGTCAATGCCAGCCTCAATCCCCGACGGCTGCAGGCAACCTTGAGACTGCGGTTGCCCCGCTGTGTGTCCTCGGCCACTGCACTGTTTCTAGCCTGTTTCCTCATCTGTCAGAGGCGCAAAAGCCCTGTCTGCCCCCACCTATACCCCAAGCTACTGCTGAGTGAGGCCCCTGGAGGGAGAAGGCCATACTGGCAGGCGGAGGCTTCCAGGCCCCTCTCCTCCCCACCTGTTCCCACTATTCCAGCCTCAGTGTCCCCACAGAGAAGTCTGGCCCCCAGCCACTCACAGCGACAGCTCCGGAAGCAGAGATGAGCAGGAGGTGAAAGGCAGGGAGGTCCCAAGGGCTGATCTGCCGCAGGTCCTGCTGCTGCTCGCCTTTTCCCTGCGGGGCTTATATCCCAGGCAGGAAGGGAGGGGGAACCTCAGGGGGAGGGGGCCCCGCGGAGGAGGGCCCTTCCTCCTCTCTCCCTCCACCCCGCCCTGTTTGCTGAGCTACACCCAGCCTGTGCGTGATGTCTCCACCTCCACGGCTGTGGGGGGCAGCCAACACACTAAGACTCAGGGTACCTCTAGACAAGGTGCCCAGCCTGAACTGGGTCTTCACGAAGCACGCAATGGCAGGTCTAGCTTCCTGAGGAAGTGTGGCTTGGATTCAGACTGCTAGGGCTGCTCTAGGACCGAGGATCAGCATCCATACTGCCTGTGAATAGCTGGCGCAAAGGACACCTTTCCAGCCTGTTGTTTGTAGCACCTTGGAGAAGGCCCAGAAAGGGACAGGACCTGAGGAAAAGTTTCTAGTAGAGACAGGAGTGAGAATTATGGTCTCTTAGCCAGCTCTGGTAGTGTAGTGGTTACGAATTGGGCTGTGAACCTCAGGGTCAGCAGTTCGAAACTACCAGCTGTTCTGTGGGAGAAAGATGAGGCTTTCTGCTCCCATATTTACAGCCTCTGAAACCCTGTACGGGGTCACTATGGGTCGGAACCGACTCCATGGCACATAACAACAACTGCTTAGCTGGAGTCCTGGTGTGGTGCTGTGGGTTAATGCATCAGACTGCAAAGTTGTTTGAACTGAAAGTTTGGTGGTTCAAGCTCACCCTAATACAGGGTCTGCTATGGGTCAGAATCGACTTGATGGCACTTAACAAGAACAACAACAACAACCCTTCAGCTGCTGTTTCTGACGTCCTGGGGGCCCTCTCTGGACACCTTATTATGTTCTCTCTCAGATGAAGAGTTGGAGACAAGGGTGGGAGGAGACAGAGCCCCAGAGTCAGAATGGGCCATCTGCGTCCAGCCTAATAGCATCAGACCAGGGTCCAACCAGTCCTATTTAGAGTCCTATACAGGAGGGATCCTGATACAGTGTGCCCCTACCCCCACACCAGTGCCTTCTAGGTCTGGGGGATGCCAGGGCCCACTGCAGTCACCACTGGACCTCAGAAAGAGGAAAGTTCAAATGTTCATTAAATACCTACTGCATAACATGACCGCAGACATGATTGGAGGACTGAGTTTATTCATGGATTCCAAATGAGGAAACTGAAGTTCTGAGCCTTGAGGTCAACTAGGATCTGAACAAGACAAAAGAGGTGGGGTAGACTCCCAGCAAAAACCTTCTCAATGATGGGGACAGAAGGGTACAGCACCAGGAATAACCACTGAGGATCAGGAGTCATGCATGACAGCTGAGGAGAGGAGACCAAGTTTGGGGGCCTGCCACCCACTCTGAGAGAGGGACTTCCAGACTGCCAATCCTATCAGACCTACCTGCCCACACCAGAAAGACTCCTAACAGCTCCTCCCCAGCCTGACCACAGCCTCCAGGGCTTCTAGGCATCCCATCAGCCCCTGTGGGCAGCAGGGCCATCTTATCTCAGGCCCCATTCTGGGCCAACCCCTCCACTCTTCAGGACAGATGGCTGAGGGTGCTATTTTTAGAGCTCTCCTGAGATGGAGAGCCCAGGGCTGCCTCAAATCACCTTTTTATGGGTTCAATCACCTGCACTTTCCGGAAATAGCTTATCAGCCATCTTCATGGGTCCTGAACATCGTAAGAAAGACAAGGCCCTCTTGTTAAGGATGGAGGACACCAGTACTATGGGACATGGATGCTACTTCAGAGGAAAAAAATCTTCCTCAGGAAGCCGTAGTCTTGGGGGCATAGCACAGCCCTGTCCTTTCAGAACCCCTTGTGGGGGTGGGGTCCCAAAGCTGAGAGGAGAGGCACTCAACCAACCCAGGAGAGCCCTAATCTGGGGAGGTTACCAGAACCCAGAGACAGAGAAAAAGACAAGCCTGTGCCCCTTTGGAGGAAACAGCAGAAATAAACACATTCCACTTCATTCCTTCCAAGGCATGGGAAGACAAAGACCGCTCACCTAGGAATAGAGAGATGGCAGCAGGGGACTAGCTGGGAGAACTGTGATCCCAGGTTCAGGGTCTAGACAAGGACTTCAGGCTACAGTGGCTGAAAATATCAGAGACTGCTGGTGGTGATGGGCTTTGCACCAGTATCTCTAGTGACAGGGTGGGTGGGGGCTGTCCAGGAGGTGGTTTCCAGTGTACTGATGGGGCAGAGAGAAGGGGGAGGTTTTGTCGTGCCCCCAGGCAATCTGTGGTATTCCTGGAATCCCCTCATGCCCAGGGGAGTGTAGGGTGCAAGAACAGATTGGGGAGAGGAGAAACAGTGGAGAAACTAGGGGGTATATACAAAGGTCTAGATTTGGGGTACAACCTCTGAAGAAATACACCCCCTTCTATCCCTCAATCCCCACCCCACCCCACTCCTGCCTTTAAAGTCAAAATAAAAGTACTGCAGAAGGTCCCTGGGTGGACCAAGAGCCAGCCTCCCCTCATCTTACAAACTCTCTCTATCCATCACACCCCCCACCCTCCAATTCCACTCCCCAATTAAAGGGCAAGCTGATTGGTTCATTAATCACCAGCTCTTCATTAGGGAGCTTATTAACTTGTTGATTTGTGGGGAGGATGTCTCAGGCCTCAATCAATAGACTCAGCTACCCCCCACCCACACACCCACCACCACCATGGATGCGTGACTCAACAGCTGTGAGACATGTCTGGGGAGTTGGGGTTGGAGTGAGGGCGTTGACAGCTGTGAAGGGAGAAATTTCAGTATCAGTCGTAATTGTACATTTGAGACCAAGACTTGCCTCCAACTTGTCCTCAAAGGGAAGGGGACAGAATGATTATCATTGGGGTCTCCTTGGTCCCTGTTCTCAGAGGTCAGGGTGACCATGCACTTGAATCCTAGCAGGCCATTCATCTTGCCCCGTGGTTTCAAGGGCCATTCATCAAGATAAGGTGGCCCGGACCACTCACCCAAGAGGCATAGCACCCCTCACATTTGGCCACTCCCCACACACAAGCTGTCTCAGAGATGTACTGCACAGCACCATCACACCCTCAGGTCAGGCCTTGTGTCCAAGGTGCTGTATGCACAGCCAACAGATCGCTACACACAAGAGTGATGATTGAATCCTCATCTAGTCAACATTTATTAAGCCCCTATTTGGAGTCCTGATGTGCAGCCAGAGTGCTCCTTGGAGGCCAGGATGGCCAAACTTCGTCTCTCATGTTTTGGACATATTGTCAGGAGGGAACAGTCACCGGAGAAGGATATCATGTTTGTTAAGGTGGAGAGTCAGAGCAAAAAAAGGAAGACCCCCAACGAGATGGATTGGCAAAATGGCAGCATCAATGGGCTCAAGAATGACAACAATTGTAAGGTTGGCCCAGGATCCGGCAGTATTTCGTTCTGTTGTGCACAGGGTCGCCTTGAGTTGGTACTGACTTGATGGCACCTAACAACAATAGGAATCCTGCTGTGGTGCATTAGGATAAGCACTGAACTATTAACTGAAAGGTTGGCAGTTCAAACCCACCAGCTGCTCCTTGGAAACCCTATACAGGGTCACTATGAGTCAGAACCGACTCCATGGCACTTCACAACAATGACAACAAGCCCTTATTATGTACCCCCACCACTTGTCTGTCAGTTTGTCATACTGTGGTGGCTTGAGTGTTTCCAGAAGCTATGCCACTGGTATTTTAAAGACCAGCAGAGTCACCCATGGTGGACAGGTTTCAAGGGAGCTTCCAGACTAAGTCAGTCTAGGAAGGAGAGGCAGACCATCTCTGAAAAGTTGTTGTTGTTGTTGTTAGGTGCCGCCGAGTCGGTCTGACTTATAGCAACCTTGTATTGGGTTTCCACTGACCTTGTGGCTCAAATGGACCTTGTGGTCCAGTGCTTTATCTGACAGAGCCACACCAGGACTCCCCTGAAATGTTAGCCACAAAAAACTTATGAATAGTAGTTGAACTTTGTCTGATACAGTGCCATAAGATGAGTTCCCTCAGGTTGGAAGGTACTCAAAATATGACTGGGGAAAAGCTGCCTCCTCAAAGTAGAGTTGACCTCAGTGACATGGATAGAGCCAAGCTTTCAGGACCTTTATTTGCTGATGCACAGGTCAAAATGAGAAGGAACAACAGCAAACATGCATTAATAACCAGAATGTGGAATAGACGAAGCATGAATCTAGGAAAATTGGAAGTTGTCAGAAATGAAATGGAATGCATAAAGATTGACATCTTAGACATTAATGAGCTGAAATGGGCTGATATTGGCCATTTTGAATCAGACCATCATATGGTTTACTATGTCAGGAATGACAAATTGAAGAGGAATGGTGTCACATTCAATGTTAAAAAGAACATTCCAAGATCTCTCTTGAACTACAGTGCTGTTTGTGATAGGATAATATCCATATGCCTATAAGGGAGCCCTGGTGTGGCACTGTGGATTAATGCACTGGGCTGCAAGGTTGGTCGGCAGTTCAAGTTCACCAGCTGTTCCTTGGAACCCTATGCAGGGATGCTATGAGTCAAAACTTCAACAACATAAGGAAGACCAATTAATACCACTATTATTCAGATTTATCCACCAATCACTAAAGTCAGTGATGATGAAACTGAAGAATTCAATCAAATCTAAAATTTTACCAATCTATAAAATTCTGAAAGTGATCAAACCTACAATTAAGAAGTATTCATATTCATATTACTGGTGACTGGAATGCAAAAGTTTAAAACAAAGAGGAAGGATCAGTAATTGAAAAATATGGCCTTGGTGATAAAAATGATGTTGGAGATCATATAACAGAATTTTACAGATGAAAAGAATACAGAATGGTGGAGTACAGGGAATTTTGGGGAGAATGGTTTAAAATCAGGAAAGATGGTGTATTCTTTCACCATATTTATTCAATCTATATGCTGAGCAAATAATCCAAGAAGTTGGATTATATGAAGAACATGGCATCAGGATTGGAGGATGACCCATTAACAACCTGCAATATGCAGATGATACAACCTTGCTTACTGAAAGTGAAGAGGAGTTAAAATACTTACTGATGAAGATCAAAGACCACAGCCGTCGGTATGGGTTGCATCTCAATGTAAAGAAAACAAAAATTGGATCAATAATTAACATCATAATATTATTTTTGATGAATAGTTTTGGAGAAAAGATTGAAGTTGTCAAGACTCCATTTAGCTTGGATCTGTCATTAACATTCATGGAAGCAGCAGTCAAGAAATCAAACGACATATTGGGAATAGGCAAATCTTCTGCACAAGATAGATTTCAAGTGTTGAGGACTGAAGTGTGCCTGACCCAAGCCATGGTATTTTCAGTAACCTCACATGCATGTGAAAGCTGGACAGTGACTAAGGAAGACCGTGGAAGAACTGATGCATTTGAGTTATGATCTTGGAGGAGAATATTAAAAGTACCATGGACTGCTATAAGAACAAACACATCTGTGTTGGAAGAAGCACCACCGGAATATTCCTTGGAAGTCAGGATGATGAGACTTTGTCTCTCGTATTTCAGACATATTGTTAGGAGGGACCAGTTCCTAGAGAAGGACATTATGCTACATAAAATGGAGGGTCAGTGAAAAAGAGAAGACCCCCAATTAAATGGATTAGCACAATAGCAGCCTCAATTTAGCTCATGCCTCACAATGATTGTAAGAATGGAGCAGGACTGGGTAGTGTTCGTTCTGTTGTGCACAAGGTTGCTATGAGTCAGAATCTATGCAACAGCACCTAACGACAATGACAGCAACGAAGGAAGGCCCCACCTATAAAGTGGCCTTTGAAGAAAAGAGAGGTGACAAGCCATGAGGTTACCTTGAACGATAATTTTCCAGGCAGTGTGGGGAGGATTGGACAGCAAGTGCAAAGGCCTTGAGGTGAGAATGTGCTTAGCAGTTTAAGGATTAGGAAGAGACTGACGTAGCTGGAGTGAAGTGAGCAATGGAGAGTGGCAGGAAATGAGGCATGAGAAGCAGAAGGGGATTGGCTCATGTTAGTCTTTGTAGGATAAGCACTGGACTGGGAACCACAGGTCGGTGGTTCGAGCCCACCAGCCGCTCCATGGAGAAAAGATGAGGCTTTCCGTTCCCATGAAGTTGTGCAGCCTCAGAAACCCTATACAGAGTCACTATAAGTCAGAACCTACTTGTTGGAGCTTTAACAACACCAACAAAAGATTTTGATATACTGTCTAGGCGGGGCTGATGAAATGAAATGTGGATAGGTCTCTTGTGATACAATAGTGAATAATTGTTATCAGGACTGATTGTGAGGGTTGGAAAAGTAAAGGTAGACATTTTGTAGCAAGGAGGGGAGTGATTAACTTTTCAGTCTAGGAGCGGAGGTGCCTAGGACCATCAAGGGAGAAGAGCAGAGTACAGGACCCTACCCAGAGAAACAGTGATGCCTGAGATGGAGGCAGAGACGATGACGCGGAGAGATGGAGCAGCTGGGGACTTTAGATCCAGAGAGGGAGAGGGGCTGTGCGCTGACGACCAAGGGGCAGGCTTGTAGTGTATGCCCTTTGGTTGAGTGATGATGCATGGAGGAGATTGTAACCATGGCAATGAAACAATATACGATAGGATGAATGTAAAACTAATGTTCTCCCATGTAAACTATCACATAATTCACAATAAAACATTTTTTTTAAAAAGAAGACTTTGATTTTAAAAAGTTTTTTTTTAAAGACTAGCTTTTGTTCAGAATGAAATGGAAACTTTGACTAGAGGACTGACCTACTTTGACTTAGTTGTAAGAGCACCACTGATGAGAATTAACTGAAAGGCAGCAAGGCCAGAAGCAGAGAGAGCAGTTCGTAGCCAATTGCAATCATCCAGGGGAGAGACGATGATAATAGCATGGACCAGAGTGGCAAACCACACACAATCCTCAATGCCAATGTCTCATACACATTTACATCAAGAATTGCTGTACAGTCCTAATAGCCCATCTAACTGAAACAATCTGCTGAAGAAGGTTGTGGAAAATCAATGGATGTCTGCAGCAGCTCCTAGACTGTGGGTCTGTCTGCTCTGATTGTCCAAGTTCCTGGCTTATTAATTAGTCCATGTGAGATACTCTATGGTACCTTCAGTACTTGTCACAGCCCAGGAAAATATTGTCTGTGGTAATGGTGCCCATAGAAATGCAATCATGCACTTTTTATTTATTTATTTTTGCTTTAACAAACGGAAATTTATCCTCTCCCAATTTAGGAGGCTAGCAGTGCCAGCTTCAGTGGAAGACTTTCTCTCTTTGTTGGCACTGGAGAAAGGTCCCTTCCTTTCAGCATCGGTAGGCCCAGCATCCCTTGGAAATTTCCATTTATCTTCACATCACTCTTCCTGTAGATCTAGGAGCTTCATGGTGCAATGATCCCAGGTCTAAAGTACTCACTTCATTCCTGGTTCCTCTTTCTTGGTAGTAGGTCCCCAAGCATGCACATTTAGTCATGAGCACAATTGTGCCCTTATTTGAAAAAACACTTGGACTCTTTGCAGAGAATGAAGAATAAGCAACTGATCCATTAAAAATGACCACATCCCCATAGATCTGATGGAAAATCTGTTTTTAAAATAAGTTTCAAGGTGATAAAACTTTTGATAATACTAACAGTTTGATATGTTTGCAGTCACTGAATTTACAAAATAAATATTCATATAGGAAATAAAAACATACAAAAAATGACCTCATCCTACCAAATAAGTCACATTCAAGGAAACTCTGTAATTCTGTTGGACAAATGATAGGCTGAGACACACTCTATGTCTCATGATGTGTCATCATGTGCAAAGCACCACAGAGGGCAGGTGGGACCATGGATAAGTGAGTGAGGTCGGTGGAAGCTGTCCAATTTGAGTCCCATTATGGATTCTATTTATACCTGAGGAATGAGCTTCAGAGCTTCATAATTTCAGTTCTCCCTTCAAACTTCCCTTTTTCTGATGTTGTGGGTCTTTCTGTAAATTACAGTGATAAATACCTGTAACATGGTTGGTGCATGCTCAGGACTCAGCATTCTTTCTAGACAGAGATCAGTAAATGCTCTGTAAAAGGCCAAATAGTAAATATTTTTAGGCTTTGTTGCAACTACTCAACTCTGCTGTTGTAATACAAAAGCAAACATAGAATAATACAAAAATGAGTGGGCATAGGTGTGTGCCCATAAAACTTTTTTCATGGACATTACAACTCAAATTTCATATAATTTCCACATCATGAATTCTTCTTTGAATTTTCTTCCAACTATTTAAAAATGTAGATCCATTCTTAGTTGGACTGCAACGTTGGTTTGAACCACAAGGTCAGTGGTTCAAGCTCACCAGCCGCTCCTCGGAAACCCTATACGGGGTCCCTATAGGTTGGAACTGACTCGACGGCATTTAACAACAACAGCAACAGAGGCAAAATGAGGAAGAACACCAGAATTTGAAGAACCACTGAGCTATCAATGAGTCTCCCATTTTTCCTCTGATACTCCCCAGCTGACACTGGGTATGAAGAGAGGGGCTCCCAAGAAAAGCTCTCTGGTTTTGCTTCAACAAGTGGAAGACAAACATCTAATAGT
Source organism: Chrysochloris asiatica (assembly GCF_000296735.1). Classification (NCBI taxonomy): domain Eukaryota; kingdom Metazoa; phylum Chordata; class Mammalia; order Afrosoricida; family Chrysochloridae; genus Chrysochloris; species Chrysochloris asiatica. The sequence goes on from NW_006408525.1 coordinate 29,659,822, forward strand.
CAGAGTAGAAGAAATAACACTTTTTTTCCCTTTCCTTTTCTTCATTTTCTCATGCCCCAGAACCCAGGCAATTGCCTGACAGTGAAGTATTGGCAGCGACATCAGCAGCTGCAGGACCCACCAACACCTACAACTCTGAAGAAGGAGAAGAGGCCCCCCTGATCAAAAGAGCTGTGGTCCCACCATCAAGGGAGAAGAGTAGAGAGCGGGGCCCTACGCAGAGAAGCAGTGATGCCAGAAATGGAGGCAGAGATGATGACATGGAGAGATGGAGCAGCTGGGGACTCTAGACCCAGAGAGGGAGAGGGGCTGTGTGCTGATGACCGGGGGTGCAGGCTTGTAGTGTATACCCTTTGGTTGGTTGATGCATGGAGGGGATTGTAACCATGGCAATGAAATGATATATGATAGAATAAATGTAAGCTAATGTTCTCCCTTGTAAACTATCATATAATTCACAATAAAACATTAAGATTAAAAAAAGAGAGAGAGAGAGAGCTGTGGTCCCAATAGTGTGCTGAACCACACTGCTTTTGTTCTGTCTCTGTTCTCCTGACATTGGGCCCTGGACATGGGCACATTCCCAGGAAGCGTCAGCTGTGGGCAGAGAACATAAAAGGAAAGTACCTGGGAATCAGGAGATCATCACAGAGCAGGGAGAGTTAGGGACAGTAACACCAATAACTCCTACAGGTCATGAACTACTAGACTCACTCCTGAGCTGTACATCAGTGGATCTGGTCTTAAACAGTATTCCAAAGACTTTGAGAATGGAACTCGGGACTAAACTACTGTCCAGGACCTAGATTAGCCACCGGATGACATACATGTGGAACAGAACTCAATTAGCACTTCAAAGTCTTTGAAAACAGAAATGGCATTGAAACCACAACCCATAAGAGACTGGTCAGGACTTATGACCAGAACTCAGCTGGGTCAATTGCCTGCTAAAACAAAAATGCCAGCATCTTCCACAAGATTTCAATAATATCCAGAGTCTTATAATTTTTCAAATGTCCAGGATGCAATCTAAAATTATTTGGTATACTAACAATGAGGACCACCACTCGTCTGTCATTTTGTCATACTGTGGTGGCTTACATGTTGCTGTGATGCTGGAAGCTATGCCCCCGGTACTTCAAATACCAGCAGGGTCACCCATGCTGGACAGATTTCATAGGAGCTTCAAAACTAAGACAGACTAGGAAGAAGGAGAGGCATACCATTTCTGAAGGTTAGCCATTGAATATCTTATGAAGAGCTGCAGAACATTGTCAGATATAGTGTCAGAAGACGAGCCCCTCACATTGGAAGGCACTCAAAATATGACTGGGGAAGAGCTGCCTCCTCAAAGTTGAGTTACCTATGATGACGTGAATTGTGTAAAGCTTTCAGGACCTTCATTTACTGATGGAGTACAATTCAATATGAGGAGAAACAGCTGCAAACATCCATTAATAATCAGAACATGCTATGTACGCAGTATAAGTCTAGGAGAATTGGAAGTTGACAAAAATGGAATGGAATACATAAAGATCAACATTATAGGCATTAGGGAGCTGAACTGGACTGGTATTGGCCATTTTGAATCTGACAATCACAAGGTTTACTATGCCAGGAATGACAAATTGAAGAGGAATGGCGTCGCATTCATTGTCAAAAAGAACATTTCAAGATCTATATCTATTTTGAATACAACTCTGTCTATGATAGGATAATATCCATATGTCTACAAAGAAGACCAAGGACCTTAGTTTGAATCTACCAATTACTCCAAGGGAGAAAGAGGAGGCTTTCTGCTCCTGTAAAAAACAAGTCAAAACTGACACGGTAGCACACCACCACCACCACAAGGAAGACCAGTTAGTATCACTGTTATTCTGGTGTGGCACTGTGGGCTAATGCGCTGGACTGCAAAGTCTATTTGAACCACAAGGTCAGTGGTTCAAGCTAACAGGGTCACTATGGGTATAAACCAACTCAACAGCACTTAACAACAACAAAATCACCCACTAAAGTCAGTGATAATGAAATTGAAGAATTCTACCAACTTCTCCAGGAGCCCTGATACTATAGTGAATTACAAACTGAGTTGCTAACTACAAGGTCAGCAGTTCAAATCTAACAGATGTTCCATGAGAGACAGATGAGGCTTTTTGCTCCTGTAAAGATTTACAACCTCAGAAACCCTATATAAGGTTGCTATGAGTCAGACCAACTCGATGGCACACAACCCCCACCACCAACTTCTTCATTCTTGCAATCAATATGTATTGTTAATTACTGAGGCTCCATAGGTGGACAATATGGCCTTGATGATAGAAATGATGCTGAAGATCACATGATAGATTTTACATGACCAATGACTTATTCATTGCAAATACCTTTTTTTAAACATCATGACTCTACATAGAGACTTCACCAGATGCAGGAATCAAAGTGATTACATCTGTGGGATGAAACAGTGGAAAAGTTCAATATCATCATACAAAACCAGACTAGGGGCTGACTGTGAAGCAGACCTCAATTGCTCATATGCAAGTTCAGGCTGAAGCTGAAGAAAACTAAAGGAAATCTACAAGTACCAAAATAAGACATTTAACATATCCTACCTGAATTTAGAGATCATCTGAAGAACAGATTTGATGCAGTAGACACTAATAACTGAAGACAAGAACTGTGGGATGACATCAAGAATATCATATCAAAAGAAATAAAAAGGTCATTGAAAAGACAGGAAAGAAAGGGGAACAAAACAAAATGCATGTCAGCAGAGACTCTGAGACTCCAGTGTAGAGATGTTAAAGCACATGGAACCAACGAGGAAGTAAAAGAGCTAAACAGAAAATTTCAAAGGACAGCTAGAAAAGACAAAGTCAAGTATTATAATGAAATGTGCAAAGACCTGGAGTTAGAAAACCAGAAGGAAAGGACACGCTCAGCATTTCTTTTGCTGAAAGAACTGAAGAAAGAATTTAAGCCTCAGCTTGCAATACTGAAGGATTCCAAGGCACTCGGGTAGCATAGTGGCAACAAGTCGGGCTGCTAACCACACGGTCAGCAGTTCAAAACTACCGGTGGTTCCGCGGGAGAAAGATGAGGCTTTCTGCTCCCATAAAGACTTATAGCTGAAGATAATTTTTAAATGGTTGCAACAATACATCAACAGAGAGCTACCAGAAATTCAAGCTGGATTCAGAAGAGGATGTGAAATGAGAGATATCATTGCTGACATCAAATGGATCTTGGCTGAAAGTAGAGAATACTAGAAAGATGTTTACTTGTGCTTTAATGACTATGCAAAGGCTTTTAACTTGTGTGGATCATGACAAACTATGGATAACATTAAGAAGAATGGTATTCCATAGTTATGGATAACATTAACAACAATGGTATTCCACAAGGAACCTGTACATAGATTAGGAGGCAGTTGTTCAAATAGAACAAGGGAATACTGAAAAGGTGTGTGCCAAGGTTGTATCACTTCACCATATTTTTTCAATCTGCATGCTGAGCAAGTAATTCAAGAAGTTGACTTTATGAAGAACAGAAGAAGAGTGACATTAGGATGGAAAGAAGACTCATTATGAACCTTTAATATGCAGATGATGCAACCTTGTTTGCTGGAAGTTGGACAATGAATAAGGAAGACCACGGAAGGATGAATTCATTTGCAATGTAGTGTTGGAGAAGAATAAACAAATCTGTGTTGGACAAAGAATGCTCCTTAGAAGCCAGGAGAGTAACATTTCATCTCTCATAATTTGGACATGTTATCAGGAGTGGCCAGTCCTTGGAGAAGGACATCATGCTCTGTAATAGGGAGGACCTTCAAAAAAAAGAGGAAGACCTCCAGAGAGATGGATTGACACAGGGGCAGGCAGTGTTTCATTCTGTTGTGCATAGGGTTCCTGTGAGTCAATGGCACTTAAGAATAACAAGAAGACTGAGGAAAATCCTTTATATTTTTCTGATCTATTTTTCATAGATGACAAGACCGAGGCTCAGAGATTAAAAACCTTGCTCAGGCCATACAGTCTAGCTAAGCAGCTGAAGCTGAGTTTGTACCTATATTTTCTTACACCAGAGCTGGCCTTTTACCTATTACGAGATGCTGTGGTTGTTAAGTGCTGTTAAGTCAGTTATGACTCATAGCATCCCTGTATAGCGTTTCCGAGGAACAGCTGGCGGATTTGAACCACTGACTTTGTGGTTAGTCCAGTGATTATCCTACAGTGCCACACCAGGACCCCAAAGGCATGTTACAAGGATTTAATGAAATAATGCTCATAAGATGCTCAGTATTGTTGCCAGCACAGTGCCCAATAAAATGAAACCTTTTACTACTGCTATCTTCAATAAAAAGATTGGCAGGATGCTCTTGAAACCTTTTGTTATTTCATTATTTTTTTTAAAACGTCAGTTCCAGCAGGTTGAAAAGATTGTTTTTCGTGATGCCTGGAATGCTTTCTCTTTCTTTTAACTATACTTCATATTTTTCTACAGAAAACAAATATTACTTATATAAAAAATAAATACAAGGAAAATGAAAAGAACAAAAAAAAAGTTAAGCAAAACACCACCAAGGACAGAGCCCTGGGGTCCAATGCCATTGCCTCCCACTAACTAATAGCTTTGGCTCCACCATCAGCTGTCTTTAGAACCAGCCCTCATCTTGTTAGGAATTCTTCCAGCCCTGAGCACTTCACCCACACATCACCCTTGTGTCCACAGGATGCCAATGGAGATTTTGCTGAGCGCCTTGCTGAAGACCAGACACAAGGAGCCTGCAGCGCCCACGCCTGCAACCTAGTAATTCCATCAACGGAGAAAATCACATTAACCTAGAGTTATCTGTTCTGAGTCACTCGGATCGCTTTCCACATGCTTATAACTTCGTTGTAGTAGAAAGGGCATAGTAGATTCTGGAGTCAGACTATCCTGGCTCTGAATTCCACATGCAATTCTCAGCTGTGTGACTTAGGGAACGTCACCTGACTTCTCTGAGCTACATATAAAAAGCCTGTGTCACAGGCTTCTTTGAAAACTAAAATGGTAGATGTAGCTGTCTCTCTCCCATATCAAACTGGTTTCCTCAAGGTCAAGGCCTGGGACTTCCTAACTTTGTGACCCAGCACCTAACATGAAATGTGAACATGAAAATAGATCCTGTTGTTGATAAGTGTCCTAGAGTCAGTCCCGACTCATAGCAACCCTATATAGGTTTCCAAGGAGTGGCTGGTGGGTTTGAACCACTGAGCTTTCAGTTAACAGTACAGTGCTTATCCTACAGCACTATACCAGGACTCCAAAGATAGATCCTTCAGTCCCTCAAATATCCCTTCACCCCTCTCTGCCATCTGCCTCTCCCCATCTGTCTAAACAATCCTCACAAAGTCCCCTTCCACAAATTTCTCTCCTCCTCTAGCCAGTCCCTCACCTCTTCTCACTCCATGTAAAAGTAGATACACATACAGCTGTAGAGCTAGATACCCTCCTTCAGTCATCTGTGCCCCTCTCTCCAACCCAGCTAACAGGTCCCATCCCCCCCCACCCCACCCCCATTCTGTGTCCCCAATGTCCAAAAGCCACTGTGCAGCCCATGACCTGTTTCATGATTCCCTGTGTGCTCCAGGGGGTGGGAGGTGGGGTGGAGGAAGAGGTGGTAAGTGATGAAGTGGTGTGGAATCATTTACTCAGTTACTTAGCAGCTTCATTAATTCACAGGCTCTGTGGAAAGCCATTAATTGTGGCTCCCGTCTGTGCCATTCATCAGGGAGGGGGGCTGAAGGGTGGCAGGAAGAGAGGTGAAAACAAGAAAATACCTGACTCCCGCCCTCCTGTCGGCTCCCAGGGAAAAATGATGCTGATCCGGCTGCATAGAAACTAGGGTTTTAGTTCTCTCCTGGACACCGCTTTGCACCAAGACTCCTCATCTCTTACAGAACACAGTGAGGGGATGTGGGCCTGAAGTCTACTCACCCCCCACCACAGGCACCACAAACCTGTCCCTTCCTTGGCACAAAGCACTCGGGGGTCTCCCTGCTTCATTTTTCCTTCTCCCCTTGGTCCACTTCTCCTGCCTTCCCTCACCCCTCTGTCTCTTGAGTCCAGCTCTGGAGTCCCTTGACACAGAAACCTGGTCTCAGAGCCTCTCTGCCACTGCCACAGAGCCTTCCTGTTTAAGGATGCTGAGGCAGAGTTGGGTTTTTCAGAAAAACCTCTTGAAAATGCTGTCCCACCACCTGGGTCCTCCTAGAAAGCACCACTAGTTGAAATGGAGATTTTCCTTATGACAAAGTTTCTTAAACTGGGATCCTTCATAGCAAACCCCAGAAGGTTGCATGGCAAAAAAGTTTGTTTGAAGGCATTCTTCCTGAAGAAGAGAGGCCTGGCTTCCATCAACACTTAACACCCGCCACCTCTGCCTTCTCCTTGTGCCTTCCCTCCTGAGGGCAGAGTTCAGAATCTTTGTTGTTGTTGTTGTTAAGTGCCGTCGAGTCGGTTCCCACCTATAACGACCCTGTATAGGGTTTCTGAGGAGCAGCTGGTGAGCTTGAACCGCTGACCTTGCAGTTCAAATGGCTTTGCAGTCTGGCGCATTAACCCACAGCACCACACCAGGACTCCCTAATTTGGTTCTGTGTCTCAGAAAAGCAACACACATCTCTACTTGCTGTTGTGGTGGTTGCTAAGTGTCGTTAAGTTGGTTCTGACCCATAGCGACCCTGTATAGGGTTTCTGAGGAGTTACTGGTGATCTTGAGCCTCTAACCTTACGTTCAAATCAATTTTGTAGTCCAGAGCATTAACCCACAGCATCACACCAGAACTTCTCTAGTTGGCTGCATTAAATTAGATTTTTGTCCATTCGTTTATTTAATCCTCATGATAGCACTAAAGGTAGGTGGGAATTGCTATTTGTAGAGGTCCCTTCCCACCTTAAAATACTTATGATGAAAATCAAAGACCACAGCCTTCATTATGGGTTGCACTTCAATGTAAAGAAAACAAAAATCCTTACCATGGGACCAATAAATAACATCAAGATAAATGGAGAAAAATTGAAGTTGTCAAAGACTTCATTTTGCTCAGAATCAACCATCAACACTCATGCAAGCAGTAGTCAAGAAATCAAACAACATATTGCATTAGGCAAATCTGCTGCACAAGATCTCTAAAATGTTCAAGAGCAAAGATAGTAGTTTGAGGACTAAGGTGCACCTGACCCAATCCATAGTATTTTCAACAACCTCATCTGCATGTGAAAATTGGACAATGAATAAAGACCACCCTAGAAGAATTGATGCATTTGAATTGTGGTGTTGAAGGAGAATATTAAAAGTACCATGGACTACCAAAAGAACAAACAAATGAATCTGTGTCAGAAGTACAGCCAGAATGCTCCTTAGAATGCAGGATGGTCAGACTTCGTCTCTCATACTTCAGACATATTATCAGGAGGGACCAGTCCCTGGAGAAGGACATCATGCTTGATAAAGTGGAGGGTCAGCAAAAAAGATGAAGACCCCCAACAAGATGGATTGACACCGTGACAGCAGCGATCCCTGTGAAATCGGCGCAGGAAAAAGCAGTACTTCAGTCTGGTGTTCATAGGTTGCTGTAAATCTGTAGTGACTCGACAGCACCTAACAACTTCCCATACCCACCTTCTGACTGAGGCAGGGGCCTGAGCTATGAATATTTCTGGTTCTTATTCCTCTCCATCCAGGTCGCCCAGCCCAGTGGCAGGCCAGGGAAGGGGCTCAATAAGTGGGTGAAGACATGACTGAGTCCCCATTTCACAGACCCTAGTTGGCTGGTCTGGGTCTGTGGCCGCCGGCTAGCAGTGTAGAGAGTAAGGGCACGCTCAGACTCTTCCTTCAAGGTCTGTTTTTACTTTCTTCCTTAGTCAGATACTCTCTGACTTAGCTGGTACCTGGACATCCAGAATTTTTTTAAAAAATTGTTTTTTAATCACAGTTACCAGCCTTCTTTGCAATTCCTTATATGACTAAGTCCTGGTCCTGGAGCGGCACTATAGGATAACTACTGGACTGCTAACCACAAGGTCGATGATTCAAATCCACCAGCCTCTACTCAGAAACCCTATACAGGGTCACTAGGGGTCAGAACCGACTCAAAGGCACTTAACAACAACAAACAAGTGAATTGCAAATAGAAAGGGTGTTTATAATTTTCAGAAGTGCCCCTGGGGGTTTTCTTTTAGTCCTTCCTTCCTCTTCCTGCTTACTGAAATGATGATTCGTATGACTGGAACTCAAACATCTTGTACCATGGGGGGTACCAAAGTGAAGTTTGATTCATATTTACATACTAACTATGTGTGTGTTCATATAAGTAATAGATCTTCCTATTGGGGGTAGCCACCGTGTCTCACCAAAACCATTTTGAATGGGAGACAAGAGACCCTTGCATTGGATCTCTGACAACTCACTGCCACACCAGCCCTGGAGTGCCAACCTCTGAGAGGAAAAAAACCGCATTCAGTCATTCTTAAAGCATACATCCTGGACCAGTAGCATCAGCATCACCTGGGAATTTGTCAGAAAGATAACATTTTTGGTTCCCAGCCTCAATCTACTAAATCAAAATCCCTGGAGGTGGGACACAGGAATTTGTTTTAGGAGCCCTCTGAGTGATTCTGATGTCAATTCAAAGTCTAGGAACACTGTTGTATGGCACTGGAGGCGGTCTTCACACCATTGAAACTAAACTGATGAATCGTCAAAATGAACCCAAGGGCAAACTTCAGCAGGGCTGCCACTAGCAACTTTGTGGCTTTTTTTTTAAGATGCTCCTTTCTCTAACAACAACAGCAAAAGCAAATGATACTGGACTGTAACTGCACAACCTGAACAATCAGAAGCAGGCAGCCTGGTGGAAATGTGGACAAATAGATGAAGTCCAGGAATCAAAGAGGAAGAGGGGAAGAGAAAACACCAGGACAAGGGAAGTATAATAGTGACAGCCAGCTGAAATCCAAATGGTAGACCCATAAGTGTTTCTTAAAATATATATATAATAGCAGCTGAGGACTTTAGACCCAGAGAGCAAGAGGGGCTGTGTGCTGACGACCGGGGGAGCAGGCTTGTAGGATATATATACCCTTTGGTTGGTTGATGATGCATGAAGTAAATTGTAACCATGGCAATGAAACGATATACAATAGGATGAATGTAAATCTAATGTTCTCCCATGTAAACTATCACATAATTCACAATAAAACATTTTTTTAAGTATATAGAATATATGTTTATCATGTTGAACATTTTACTGAAGAATAGAGGTACACAAATTATAAATGTTCAGCTTGATGAATTTTTTCAAACTAAGTACGTAAGTGTGACCAGCACCCAGCTTAGGAAACCAAGCCTTGCCAGGCCCTCATAGTCCACTCTTTCCATCACATGTCTAATACAGAAATGGAATCACATAGTATATATTCTTTTGTGTCTAGTTTCTTTCACTCAACTTCGTGAAATTCATCCATGGTGTGTAGTTAGTTTGTTCATTCTCATGTCTCTATAATATTTCATGTGCCCACATATCACAATGTATTTATCCATCCTATTGTTGGTGGTCACTCGAGTTCTGATGTGGCGCTGTAGGATAAAGTATTGATTGGACTGTAAGATGGGTTGAATCACAAGGCTGGTGGTTCAAACTCACCAGACACTCCTTGGAAACCCTGTACAGGGTTGCTATAAGTAGAGCGACTCCATGGCACTTAACATCACATGACATGGCATAACATTGTAGTTTTACTACCACAGTGAGCAATCTTAGAGGTGTCCTGTGGGGGTCCTGAAACAGCTGGAAGTGGGACACCAGGCCACCAAGGACGGTCTTGGGAGCTGAGGTGACAGCCTTAGGATGGAGGAGTCAGTGAGGGGATGTGGGCTGCCTCCAGGGGCTGCTCCTCAGGCCCACGTGTGTGCATATCCACTCACTGTCTCAGGCTTCACACAATTGAGCACAAACACATATACACACCAACAACCCCAATGCCCCTCTTTCCTCTCTACCCCGACCCAAACACATCACTCTCCCCCTCCTTTTCCATACACACGCGCCCACTCACACACTCTGTCAGCAGGACACGGGGGTGCCGTCTAGAAGTGGCCGCCACTGTCGCACCTCCTCTGCACCCCCCGCACCCCTTCCTGGGGTCCTCCGCCCAGCGCTGCGCAGTGAGACGCATCTCCGGTGCCAGCCTTGGGCCTGAGCGTCTTGAGACTAGCGCGTATGTTTGCGCAGCTAAGTGGCATCTGTGTACAGAGCCCAGGGCGAGCGCGCAGCGGGGCTTATCTCCCGCAAACACAGCGCCCGGAACCCAGGAACTGCCCACAGCCCCGGCCTCCATTAGTGAACCGGCTACCGGATCCCCTTATCAGAGCTTGCTTATCGGTTCATCGCACCTAAGGAGCAGAGAGAGAAAGAGAGAGGAAAGCAGGCCACTCCCCACACCCCCATGCCTCCAATCAGCCCTCCTCGATGATGAAATGATGGGGTCACCATTACTGTTAGAAGGCTCCAACCTAGGGAAAGCTGGAGTCCTTCCTCAATCCATAGCATAGACTTGTGGCCATGGGCCCTGCTGACCCATGTGTACCGTCCCTTGTCACCATCTGTACACACCGCTAGGGAGAACTGCAGGCTTGTTAGGAATCACTACTACTTGGACCACTGAAACTGCTGCTAATAATAATCATCATCATCATAATAATAATAATAAAGGAGTCCTGGTGTGGCGCTGGGGGTTAATGCGCCAGACTACAAAGTTGTTTGAACTGCAAGGTTGGGGATTCAAGTTCACCAGCTGCTTCTTGGAAACCCAGCTGTTGTTAAGTGCCATCAAGTCGGTTCCGACCCATAGAGACCCTGTACAGGGGTTCCGAGAAGCAGCTGGTGAGCTTGAACCTCAGACCTTGCAGTTCAAACAACTTTGTAGTCTGGCGCATTAACCCCCAGCGCCACACCAGGACTCCATTATTTATTATTATTATTATTATTATTATTAATTTTAGTGGTCCAAGTAGTAGTGATTCCTAACAAGCCTCCAGTTCTCCCTAGCGGTGTGTACAGATGGTGACAAGGGACGGTACACATGGGTCAGCCGGGCCCATGGACACAGTCTGTGCACAGGGTCACTATTGAACTGCAAGGTTGGGGATTCAAGCTCACCAGCTGCTCCTCGGAAACCCTGTACAGGGTCCCTATGGGTCCGAATTGACTTGACCTTGCCGGCACTCAACAACAGCAATGACTACTAATAGCATTATTATGATTATATCTAACTTGACAGAGTCTTAACTGGAGGACAGACCTGCTGAGAAGCATTGCTATTATCTGACTTAATCGTCCCAATAGTTCCTGGAAGAAGGCACTGTTATTAATCCCATTTTGTTGTTGTTGTTAGATGCCATTTAGTCAGTACCGACCCATAGCAACCTTATGCACAGCAGAACGAAACACTGCCTGATCCTGGGCCAACCTCACTACTGTTGCCACGCTTGAGTCCATCGATGCTGCCACTTGGCCAATCCATCTCGTTGGGGGTCTTCCTCATTTTCTCTGACCTTCCACCTTACCAAACATGATATCCTTCTCCAGCGAGTGGTCCCTCCTGACAATATGTCTGAAGTATAAGAGACGAAGTTTGGCCATCTTGGCCTCCAAGGAGCACTCTGGCTGTATGTACTTCTTCCAAAATGGATCTATTGATTCTTTTAGCAGCCCATGGCACTTTCAATATTTTCCTCCAACACCATAACTCAAAAGCATCAATTCTTCTATGGTCTTCTCTAGTCACCATCCAGCTTTCACATGCATATGAGATTATTGAAAATACCATGACTTGGGTCAGGTACACCTTAGTCCTCAAACTGACATCTTTGCTCTTCAACATTTAGAGAGGTGGAAATGGCTTACTTAGGTTGAAATACCTCAGAATATGCAGCCAGTAAATGGCAGGAAGTAGCTGTAGGATAAGCACTGGATTGCAAGGTCGGTTTGAACCGCAAGGTCAGCAGTTCAAACTCACCAGCTGCTCTCAGAAACCATATATAGGGTCGGTATGAGTCAGAATCAACTCAACTGCGCTCAACAACAACAAGTGGCATTTGAATTCCGTGCTGTCTGAACCCCCAGCCTGCACCCACCTCCTCCTAAGAGACCAGCCTCCTCTTTTGAAGGGGGTGGCTGACCTTGGTAGTCCTCTGAGCTGCCACTTCTGTGTCCTTCCCACAGCACCTGGTGCCAGGCACGCTTTGAAGTTACCTAAATTGATTGTCTTAAGTCTAGACCAGGGACTCATTGAATTTCGATTTTGCTCTTAATTAAATTCCATCAGATTGCACAAAGGGTGGAACTGGGGATAATTTTGTTTGTTTCTCTCCCAAACTTTTTTAAAAAGTGGTTATATGATTTTTATAATGAAAAAGAAAAATCCCTTGTGAATATAAATATTTATTATACGTTGTTATGTGAGAAGAAAAGCAAGGTACAAAACCCAGCACATATAGAATAATTACAATGTTGTAAAAAAAAGAAAAATCTGTATGTAGAAAAAAACCCATAGGGATATTCTATGTATAAAAATGTTAGGAGTGGTTATCTCTTGGGATGAGATTACAAATGACTCTTTTCCTTAATATTTTCTGTAGTTTTTATATTGTTTACAATAGATATTTCTTATTTTTATAATAATAGAAACAGTTTTGATTTAGAATAAAAAAAAAACAGGAGAAAGTGAGAATAAAAAATATATAATCCACAAAGCATTGCTTCCTATGTTATGGGCATTTTATCTCACATACTTCGGACATGTCATCAGGAGGGACCAGTACCTGGAGATGAGCATTGTGCTTGGTAAAGTGGAGGACCAGCGAAAAAGAGGAAGGCTCTCAAGGAGATGGATTGGCACAGTGGCAGCACCACTGGGCTCAAACATAGCAACAATTGTGAAGATGATACAGGACCACGCAGTGTTTTGTTCTGTTGTACCTAGGGTTGCTGGGAGTCAGAACTGACTTGAAGGCACCTGATGACAACACTCAGGACAAGGGACACCATGTTCTTAAAGTTTGCACAAGAATAGGATGCCCGCAGATTGGTCTGCCGACAGGTACCTCCACCACCACCACCACCATTGTCTGGCCCCAAACTCTCCATCCTTCTCTTTCCTGCCTCTCTTGCACAGCAGGGATTTGTTCTGTCAGATAGCTCCTTGCTCCTTCTCATTCCATCTTATCATAAGGTCTTACAACTACAGTTCAATGTCTCCCACCACCACTACCTGGCATCTAGTGCCAAAGCCTAGTCTCTTCTCCCTGCCAGACTCTGCCAGGAATGAGGGTCAAAGGAAGGACCAGAGTCCAGAGAGACTGTGATCTGAGAGAGGCAGAGCAGGAGCCAGGACCAGGGCCTGGACAAGTGGAAGAAGCAGAGAGCTGAGTGCTCCAGGATTAGCTATTGGTGGGACACCACCCTGGCCCAGAGAAAAGAGAGGTCAATGCCCAGATCTTTCTGCCCTTACGGCTTGCACCTGTGTTCAGATATACCTCAGAGATATGGTGAGTTCAGTTCCAGACCACTGCAACAAAGCAAGTTATGCAAATTTTGTGGTTTCCCAGGGCATATAAAAGTTATGTTAACATAATACTGTAGTCTGTCAGTTTGTCGTACTGTGGTGGATTGTGAGTTGCTGTGATTCTGGAAGCTATTCCACGGGTATTTTAAATACCAGCAGGGTCACTCATGGTGGACAGGTTTCAGATGAGCTTCCAGACGAAGACAGACTAGGGAGAAGGAGTGAGGAACTACTTCCAAATATTTAGTCACTGAAAACCTTATGAATAGCAGAGAAACACTCTCAGATATAGTGCTGGAAAATGAGCCCCTCAGGTTGGAAGGCACTCAAAAAGCATGACAACAGTTGTGAGGTTGGCCCAGAACAGGGCAGGTTTCCTTCTGTTGTACATAAGGTCGCTATAAGTCGGTACCAACTTATAGCACCTAACAACAACAATTAAGTGTTCTCTGTGTATTCCTTTCATCTTCTTTTGATGCTTTCTTCATGATTCAATAATTTGCCCCGTGAATCCTTCAATAACAAAAATCGAGGCTTGAATTTTTTTCTTCAATTCCCTCAGCTTGAGAAATGCTAAGCATGTTCTGCCATTTTGGTTTTCTTCTTTCTGGTCTTGGCACGTTTTGTTATAATATTTGACTTTGTCTTCTCGAGCTGACCTTTAAATTTTTCTGCTCAGCTCTTGTACCTCCTCACTTCTTCCATTTGCTTTAGCATCTCTACACTGGAGAGCAAGTTTCATTGTCTCTTCTGACATCCATTTTGGTCTTTTTCTTCTTTCTTGCCTTCTTAATAACCTTTTGCTTTCTTCCTGTATGATGTCATCCCACACTCTTCTGCTCTTCGGTCTTTAGTGTCTACTGCATCAAATCTGTTCTTCAGATGATCTCTAAATTCAGGTGGGATATGTTCAAGGTCATATTTTGGCTCTCATGGACTTGTTTTCATTTTCTTCAACTTCAGCATGAATTTGCATATGAGCAATTGATGGTCTGTTCCACAGTCTGCCCCTGGCCTTGTTTTGGCTGATGATATGGAGCTTTTCCACCACCTCTTTCCACAAATACAATAAATTTGATTTCTGTGTATTCCATCTGGTGAGATCCATGTGTATAGTCATCTTTTATGTTGTTTGGAAAAGGTATTTGCAATGAAGAAGTCATTGGTCTTGCAAAATTCTCTCATGCGATCTCCAGCATCGTTTCTATCACCAAGACCGTATTTTCCAACCACTGATTCTTCCACTTTGTTTCTAACCTTTGCCTTCCAATCACCAGTAATTATCAATACAGTTTGAGTGCATGTTTGATCAATTTCAGACTAAAGAAGTTGATAGAATTCTTCAATTTCATCATCACTGGCTTTAGTGGTTGGTGCATAAATTTAAATAATAGTGGTATTAACTGGTCTTCTTTGTAAGGCATATGGATATTATTCTATCACAGACAGTGTTGTACTTCGTGGCAGATCTTGATATGTTCTTTTTGATGATGAATGGGATGTCATTCCTCTTCAATTTGTCATCCCCGGCATAGTAAACCATGTGATTGTCAGATTCAAAATGGCTAATACCAGTCCATTTCAGTTCACTAATGCCTAGGATATTGATGTTTATTCGTTACATTTCATTTCTGACAATTTCCAATTTTTCTCAATTCATGCTGTACCAAAAAGAAATGGTCACTATTCAACAATTTCAAGCAGCAGTATATGATCAAGCGTCAATGATCATGAAGGAAGAAGTCCAAGGTGCACTGAAGTCATTGTCAAAGACCAAGGCACCAGGAATTGATGGAATATAAATTGAAATCTTTCAACAAACTGATGCGGCACTGGAGGCCCTCACTCATCTATGCCAAGAAAGTTAGTAATTTGGAAGACAACTACCTGGCCAACTGAATGAAAGAGATCCATATTCATGCCCATTCCAAAGAAAGGTGACCCAACGGAATGCGCATATCATCGGACAATATCACTGATAGCCCATTCAAGTAAAGTTTTACTAAAGGTGATCCAAAACGACTGCCACCATACATTCACAAAGAACTTCCAGAGATTCAAGCTGGATACAGAAGAGGATGTTGAATGAGGGATATCATTGCTGACATCAGATGGATCTTGGCTGAAAACAGAGAATACCAGAAAGATGTTTACTTGTGCTTTATGTGTGAATCCATGTGTGGATCACGACAAGCTATGAACAACATTGTAAAGGATGAGTATTCCAGAACACTTAATTGTGCTCATGAGGAACCTGTACATAGACCAAGAGGCAGCTGTTTGATCAGAAAACGGGCACACTGAATGGTTTTAAATCAGGAAAGGTGTGTGCCAGGGTTGTATTCTTTCATGTAATTTATTTAATCTGTATGCTGAGCAAATTATCCAAGAAGATGGAGAATATGAAGAAAAATGTGGCATCAGGATTGAAGGAAGACTCATTAATGACCTGTGATATGCAGATGATACAACCTTGCTTGCTGAAAGGGAAGAGGACTTAAAATAATTATTCATGAAGCTCAAAGACTACAGCCTTCAGTATGGGTTGCATCTCAATGTAAAGAAAACAAAAATCTTCACCATTGGATCAATAAACAACACCCATAGAAATGGAGAAAAGATAGACGTTGCCAAAAATTTCATTTTGCTTTGATCAACCATCAACACTCATGAAAGCAGCAGTCAAGAAATCAAAGGACATATTTTGCATTAGGCAAATCTGCTACACAAGACCTCTTTAAAGTGTTGATGGGCAAAGATGTCAGTTTGAGGACAAAAGGTGAGCCTGACCCAAGTCATGGTATTTTCAATAACCTCATATGCATGTGAAAATTGGACAGTGAATAAGGAAGACCATAGAAGAATTAATGCATTTAAATTATGGTGTTGGAGGAGAATATTAAAAGTTCCATGGACTGCCAAAAAAACAAACACATCTGTGTTGGAAGAAGTATAATTAGAGTGCTCCTTGGAAGCCAAGATGGCCAAACTTCGTCTCTCATACTTTGGATATAGTATCAGGAGGGGCCAGTCCCTGGAGAAGGATATCATGTTTGGTAAAGCAGAGGATCAGAGAAAAAGAGGAAGCCCCCAGTGAGATGGATTGGTACAGTGGTGGTAGTGATGAGCTCAGACCTAACAACAATTGTGAGGGAGATTGGTTCAGGACCGGGCAATGTTTTGTTCTGTTGTTCATAGGGTCGTTATAAGTCAGCACCGACTCGATGGCACCTAACAACGTTAACTGCGCAACGGCATTATGAAAAGTTTGAAATATTGTGAAAATTACCAAAGTGTAAACAGAGACAGGAAGTGAGAATATGATGCTGGGGAAATGGTATTGACAAACTTGCCTGACACACAGTTATCATAACTTTCAATTTGTAAAAAAAAAAATAAAATTTAAAAAGCATTATCTATGAAGTACAATAAAGCAAAGTATGTCTGTATGTTCCAACTTGGGGGTGTCTGAGAAGGAGACCAGGTGCCCTGGTGTTTCCCGTGGCACAAACTAGGACTGGGTCACATGATCTCTCATACACTACTCACCCCAAATTTCTATAGCCTTGCAGCTTAGGGGAAAGGAACTGTGGAGGGCTATGGTACCAGATATGCTAGGCTAGCATTCTAGCTCTACAACCCACTAACTTCTAGGCCTCTGTGAGTCTCAGTTTCCTGGCCTGTAAAATGGGAATAGTAATGATACCCTTCCAAGCGAGAAGAGTGCAACTTCGTCTCATATACTTCAGACATGTTATGAGGTGGGATCAGTTCCTGGAGAAAGACAGCAGATTTGGTAAAGTAGAGGCTCAGTGTCACAAAGAAAGACCCTTAATGAGAGGAATTGACACAGTGGCAGCCACAATGGGCTCAAGCCTAACAATGGTGAGGACCGAGCAGGAACGGGCAGTGTCTCATTCCACTGTGGGTGGGGTCGCTCTGAGCAGAAACGACTGAACAGCACCTAAGAACAGGAACAACAATAGGATCATTGTAAGCAGCACAGATGGTGAACAAAAATGCATTAAACTGAACCCGAGGACTCGGATACAAGTCACTATCACAAGCACCTGCCTGTCCCCACCACCCACTCATCTGCACACAGTGGGTCCCCTGTCCAGTCTCCACAGGCCATGTTTACTGCGTCTTAGGCACATTTCACAATTAATCCCCAGAGCCAGTCTATGAGGAGGTCCATTTTACTAATAAAGAAACTGAGGTTTAGAGAGGTTAAGCAACCTGCCCAAGGTCCTGGTGTTCTTGTCATCAAGTTGATTCCGACTCACGACAACTGCGCATGTGCCGTGTACAACTACTCCCTAAAGCTTTTGGTTGTTTTCTTTTGTTTCACTTTTTATTGTGAAGGTTTACATTCAACAAATCATATACTTTGTTTCATTTCAATGCTTGCAATCCCCTCCTTGTTTTCCCACTGCCTCCCTGTGATTCTTGTTTCCATTCTTCCCTCTTTCCCAACCCTTCTGCACTTTGACCTTAGGGAAATTGTAGCCCTGCTTGACCATTCCACGGTGAGCCTGCCTTGTTAATGCCCCCTCCTGTCTACTGCCTGACTGAAAATTGAATCAGGAGGATGAGTTTAGTTCCAGACTGGAATCACCAGGCTTATCCTCAGAAGCACTTCTGAATGGGCTCGCACTACCAATCTTTTAGCTAAACACTTAAACTTTGCACCATACTTTGCATTTCCCAAGGGGTTCTACAGCAGGTAAGCAGCAACCCCAGAGCTCCTGGGCCTTGCCTTTCGCCAGGCCTTTCTTCTTGCTCCCTCCTGACTGTAGCTTTCTCTAACAGCTCCTTCCTCTGCCTCAGGCTGCCTCATGAATGTGCCTGCAACATTCCTCAGGCCCCTGTGTCCACCCCTCCTCTAATGGTCAGCACAGATGTGGGTGATTGGGGCCCTAAAGCGTGTTGTCATCATTGATGCCTCCAGGCTTAGCAAAGTACTCCCCTCCCCCTGCCCCTATTCATTGCTCAGGGAGCCTTCTCCTCCCTCCCACCTCTGCTCTGGGATTTAATTACTTCTCCTGGCTGTAATGAATGCCTCTGGGCCCCTGAGACAGAAACTTCTCAGCTGCCTCCAGGACTCCAGCCCTGCTTTCCCCTGCCCTGTTCCTTCAGGGCCATGGGTCCAGCCTCTGTCCTTGTCCCACACAGCCTACACAGTCCCATGGGATGCCTATGAGTGGAAGACTCCCAGTGCCCTCCCCGCAGCCTCCTTTCTACCACAGAAAGACTCAAAGACCAAACCATGGTGGGAAGACTGGAGATTCTGGGTGCTCAGTCCTTCATCCTGGAGTCCTCCCACAGGTGCACGTTGGAGCAATCAACCTGGAATGACAACTCCCTCTGGCTTCCCACCTGGGGCCAGGGAACAGAGATCATTTCTTCTCTTCATTCATTCATCCATACTGACTGAGCACCTTCTTGGTACCAGACTCGGCCCCAAGCCTGGGGATACACAGGAAGCAAAACAAGGTGCCTGCTCTCCAGGAACTGACTTGTAAGGTCATAACACAGCCCCCCAAAACCAAACAAATCTATGAGTAAATTTATTTATAAGAAGGGGATAAGTAGGTGCTGAGCTAGAGACGAATCACTTAGGTGGCAGGGCATGGGCAAGAAGAAATGGCAATCTACCTCTGTGATGGATTGAATTGTGTCCTGGAAAAGATATGTTAAAATTCTAACCCCTGGTACCTATGACTTTGACCTTGTCTGGAAAGAGTTAACATGAGGTCATACTAGAGGAGCGAGGGTCCTAATCCCATTTGAGTTGTTGTTGTTAAGTGCCGTGGAGTCAGTTCTGACTCATAGCTTCCGAGGCTGTAAATATTTACGGGAGCAGAACGCCTCATCTTTCTCCTGTGGAGCCGCTGGTAGTTTTGAACTGCTGACCTTGAGGTTGGCAGCCCGACTCGTAACCACTATGCTACCAGAGCTCCTTAATCCCAGTTGAGCAATGCCCAATAAAAGACTAAAAGAGACCGAGAGAAAATGCCCATGTGATTCGGGAGCTGGGTTGCAGCTGCAAGCTAAGGAACACCTGGGCTACCAGAAGATCACCCCCAGCCTTTGGAGGGAATTGGGTCCTGCTGACACTCTGCATTCGGACTATTCGCTTCCAAAACTGTGAGACAATATATTTGTGTTCTTAAAGCTACCCCATTGGTGGTACTTAGCTATTACAGCCCTACAAAATACAATCTCTACCCATTCCTATTTCAACTCTACTGGAAATCCTTATAGTGGTCAGTTCTGCAAACCCATATTTCAAGGTCAACCTGGTTTTACCAAATCATCATCTCCAGTTATCCAGTATTACAGCCACACACCCAAGCTACCTAACACACAAAACAACCTCAAACTGCTCACAACCTGGCAAGTTCCCTGCAAGGGCAGGGGGGACAGAGAGCAAATGGTAGGAACCCCCAGAGCCACTCTGTGAGGGGTGGGGCAGCAGAACAGGGTGTCCAGCAGCTTTCCAGACTCCTGTGTCAGCCCTTCACCTTCCCATGGGACCTCTTATTCCCCAAGATCATCACCTATCAAAAGAATTTGCAGGTAGACTAAAGAGTTAAATGTAAAACATAAATTAAACCAGAGAAAAATAGAAGGAAGAGACCTCTTGAGGGAGGAGATCCTAATGAGCTTAAATGCACTAGAGGCAATCATGAGAAAGGTCAACTGCGTTGGGCACGTCAGCGTTTCACGTGCGTGTGCATGTGTGTATCATAAAAGCACAACTGAATTGGCTAATCAGACAACTCTTCTTTACCAGGCT
Source organism: Chrysochloris asiatica (assembly GCF_000296735.1). Taxonomy (NCBI): domain Eukaryota; kingdom Metazoa; phylum Chordata; class Mammalia; order Afrosoricida; family Chrysochloridae; genus Chrysochloris; species Chrysochloris asiatica. Next base: position 29,680,238 of record NW_006408525.1, read on the forward strand.
AACTCATCCTGATTCAGCTCCCAAGCTCCCTAACCACCCTGCCCCTGCCCAGAACTCAGGAGGGCTCCATGGCTCCCCCAGCCCTGACTGCTTGACTTTTATCAAAGCACATATAAGACAATGTTGATTGCCAATTTAGATATCTGCCCCCTTGGACTTGGGCACCTTGAAGTTCTCTTGTTTTTATAATCTCCATGTCCAGCACACCAAGAGACTTTAGCAGACAGTTGTTGTTGTTAAGTGCCATCGGGTCGATTCCGACCCATAGCAAGCCTGTATAGGGTTTCCAAGGAGCAGCTGGTGAGCTTGAACCACCAAACTTGCAGTTCAAACGACTTTGCAGTCTGACACATTAGTCCATAGCGCCACACCAGACAGTAGAATCCCTTAACGATTTTCTAAACTAAGAATAATGCATACGGCAGTTAGGATAAAGGGTTGTTCTTGTTCTGTGCTGTCAAATCAACTTGAACTCATAGAAAACTTACAGGACAAAGTTTGTTGTACTGTGGTGGTTTGTGTGTTGCTGTGATGCTGGAAACTATGCCACTGGTATTTTAAATACCAGCAGGGACACCCATGGTGGACAGGTTTCAGAGGAGCTTCCAGACGAAGTCACTGAAAACCTTATGTCTAGCAGAAGAATATTGTCAGCTATAGCGCCGGATGATGAGCCCCTCAGGCTGGAAGACACTAGGGAAGAGCTGCCTCCTCAAAGTAGAGATGACCATAACGTTGTGGATGGATCAAAGCTTTCGGGACCTTCATTCACTGGTGGGGCATAACTCCAATTGAGGGGAAACAGCTGCGAATATCCATTAATAATCATAACACGGAAAGTATGAAGTATGAATCTATGAAAATTGGAAGCTGTCAAAAGTGAAATGGAACACATAAAGATTCATATCCTAGACATTTAGTGAGCTGAAATGGACTGATACTGGCTATCCTGACTCAGACAATTACTATGATGGGAGGGGCAAATTGAAGAGGAGTGACCTCGCATTCACTGTCAAGAAGAACATCTCAAGAGCTGTCCTGAAATACAATGCTGTTTGTGATAGGGTAATATTCATATGTCCACAAGCAAGGAGATCTGGTAGTATAGTGATTATGAAATGGGCTGCTAACCTCAAGGTCAGCAGTTCGAAACTACCAGCGATTCCGCAGGAGAAAGATGAGGCGTTCTGCTCCCATAAAGATTTGCAGCCTCGGAAACCCTGTGCAGGGTCACTATGAGTCGGAACCGACTCCACAGCACATAACAACAACAACAAGCAAGACCAGTTAATATGAAAATTATTCAAATTTACACACCAACCACTAAAGCCAGTGATGATGAAACTGAAGAATTCTACCAACTTGTTAATCTGAAATTGATCAAACATGCAATCGAGATGTATTGATAATTACTGTTGATTGGAATGTGAAAGTTGTAAACAAAGAGGAAGGATCAGTAGTTGGAAATACGACTTTGGTAACAGAAACAATGCTAGACATCACATGATAGAATTCCAGAAAACCAATGACTTATTCATTGCAAATACCTTTTCTCAACAAAGTAACTGGTAACTGTACCCATGGACCTCACCCGATGGAATATACAGGAATCGACTTGACGATCTGTGGGAAGAGAATCTCAATATCATCCGTCAAATCAAGGCCATGGGCAGATTGTGGACCAGACTGCAAGTTCAGGCTGAAGCTGAAGAAAATGAAAACAAGTCCCCGAGAGCCAAAATACGACCTTGAAAGTATCCCGCCTGAATTTAGAGACCATCTCAAGAACAGATTTGATGTATTAGACACTAGTGCAGACTATAGAAGTTGTGGGATAACATCAAGAACATCATACAGGAAGAAGCAAAAGAAGTTAAAAAGGCAGGAAATAAAGAAAAATCTAAAATGGATGCCAGAAGTGACTCCAAACTTGCTTTTGAGCATTGTTGTTGTTGTTGTTAAGTGCCTTCGAGTCGGTTCCGACCCATAGCGACCCTGTACAGGGTTTCCGAGGGTGTAAATCCTTACGGGAGTAGAAAGCCTCATCTTTCTCCCACGGAGCAGCTGGTAGTTTCGAACTGCTGACCTTAAGGTTCGCAGCCCGATTCGTAACCACTACGCTGCCACTGGAAGAAATGAGGCATTAAGAAAACTGAGCAGAAAATTTCTAAGGGCACCTCAAGAAGACACTGTGAATGTGCAGACATGGAGTCAGAAAATCAAAAGGGAAATAAGTATGCTTAGCATTTCTTAAGCTGAAAGAACTGAAGAAAAAATCCAAGCCTAGATGTCCAATATTGAAGAATTCTATCAGCAAAATATTGAATGGTGCAGGAAGCTCAAAAGAAGATGGAAGGAATACACAGAATCACTGTTCCAAAAAGAACTGGTCAGTCAGTGTTCAACCATTTCAAGAAGTAGCATATGATCAAGAACAAATGATATTAAAGGTAGAAATCCAAACCACACTGAAGGCACTGGCGAAAAATAAATGGACTGACTACAAATTGAAATGCTTCCACACACTGATGCAGTGCTAGAGAAGCTCACTTGTCTATGCCAAGAAATTTGGAAGACAGCTACTTGGCCAACCAATTGGAAGAGATCAATATTTGTGCTCATTCCAAAGAAATGCTCATTCTGACCCGACGGAATATCATTAATATCACATACAAGTAAAATTTTGCTGAAAATAATTCAAAAGCAGTTTCAGCAGTACATTGCCAGGAAGCTGCCAAAAATTCAAACCAGATTCAAAAGAAGACGTAGAACTAGAGATATCACTGCTGATGTCAAATGGATCTTGACTAAAAGAAAATATCAGAAAGCTGTTTTACTTGTGCTTTATTGACTATACAAAGGCATTCAACTGTGTGGATCATAACAAACTATGGATAACATTGTGAAGAATGGATATTCCAGAACACTTTAATTGTGCTCATGAAGAACCTGTACCAGGAGGTAGTTGTTTGAACAGAACAAGGGGATACTACGTGGGTTTAAAGTCAGAAAAAGTGTGCATCAGGGTTGTAGCCTTTCACATACTTAATCTGTATGCTGAGCAAATAATCTGAGAAAATGGATTATATGAGGAAGACCCATTAACAACCTGCCATATGCAGATGTTACAAGTCCTCCTTGTTGGAGGACTTGAAAACTTTAATTATGAAGATCAAAGGCTACAGTCTTCAGTATGGATTGCACCTCAACATAAAGAAAATGAATATCCCCACAACTGGACCATAAAGGAGAAAAGATTGAAGTTGTCAAAGATTTCATTTTACTTGGATCTACAATTAATGAAAATGGAAGCAGCAGTCAAGAAATCAACTGATATATTGCATTAGGAAAATCGGCTACAAAAGACTTCTTTAAAGCATTATAAAATGTCATTTTGAGGTCTATGATGTACCTGATCCAAGCCTTGGTATTTTCAGTTGCCTCATATGCATTCCTCCGGAAACCCTGTACAGGGTTGCTACGAGTCAGAACCAACTCCAAAGCACACCACCATATACATGTGAAAGTTAGACAATGAATAAGGAAGACCAGTGAAGAATAGATGCATTTGAATTAGTGAAGACGATTGAAAGTGCCGTGGGCTGCCAGAGGAACCACGAATCTGTTCTAAGAGAAGTATGACCCGAATGCTCCTTTAGATGTGAAGATGGCAAGACTTCGTCTCTCATTCTTTGGACCTGTGCTCAGAAGGTACCAGTCCCTGGAGAAGGGTATCCTGCTTGGTAAGTGGAAGGTCACTGAAAAAGAAGAAACCCTTCAACAAGACGAATTGACACGGCGGCAGTAGCAATGGGTTCAAATATAACAACCGTGAGGACCAGGTTGTGTTTTGTTCCGTTGTACATAGGATTGCTATGAGTGGAAACCGACTCTATGGCACCTAACAAAATTCTACTATAGAGATATGCAACCATTTGTCTATTCACCAAGTGATGTACAGTTAGCTATTTTGACTAAAGCTGCTATAACATATATGCGCAAAAAAAAAAAAAAAGTTTTCTACAAAAGAAGTATGCTTTAACTATAACACCATCATCCCCTCTCTACATTCCCACTGCCAGGACCCTCATTCTCTGTCTGGGGTTCCTCCCTTTCCTGCTCCAACCTCCCCCTAAATCTTTAGGTCACTCCCCTCTTCAACTTGCAAGCATCCACAGCATTGACCTCAATCTTCCCTTCACCTTTGCCCCTGACCTTCCACATCCACCCCTTCCCACTCTCTGTATGATAAACACTGAACTGCGAAGCACAAAGTCAATGGTTCGAGCCACCATTCGCTCTATGGGAGAAGGATGAGGTTTCACGAGGCTTTCTACGCCCGCAATTTGTGGCGCTGAGGGTTAATGCACTGGACTGCAAAGTTGCTTGGAACTACAAGGTCTGAGTCGGAATCGACAGCACTTAACGACAACTCTTCTTAATGCCTCTGCCCCTGATATATTAGACACAAGTGAAGACCCGTTTTGGGGTGCGCTCCCTGTAGCGAGAGCAGAGGGCTCTGTCTAGGAGCTGAGAGGTGCTGGAGTGAACTCAGGTGGGTGATCCAGCGTTGGGGGGTGAAGGTTAGGGCGGGTATAATCTGGGTCCAGGAGAAGAGCGGTTAGCTTAAACGCGAAGCAACCAGGAAGTGGCCTCCAGACTCGCTGTCCCAACCGGTTTCCATTCGGCCGTCGGCGGGTTGCTGGACTCCCGGGCTCTACGTACTGCCAGCGTATAAAGCACAGCCTCTCCGGAAACAGCCTGATCTGCAACCAACGTGGCCTGGCCGGCACCGCCGCCTAGTGGCGATAGCTTATACTTGCAGCCTAAAAGTATAAAGTGGAATCCGTGTCCTCTGGAGTGTTTCAGGGTGTGGACTGCGCCCTACGTTTCCTGAGTCTGAAATTGAATATTCAACATTATGACAGTTTACTACATCCCGGTACCACAAAATCCCCTACTCACATATAAACATCATATTAATACATACACTTACCAGTACTAGGTTGAACCATATGAAATTTCCATCAATAGATGGTTTTTAACATATAAAAACAGCATACGTACTTGATATGCTTTGACCTGTGCGTGTGTTTTTCATACCCACACCTACTCATGTTGTTGTTAGGTGCCGCTGAGTCTGTTCCAACTCATCTATGCACAACAGAACAAAACACTGCCTGGTTCTTCACAACTGTTGCTACGCTGGCTGCTACCACTGTGCCAACCCATTTTGTTAGGGGTCTTCTTCTTTTTCACTGACCTTCCACTTTACCAAGCATGATGTCCTTCTCCAGGGACTGGTCCCTTCTAATAATATGTTCGCAGGATGAGAAACGAAGTCTCGCCATCCTGGCTTCTAAGGAGCATTCTGGCTGTACTTCTTCCAACACAGACGGGTTTGTTCTTCTGACTGTCAATAATCTTCTCCAACACCATAACTCAAATGCATCAATTCTCCTGACAGATGAGTGATAGATGTTAACTCTTGGACTATAGTAAAACATTTCAGACACTCTTCTCTCCAATGAGATGTCCCACACCTGACCTCATATATGTCGGCATTTCACGCACAGACATGCAACACCTTTACATTCTCCGCTCTCACTGAAGAACACGCAGATGGACACCCCTCAGGGAAATTTCAGTCATGGGACACAGAAGTACCACCTAGCACTGTTGTTGCTGTTCTTAAGCGCCGTCGAGTTGGTTCCAACTCATAGCAATCCTGTACAGGGTTTCCAAGGAGCAGCTGGTTGGTTTGAACCACTGACCTTATGATTCACAGCCCAGTATTTATCCTACAGTACCACACCAAGAGTCCACCTATCACTACATCGTCTTAATTGTGAATCCCAAACAACACTCTGTCCACACACGTGGACACACAAGATGCCATGCTCCCTCAGTCACCAACTGCACCCCAACATCTCCACCTTTGTCTCTCTCTCACTCAGGCCATCCCATATTGAAAGCCCTGTCTCTGAACTCCTAGGAACCAGTGCACATCTCTGCGCCATGACTTATTAAACTTTAATGAACATACTGATGATTCCCTGGGGATCTTACTAAGATGCAAACTCTGATGGGCATAGGATGGGCACCAGATTCTGCATTTCTAACCAGTGTGCAAGTGTTGCCATTGTTGTTGTTAAGTGCCATAGTATTGGTTCCAACCCATAGTGACCCTGTATAGGATTTCCTAGGAGTGGCTGGTAAGCTTGAACTGCCAACCTTAGGGTTCAAGCCAACTTTGCAGTCCAGTGCATAAACCTGAAGCGTCACACCAGGAGTCCAACCAGTGTGCAGGTATCCCCATAGACCACACTTCAGTATGGTGGTGGTGGTGTGCTGTGGAGTCAGTTTCGACTCATAGTGACCCTGTATAGGGTCTGAGGTTTCTAAATCATTACAGGAGCAGAAAGCCTCATCTTTCTCCCATGGAGTAGATGATAGTTTCAAACTGATGACCTTGAGGTTAGCAGCCTGACTTGTAACCACTACGCCACCAGAGCTCCTTACACTTAAGAATAGTCTGCTTCATTCGTCAGCCATAATTTCTCCAGAAGCTTCCATGCTCATGCCTCACCCCTGGCTCTTCCCCAACCCTCTGCCATCTTTCCCACCTACCTCCCCACCCTGGGGGCTGCCTCCTTGACAGGTCCAGAACGTCAAGAGCTCAATTACAAACTGAAAAATCAGCAATTCGAACCCATCAACCACTCCATAGTAGAAAGACGAAGCATTCTGCTTCCACAAAGATTACCACCTTAGAAACCTTAGGGGCGGTTCTACTCAATCTATCGAGAGGCTGAGTTCCAAATCAACAAGCCGGCAAAAGACACACTTTAGAGAGAGATTGGAAGTAAGGCGCCACCTGCTGGACATAAGACTCATGGAACTCTTGAAACGGAATATCTGAAATCCCTAAATTGAAAGGGTTTCCTTATGCAATTTAGGAAAGAGTAAGTTTAAAAAGAATTGCTACTAGGATTCCAGTTCACACATGAACAAAACAAAATGCATTTAAATGTTTCTCTGATCGGTGGATCACTGCAGACAAGTTCTCTTGGTAATATACTTGTCTTAGTCTCTTTATTTATTGTTGTTGTGTGCCGTGGAGTTGGTTCCGACTCATAGCGACCCTGTACAGGGTTTTGGAGGCTGTAAATCTTTACGGGAGCAGAAAGCCTCATCGTTCTCCTGCAGAACAGCTGGTAGTTTCAAACTGCTGACCGTGAGATTGTTGTTGTTGTTGTTGTTATGTGCCGTGGAGTCGGGTCCGACCCATAGCGACCCTGTACAGGGTTTCCGAGGGTGTAAATCTTTACGGGAGTAGAAAGCCTCATCTTTCTCCCGCGGAGCGGCTGGTAGTTTCGAACTGCTGACCTTAAGGTTCGCAGCCCGATTCGTAACCACTACGCTACCAGATTAGCAGCCCGATTTGTAACCACTACACTACCAGAGCTCTTTTTAAAAAAGGACTTTTTGTGCCATGGGGAAAAAAAAAACTATTTTGAGTTCAGGGATAATATCACATTTTTAGCAAAACTCAAGTGAACATCTTCCCCACTGAAGCTCTGCAACAAATTTACAGCAGTTTTAGCTGGATCAAGTGTTTAAAGGAAGGTCAGGAAGACTTCAAAAATGAACCAGGCAAGGGAAGGCTGTCAACCTGGATGAATGAAGAAACTCAGTCTGAAGTCTGATGAAGTATTGTTAGTGCCATAGTTACTGAACTGGGATCTCACATGGTTCGGCAGTTCCCATAGTAAGGAAACATCTTGACTTCAGCAAGCTTTAGATGCCAAAAGCAAACCACAAAGATCAGCTAGCTCCGAGTTAATCTTTCCATCAGTCTTTTAAGATCCAATCGAAACAGTGACTTCTGAAGGGATCTGCTGGACCAGTTACATTCCAGGCAGAGACATTAACTCAGAAGATTATGGCAACTATTTGGGGAAATATCTTGATAGATTTTCTTAAACTACACAAAGTGATTACAGGAGTTTATTATGAAGTTTTGAGACAATTGAAAACTGCATTAATGAGGAAAAGGCCAGGAAAATTGTGCTCAGGAACATTTTTCCATCATAACAAAGCACCTGCTCTTTCTTGGAGGATAGCAAGGATTGTCCTACAAAAATGTCATTGGGAAACCTTACCCCATCCGCCCTATGGACTTGGTGTTGCCCCTCCAGACTTCTTTTTTGTTCCCCAAACTCTAAGAACATTCCAAAGGAACACGATTTGAAAGTGCTATTTTGACACAGTGCAAATCAAAGAGTGCAGAATTCTTCAGGGAAGGGCTAAGGAGATAAATACACTACCTTCAGAATTGACTATGTTGAGAAATAATAGCTTCAGATTTTTTTTTAACTTTTATTGTGAATTATGTGATAGTTTACATGGGAGGACATTAGCTTAACATTCATCCTATTGCATATCATTAAATTGCCATGATTACAATCCCCTCCATGCATCGTCAACTAACCAAAGGGTACACCCTGCAAGCCTGCCTCCCTGGTTATCAGCACACAGCCCCCTCTCCCTCTCTGGGTCTAGAGTTCTTGGCCATTTCATCTCTCCACATCATCATCTCTGCCTCCATCTTTGATGTCACTGTTTCTCTGGGTAGGGTCCCGCACTCTGCTCTTCTCCGTTGATGGTCCCAGGGACCTCCCCTCCTGGCCTGCAAAGTCAACCACTCCCCTCCTTTTAATAGCTTCACATTTGGATGTTGTTGTTAAGTGCCGTCAAGTCAGTTCTGACCCACGGCGACCCTGTATAGGGTTTCCAAGGGGCAACTGGTGAACTTGAACCACCGACCTTGTAGTTCAAATGGTCTTGCAGTCTGGCGCATTTAACCCACAGTGCCACACCAAGACTCCTTCAATAGTTTTGTTTAATAAAGGTTTCTATGGTCTCCTAAAGGAGCTCTGGTAGCGTAGTGGTTACGAATCAGACTGCGAACGGCAAGGTCAGCAGTTCAAAACTACCAGCCGTTACGTGGGAGAAAGATGAGGCTTTCTGCTCCCGTAAAGATTTACAGCCTTGGAAACCCTGTATAGGGTCGCTATGAGTTAAAACCAACTCCACAGCACGTAACAACAACAACAACAACAATGGTCTCCTATAGAGTCCTGGTTTGGCACTGTGGGTGAATGCACTGAACTGAAAAGTCAATTTGATCTGCAAGGTCAACAGTTCAAGCTCACTAGCTGCTCCTCGGAAATCCAATCCAGGGTCGCCATGGGTCGGAACCAACTCAAAAGCACTTAACAACAGCAACAATGGTCTTGCAGCAATACTTTTTGGCTGACTTTCATATTGTCTGTGGAGTTTGGTACTTGGTATTCCACATATAACACATTGGAGAAAAATGATGCCTAGAAGACACAAACCAGAATTTATTGTCTCTATTACATCAGGCTGGGCACTCATACATATATAAACTCATTCACTTTGTATCTTGAAAATGCTCATATATATAGTTGTTGTTGTTAAGTGCCGTTGAGTCCATTTTTGACTCACAGTGACGCTGTCCAGTGTTTCTGAGGGGTTTAAGTCTTAGAAGGAGCAGAAAGCCTCACCTGTCTCCCACAGAGTGGCTGGCGGGCTCAAACCGCGGACCGCAGTGTAGGGAGCCACAATGCTCCCGTATAAAAGTAGAGAGATAGTGTAATAAATCCCACATCTTTGCCATCAACTTCACCAAGTATTAACTCATGACTAGATTTTTTTTTTTTTTTTTCTGTCCTTCTCCCCCACCTTTTTCTTCCCTCTAGGATTATTTTGGGATTCCTGGTATGGCACTGTAGGATTAGAACTAGACTGTGAACCACAAGTTCAGCAATTCAAACCCACCAGCTGCTTCTTGGAAACCCAATACAGGGTCACTATAAGTCGGAACAGACTTGACAGCACTTAGCAACAGGATTATTTTGAAGCAAATTCAACACATTTTAGCATTTCATCCATGAATATTTCAGTATGTATACTAATTGGTATGGACTATTTTTTTAAAAAACTTAACACAGAATCATTTCACACCTTAAAAAAAAATTAGTATTTCAGAAATCCTTTATGTTCAAATTCTCCTATGCTTTCCAAAGTCTATTTGACCAACTCCATGCCCACAGCGATTTTTTTAATACTCACTGTAATGTAATGAAATTGATTCTCTTTGCTCCCATTTTACAGGTGAGAAAACCGAGGCTCAGGGAAGTTAAATGACTTGCCCAAACCTTTGCAGCCCAAGAAGTAGCAGCATGGAAAGAAGAACTAGAGGTGGCAAGTTTGTTCAACTATTTGCAGGAAATTTGAAGCTAAAGGGAGCAAGAAAATGGGCAGGAGTTAGTTGACCAGGGAGTGGAGGATGGAGGCAGGAAATCAGATCAAGAGAAAGGCTTTATTACATGGAGAAATGGCTGTGTTTATGTGCTGATGAAATGATCCACTAAAGAGGGAACGTTTGATAACGGAGCCATGTTGTTGTTAGATGCCATTGAGTCAGTACTGACTCATAGTGACCCTATGCACAACAGAACGAAACACTGCCCAGTCCTAGGCCAGCCTCATCTCTGCTGCCTGCCAAGAGCCTGCCCTGGCATACTTATTTCAGGGTTTTTTCCAAAGACGTGTGCGGCGTCGGTGATTAAGGGATTACACGGAGTCATGGGTCATGATAAATTCAAAATCTTCTTATTACATGCTTTATTCTTCCCATTTCTATACTACTCTACTACTCTACTTCTCTCATTCTTTACTGCCCTGCTCATTTTTTTACCCTCCTGCTCATTCTTTTCTCTCCTGCTCATCTCTTCTGCGTCTCTCCCTTCCCCTGCTCCTGTTTTCATTCTTTCCTCTCCTGCTCATCTCTTCCTCTTCTTTACTAGCTTCCCCTCCCTCCATTCTTTACTGTTTCTTTCTCTACATTACTCTCATTCTTTTTCTTTCTACACTACTCCTCCTAATTATCTACATTACTACTTTCACTACTCCACTCCCTGCTTCTTCTCTATATTACTCCCTCTATCTTCCCTCCATTCTTGTCTCGTCTCCTTTCCACCTCATATTCCTTTCTTCTCATCTCTTTGTTCTATCTTACAACCCCTTATATACCATTACAGAAAACATTGCATTCATAGTAATCAATGACATCAAGGTACAATCTATCTTGGGGCACATTCCTCGTGATTTACAATTCTTAAATTTACAATAGGGATGAGAAGTTACAGCAAAGACATTATCGCAAGGCATAGGAGACATTCAGGCGCCTTGAAACCTTTTAGTTAAACATTTGTTCCTATATAAATCTATTCTTTTCTCTGAGAAGCAAGTTAACCTTTATATGTTTCTTAACCTTTGTCTGTTAAGTCTTGTTAATTTTAGTTGTTGGGTGCAATTAACTCTCCATTAACTTCTTCCATACACTATCTGTTTATAGCCTACAAAAGCATCACTTATCAGGGAAACTGAGGCTATGAAAAACAATTCTAATTTACTGATCATTAATTTAAGAACGTCTAAGTCAGACTTTTTATTTAGTATCTGTATATACCCATAGCCTTTATCTATAGTCTAAATGTTTTTAGAAATTCTTGTACCCACAGCCCTATTTATGGCTGTGGGATTCTTTATTGCCTTAAACTAAGGCTACAAGGAAGAATGTTTACAATCACGAAACCTAAGCTGGTAGTAATTCAATTGACAAATCCTGTCTCCTAGCAGTCTTAAGAACATTTTTAATATAAGTATTAAAACTACCTAAGATTACAAGTAGAATAAAATGTAGCTAATGTGTGGCTTCTAACTTTTAATAAAAATATACCAACGTGTAGGAGAGTCAAAGATCTCAAGTAAAAAGGGATACTAATAAAATCATGAATAAATCAGAGAATGATTTAACAAGAGAAAAATTTAACTAGGGGTCTGTGCATAGAAATAACTTTGCGGCTCTGCCATGCAAAGAAAATAATTCATCATAGCTCTGCTAAAACAATGAATTCTTCTATGCCCAGGTTTCCCCATGTCTCATTTATTTAATTCCTCAATTAATATGTCTCAGTTTATTTATTTTAATTCCTTAATTAATTATGGCTGTTGCCAGCCACCAGTGTCAATCCATCTTGTTGGGGGGGTCTTACTCTTTTCCTTCAACCCTCCACTTTACCAAACGTGATATCCTTCTCCAGGGACTGGGATTGGTCCAAAGTATAAGAGATGGAAGTTTGACCATCCTGGCTTCCAAGGAGTATTATGGCTATATTTCATCCAACACAGATCTGTTTGCTCTTTTGGCTGCCCATGGTACTTTCAATATTCTCCTCCAATACCATAATTCAAATGCATCAATTCTACTACAGTCTTCCTTATTCACTGTCCAACTTTTATGTGCATATGAAGTTATTGAAAATACCATGGCTTGGTATGGAGCCATAGAGGAGAGACTTGTTCCAACCATGCCAGTGGAGGGACTATCTTTAGATGGAGAAGGGCAGTTCATTTATGGTCACAGGAAGAAAGCGGAGGCATGGATGCAGAGGCTGAGATGGGGGGAGGGCTCTGAAAGTCCTTTCTGGAAGCTTCCATTTTCTCCTGAAGGAGGAAGCTATTTGTAAAGAAGTTGCTAGGGGTTTGGGAAGAGAAAAAAAAGTGAAAAATCATTGTTTGGAAAAGAAACTGAATGAATCAGGGATTTGTGGTTTGTGGTTGTAAACCTAAAGTGAGACCAGACTTCAAAGCTGTGTCTTTTTCCAGTTATTAACCACATCGTGGAATTGAGGGAGGGCTGATTTACATACCAGCCTTTTGGTCTAGTGAGTGTGCCCTGCATCTACCTTTGACTAACCTGAGTGCGTCTGTGTCTGCGGGTAAGGGTAAGCAGGCACACTCCGGGGAGAACTGTGCTTCTCGGGTTGTGTCTTGATGTGTGTGTTAGTACCCTGGAGTCTGTGTAGCATTTCATCAGGGTGTGTGTGTCTGAGTATTTGCGTGCGTGTGGGCATGAATGTGAGTGTGTGTCTCTGTATATGGGTAGATGTAGGTACAGTCTAAGGTTTGAGTGCTGTCTCTTTGACATGTATACGTGTCTCTGTGCATGTGTGTATATCTGCAAGTCTGTACATTCATATCTCAGTAGTTGTCAGTGAATAAAATCAAAACCAAACGCACTACCATCGAGTGATTTCCGACTCATAACTGTAAATCTTTAAGGGAACAGGAAGCCTCATCTTTCTCCCACGAAGCAGCTGGTGGGTTTGAACTACCAACCATGCAGTTAGCAGCCCAGTGCTTTTCTATCATGCCACCAGGGCTTCTTGGTAATAAATAAAGCTGGTTATAGTTTCGTGTATTCCTAGTGTCTTTGTATGTGTATGTGGGCACATTCCAACATGCAACATGGCATCTGAGGCGTGCACACTTCTTTGTGCAAACGTGTGAGGGAAGCTGTCTGTACCTATCTGTACCCCATGTGTCCATACTCAGTACCCCTCGACGTGTACACCTGTCTCTGTGCTTCCCTAGGGAGGTTGTGAGTCTCCCCTGTGTGTGCTCTCTCTGTCTGAGGGCACATCTTCCCTCAGGGCTGTGACATGGGACTGCCAGCTGTCAACATTGGTCCTCCCCTGGCCCCAATTCCTGTCACCTTCAGGCCCTCCTGCGCTGAGTTGCAGCCAAGTAGGACCCCACTGAGAGCAAAGTCTTAGACCCTCAAACCAACTTCCAGTTCGGGGAGGTGTTGGGGGAAGTGAGAGGGTCTTTGCTCTCAGCATCTGCAAGACCAAGACCTGGTGAGAAGGCAGGGCCCTGATTCTGGCCACAGTGATGACAGGATCTGCTGTACTAACAAAACAACAGGGGTGAACTGCCGGGGTGGGGGGGTGGGGGGGTGGCTAACATTCCAGCTGGAGTCACACAACAGTGAGGGAGATGGGTCAGAGAGAGCTGCTGACCCTGGTACACTCACACTCATCTCCTCCAGAAATCAGGGCCAGCTCTCCAGCCAGAGAATGGCCTTCCTCTAGAGAAAGGTGACAAGAACACAGTGGACCTAGGGTCACTGGGCCTGGAGTTAATCATCCACTGGGGCATCCATGGACCCCATTGGCTGCCTAGGGACACAGCCCCCTGGGCTGAAGCCCAAGAGAGTTGGAAACAACTGCATCTTTGACACAGGGTACATGGGGCTGATGTTGTCTGTGCTTACTGAAATGGGTGGCCCTCTGGCAGCCCCCAGTCTGGGGAAGGTGACATCAGCCCTGCCATCAAGTCCAGCTGCTCCCCTCAGAGAGGTTCGGTGTGAGGGGAGAAGCAGCTTTTGCCCTCCCAGGAAGGAGACAGGATTCTCCCAGGATGGGTGTCACCCAGTGTGGTAACTTATAGTGCATTCCCTCCCCCTTTTGTATGGTACCAGACCATACTGCATCCTTAGTAATATTTACTATCAATTTTCATCTCAGAATAATCTATGATAAATATAGTTGTAAATTGTTTAAATGCAATATTTATTAGGTTGTATGAATACTAACAACAAAATTGTTTTATAAAATCTTTTTACATTGAATTATAACCTTATTAGTTATAACATTATCAGTAACTGATATTAGATTATATGAATACTAACAACAAAATTGATTCATAAAATCTTTTTACATTGAATTATATTATTAGTTACATTATTAGTAGGAAACCTATTTTTATTTTTCTCCTTTTTATTTATTACCTTATTCACACAAAAAAAGTTATTGAGGTTCATAAACACTAGTTACCACAACATTGTAGCTAAAACACTAGAAAATTTTACAAAATCAGAGACTATAAAAACACTTTGTTGTTGTTAAGTGTCGTCGAGTTGGTTCCAACTCATAGCGGCCTTGTATAGAGTTTCAGAGGAGCAGCTGGTGGATTTGAACTGCCGACCTTGTGGTTCAGAGTCCAGTGCTGATCGAAAGCCACAGAAGTCACAGTGCATGTGTGTAGCATCTGCAGAAAAAACAACAACACTTGATTCAAAGCATCGTTGTAACAGGTAATAATGATATCTCTGAGTGGAGCATATTAGAAGGCTCAAGAAGTAAATTGGCATAGAATTTTAACCTTGAATGTATATGATACTAGGTTTACAAAAACTATTTTTGTTGTTATAACTAATTACTGGGATATTTTTATTAAAAATAATAAATTTCTGCTGAAAGTTTTTGTTTCAGTTGTTGCTTTAACTAACAAACAGAAATCTACTCTCTTACAGCTTACCAGGCTAGACATGCAGATTCAGAATGCCAGCTGAGAATGGTCCTCGTCTCCTTCCGGTATCCGTAAACCCAGCATTCCTTGCAGAACTCCATCTATTCTTACATCCATTTCTCCTTGGACCTAGGAGCCGCACAGTGCAGGGATCCCACTCCTGGCTCTTCTGTCCTGGTGGTCGTGGCTTCCTCTCTGATGAAACATTGTATAGCCAATATATACAAAATATATGAAACTATATACAAAATATATGAAACATTGTACAGACAATATATACAAAATATATGAAACATTATATAGACAATATATACAAAATATCTGAAACATTGTACAGACAATATATACAAAATATATGAAACATTGTATAGACAATATATACAAAAAAATGTATAGACAGTTCTTTTAGTACTGCCATCCCCTGTGGTAGTCTGGTCTGCACTTCAGCATCCTCTTGAGGGAAAAGACCTGGAAGGGGAATGCATCTGGCTTGGGAGCAGCGATGGATGCTGTCTTAGTTATCTCGTTGTTGTTGTTGTTATTGTTAAGTGCCGTCAAGTCGCTTCTGACTAATAGCGATCCTGTATAGGGTTTCTAAGGAGCTCTGGTAGCATAGTGGTTATGAATTGGGCTGCTAACCTCAGGGTCAGCAGTTCGAAACTACCAGCTGTTCCGCAGGAGAAAGATGTTCCGTTCCGCGGGAGAAAGATGAGGCTTTCTGCTCCCATAAAGATCTACAGCCTCGGAAACCCTGTACAGTCAGAACCGACTCCATGGCTCATAACAACAACAATAGGGTTTCTGGGGAGCGGTTGGTTGGTTTAGCCTACAGCGCCACACCACGACTGCTATAATTCATACCACAAGTGGATGGCTTTAACAAAAACTAGTTCCTTTTCTCAGTTTGTTGTTGTGTGTTGTCGAATCCTTTCAGACTCATAGTAACCCTGTATAGGCTTTCCAAAGAGTGGCTGGTGGTTTTGAACTTCCAATGTTGTGATTAGCAGTCCAATGCTTATCCTATAGCTCCACACCAGGACTCCTTCTCAGTTTGTTGTTGTTAAGTGCCGTCGAGTTGGTTCTGACTCATAACGACCCTGGATAGGGTTTCCAAGGATCAGCAGTAGGTTTGAGACAGAAATCTGAATTTAGGGCATCAGCTATAGGGAAGGTTTTCCTGTTTGTCAACTCTTGGGGGAGGTTTGACTCTTTTGTGATCTTCATGTTGCAGGGCATCTATCTACCCTACCTCATCTCTCCTTCCTCAATCTGCTCCTTTTATATCTTGTAAAAGATTGACTGAAAACACACCCTGTAATAACCCTGCCTCATTAATGTAACAAAAACAACACGTCCCCAAATAGGATTCTAATCACAGACATATAACCACAGAGGGTAGAATTTACAACACACATTTTGCGGGGGACACAGTTCAATCCATTACAGAGGGAAAGAGTGGAAACAGAGTCCTAAATGGAGAGAGGTCGGAAGGGGTGGAGGGCCCTGGAAGAGGATGCTGCATTTGAGGCTGCGGGCTGTGAGGGTGGGGAGGAGCTTGGAGAAGAAAATCCAGGATGCCCAAGGGGTTAGGACGACCTCCTCTGGAGGATTCTGGGGAGTTGGCCTGTGGAGGGAATAGAACCTACTTCCGTGGAGTCTATTCTGAGTCATATCGACCCCGTAGGCCAGAACAGAAATTAGGATTTCTGACACCATTGGTCTTTATGGAAGTAGACAGCCTCATCTTTCTCCTAAAGAACAGCTAGTAGGTTTGAACCACTGATCTTGAGGTTAGCAGCCAAGTGCTTAACCCATTGAGTCACCAGGGTTCCTATAGGGGATAGAGGGAGCAGTAAAGAAGGAAGAGAAAGTAGACCCTGGGAGAAATGCTAAGGGGATGGGAGGAGGGGCAGATCATACCTGCCATGGCTTCACTCCTGCCTTGGTACATGATTTCTAAGCCAGAAAATGGAAACGCTAATGGAGGACATCAGAGATCAGAAAAGTCGTCGTTCTCCCTCTCCTCTGGAGTCTCCTGCCTAGGACAGTGTGTGTGTGTGTTGGTGTGCGTCGGTGGGGGAGACCCAGGAAGGGCTCAGTGTACTCACCCAGCATGCTCTAGGATGCTCTCTAGGATGCTCAGCGGAGAAGCAGAGAAGTTGAGGCTATTCTCTCCCCTTTAGGCAGAACCTCTAAAGCCCTGACTCCCAGCATGGGGAGCACAAAATCAAAGGAAGCAGCAGAGTGAAGGTTGGGGTTACTTGGGTCCGGTCATAAGAGCTGTGTGACCTTGGCCAAGTCACTTCCCCTATAGGGCTGCTGTTTCCTCCTGTTTAAACACAGAAGGGGGGGGGTGTATATGCACTGTGGAGTCAGTTCCGATTCATAGTGACCTTGTACAGTGTTTTCAAGGCTGTAAATCTTTACAGAAGTAGAAAGCCTCATCTTTCTCCCACAGAACAGCTGGTAGTTTCGAACTGCTGACCTTAAGGTTCACAGCCCAACTCATAACCACTACGCTACCAGAGCTCCTGAAACACAGAGGGTAGGGTGTGTCTAATGAATGGTGCACAAGGTTGTCACGCACATGACCACAGTATTAAGTAACATTGAATCATATCCTGTGAAATTTTCATCTTTCAAGTTCTTTTCAAATCTTGCTTAGAGCATGGATCTGGAGTTGAACTGTTTTCAGTTTTAAAAGATTAAAGACAGAGTTTAATGCTAATACGAGTGATTCAAGGATATAACAAAATCCTTCAGCGGCTGGAGTCTGGCAATCTCTGGTAGCTTCGTGATGGTAGGAATCTTCTGAGAGCTCAGCAGGCACCTCCTTCCCTCTTCTCCATTTTACCTCCTGGTCTTTATTCCCTTGCAAATCCTGAGTTCTGCTACCTTTTCTCCCTTCTAGCCCTAGACAACAAACCAGATGCTGTATGTCATATAGTTACCCTATATGACAGGGTAGAACTGCCCTCATATGATCTCCTGATGGGAGTCCTGGTTTGGCGCTGTAAGATAAAGCACTAGACTGCTAACCTCAAGGTTGATGGTTCAAGCCAACCAGCCGCTCCTCGGAAACAATATTAACCATCTTTACAGAAGCAGACTGCCACATTATTCTCCTGGAGAGGCTTTGATTTACTGACCTTCAGGGTGGCAGCTGAGCTCAAAGGCACTGTGAGTGAGACCAGGGCTCCCTACTGGCCCTAAGCCCAAAGACCTCCTTTAATTATCTGCCCTTTTCATGTCCCTGCAGACACAAAAGTCATCCTGGGGTCCTTTCCTGGAACCAGCCTTGGCAGCAGATTAAAGACACCCCGCCACACTTAGCCTCGTGATTCTCGTTAGTGGGTACCCTCCTCCTCTAAGGCGGGGCCGCCTGGGAACCCAACCCCTATGACGTGACCCTCCTCGATCGCGCCCAAAGGTGACTCTGGGTCCCTGTCTTGGCCCGCCCCTGACGGATCCAGCCCCGCCCTAGACAGGTTAAGAGCCTCCCAGAGCCGGGAGCTCCAACAGACGGTCACCCCTGTAGGGGCTAGCAGGTTTGTCATGGCGACGGTGAGGGTGGCATGGGCCATGCGGGCGGTCGCTGCGGGTGGGCTGTTGCGCGGCCCAGAGGGCGCCCGGAGGCTGAGCGGCAGCGCGCGGCGGCGGGCGGCTGGGAGCGCCAGTCCCGGGCGCCGGCTCAGCACCGCCGGAGTGCCAGCCCAGCCCCGGAGCGAGGAAGCCGAGGGCGCGGAAGACGCCGTCCCGCCTCCTGCCGCAGAGGAGCCGTCGTGGAGTCCGCCCTCCGCACCGCTCGTGGCCCCCGAGCACCCTGCCCGCCGTTCGCTGGTGCAACGGGACATCCAGGCCTTTTTGAACCAGTGTGGGGCCAGTCCCGGGGAGGCGCGCCACTGGCTCACGCAGTTCCAGACCTGCCACCACTCCTCCGACAAGCCCTTCGCGGTCATCGAGGTGAGCGCCAGCGTCGGCCTGTGTCACAGTGAGGGGTTAGGGGTGGCGACATTTACTCAGGCAGAGCAGGGCTGGTTGTGGACCTTGAGCAGCGGAACCTGGAAGGGCCGCAGCAGAACCCTGATAGATGCGTTTCACCGAGTGAAGAACCAGGGGACCCCAACCTGTTAGGTGTGTTGCTCTAAGGCATCCCTCTTCGCGAGTGCAGTTATGGGAAAGTGGACAGGAGTCGCCAGCGTCACTCCTCCCCCCAGTGTGTCCCAGAGTCCAAGGCCACTGGTGTGAGATAGGGGATGGCAGGACCAAACGGGCAAAGGGCAAGCAGGTGGGCTCGTTGGCCATAAGTGGAGGCTGACAGTTCCTTGGAAGGCTGGAGTTCTGGAAGGAGCAGTGAGTCCTGGGGGCAGAGCACGTTCTAGGAGCAAACGACTTTGAGGGAGGTGTGCAAGGGGCTCAGGGCCCCAGTCGCCCCTCTGAACGCCACACCTTGGTAGGTGGATGAGGAGGTGCTCCAGTGCCAGGAGACTGTATCCAGCCTGGCTTTCGCCCTGGCCTTCCTGCAGCGCATGGACATGAAGCCGCTGGTGGTCCTCGGACTGCCTGCCCCTACAGCGCCCTCGGGCTGTCTCTCCTTTTGGGAGGCCAAGGCCCAACTGGCGCAGAGCTGTAAGGTACTGGTGGATGCCCTTCGACACAATGCCGCCACCGCAGTGCCCTTTTTTGGAGGCGGATCAGTGCTGGGCGCCGCTGAACCCGCCCCCCATGCCAGGTTAGTGCCAGCCCTTCCTGCCCTGCCCCCACCAGGACGGCCTAGGGAGGGAGGCCTTGTCGAGCACCACATGTGGCCTACAGCTATGGTGGCATCGTCTCGGTGGAGGCAGACCTGCTGCAGTGGTGCCTGGAGTCCGGCAGTATCCCCATCCTGTGCCCCATCGGGGAGACGTCTGCGCGCCGCTCTGTGCTCCTGGACTCGCTGGAGGTGACGGCGGCGCTGGCCAAAGCGCTACAGCCCACCAAAATCATCTTCCTCAATACCACAGGCGGCCTGCGCGACGCCAGCCGCAAGGTGTGTTTCCTCTTGAGGTCTCCTCCCTCACTACCCAGCCTGCAGCTCCCCCTGCATACCTCCCCAAGGGGCCCCGGAATTCGTCTTAAGTGGTGGGCCTGGAGAATCGAAAGGAGTTATTTTCAAATACAGCTCAGCCTCTGAGGTCCGAATCTGAGCTCTCCCTGGCTGAGGGCTCTGGAAGTCAAGGTAAAAGTGTCAGGGACGAGGAGGTCCATGGAGTCAGGGCGCAGTCTGGGAGTCAAGGAAGTGTGTCTGGGGCTAACAGTGGGCGGGAGGGTCACACCCTTTCTTTCGGCCACAGGTCTTAAATAACGTGAACCTGCCCGCGGACCTGGACCTGGTCACTAACGCAGAGTGGGTGAGCACCAAAGAGCGGCAGCAGATACGGCTCATTGTGGAAGTGCTTAGCCGTTTGCCCCACGACTCCTCAGCCGTCATCACTGCCGCCAGCACAGTGCTCACGGAGCTCTTCAGCAACAAGGGTGAGGGGTCGCTGGCGGGCAGCAGTGGGTCACAGGGCCAGTCGGGAACAGAAGTGGCTGACCAGCCAGTTCAGAAGCCATAGATACCACAGTAATGGTTTTCTGCCCTGAGGGAGGTGGGTAAGGTGGATGGGCGGGGCTTGGGCTGGTAGGAGAGGATGGAGGTTGGGGGACAGGATTTGGGAAGACACACTGGATTAGAAATAGGAGTCATGCTGGGCCACTATAGGATAAGCACAGTACTGCTAACCACAAAGTTGGTGCTCCTTGGAAACCCTATACAGGGTCACTATGAATCAGAACCAAACACCCATAGAAGCAGTAACCAAAAAATCAAACACTGCATTGCATTGAGCAGATCTGCTGCAAAGGACTTCCTTAAAATGTTAAAAAGTAAAGATGTCACTTTAAAGATTCAGATCTGGTATGTCCCAAGCTATGTATTTTTGATAGCTTCATACGCATGCAAAACCTCAGCAGTGACTAAAGAAGGTTGAATAAGAATTGATGCCTTTGAATTATGATGTTAGTGGAGAATACTGAATGTACTACACATAATCAGCCAAAAGAAAGAACAAATCTGTCTTGGAAGGTAAAAAACAGACAGATAGCTAGGACTGCAAGACTTTGTCTTACATACTTTGAACATGCTATCAGGAGGGGCAGTTCCTGGAGAAGGACATTATGCTTGGTAATGTAGAGGGTCCGTGAAAAAGAGGAAGCCCCTCAATGACATGGCTTGCCACAGTGGGCTTAATCATGCAATGATCGTGAGAACAGTGCAGGACTACTTTGTTCTGTTGATTTGACTCAAAGCCAGCTCTACTGGCACCTAACACCACCAGCGGATGGCACTACCTAGGAAACGGGTGGGATTTAGAGGACAGACTTCCTGGGAAAAGCATCTCCTGGCGTGAGAGTAACACCCAGTCTGTGCAGATGACAGAGGTCCTTTCACCATGGCCATCTCCTAATGAGGGCAATTATCCCACCTGTCCTCTTCTAAGAACCTGGCCCTGGTAGCACAGACCAGAGTGGGTGGCTAGACCTGGAGCTAAACTAGCCCCCTTGCCCTCTGTCATGCCCCCAGGGTCCGGGACACTGTTCAAGAATGCAGAACGGACGCTGCGAGTGCGGAGCCTGGACAGCCTGGACCTGGGCCGCCTGGTGAACCTGATCAACACCAGCTTTGGCAGGAAGCTCCGGGATGACTACCTGGCCACGCTGCGCCCACGGCTGCACTCCATCTATGTCTCTGAGGGGTGAGCCTGTGAGCCTCAGTGGGCAGGGGCGAGGGAAAGAGCCTGGCAGCTCTGGGCCCAGGTAAACTCCCAGCCGACCTCTTCCCCGTTACACCAGGTACAACGCAGCCGCCATTTTGACCACAGAGCCGGTGCTGGGAGGCACCCCATACCTGGACAAGTTTGTGGTGAGCTCCAGCCGCCAGGGCCAAGGCTCAGGCCAGATGCTATGGGAATGCCTGCGGCGGGACCTGCAGACTCTCTTCTGGCGCTCCCGAGTCACCAACCCAATCAACCCCTGGTAGGTCCCACCGTCCCAGCTCTGGCTGGATTCCACCCCTCCTCTCCTCTCTGGCTCTGGTCAACCATGTCCCAGGATAAGAGCAGACACCCCACTTCCCTCTCTTCTCCCACAAAGGCCCTACCTAGTGTGGCCCCACATTTTCCAGAGGATAGACCACACACAGCACCGGACATTCCTCAGAGGAATCTTTCTGAGCACCCCTAGAAGAGAGTGGTACTGCCTGCCTCCACAGCTCTTCCCCACAAGTCCTAACCCTTCAGGCCCAACTCTTGGCTCACTGTCTCTCACTCCCGATACCTCTCCTCACTTTGCTTCAGTAACTAGCCCCTCGTCCCCTGCTACCTTGCTCCGTGGGCTCAAAAAGGTGAACAAGAACCTCTCCCCATTACTGCCCAGCCAAGGCATTGTGTGACCCTGGCCAGTTACCTAACTTCTCTGAACCTTGGCTACGTCTCTGTGAGGAAGCCTAGATAGGTCGTCAACGTACGCTTTTTAAAGAAGCAGTGAGAGTACACCGGCAGTACCCTAAAGGTGCCTTGCCCTTAACCCACCCTCTTCCAGGTACTTCAAACACAGCGATGGCAGCTTCTCCAACAAACAGTGGATCTTCTTCTGGTTCGGCCTAGCCGATATCCGGGACTCCTATGAGCTGGTTAACCATGCCAAGGGGCTGCCAGACTCCTTCTGCAAGCCAGCTTCTGACCCAGGTAGCTGACTCTTACCACAGGCTTTGCAGTCCCTGGGACAGCCAGGGTGAACCGAAGCCAAGCCTGCTGGAGATGAACCCACCCCGAAGCCATGCCTACTGGGGTGGAGTCTGCCAGTCAGGACCCGGTAGAGCAGCAGGCAGCCCCGCTTGACTCTACCGAGGTGGGCGCACTGAAAGTAAGCACAGGAAAGAGGGGGATTGGCCCAAGACTTCCACTTGCTCAGAGCCACAACCAGATGATCAAGTCTCAGCCTTGAGATGGGGGAGGGGCTTGACGTAGAGGACTCCATTCAGAGGAGCCTTGAGGGGGCTGTTCTCTGTAGCCTCTCCTATTTTGAGGGTCCCTTTCCTGATACCCCACCACCCATTTTAGTTCCTTTTGGTCTTGCGACTTTTCAGGAGGCCCTGATTAAAACACAAATATTTGTCTAAGAGTTAGCTCACGTTTGAAAGGAAATTAGCCTCGGCTCTTAGAAAGCAAGATCATGGATGAGGGCTGGGGACCAGGGACTAAGAGAACTAAGTAAGGTGGAAGGTCCCAAGGAGGAACGCTGCTGCCCTCTCCTTCACCTGCATGTCAGCAGCCCCCAGAGGTAGGGAATATTCTCCATTCCACAGCCCAGCTTCCGCTCCCTGGATGCCCCTACCACAGATATCCTTCCAAGCCGAGCTCAGAGCCAGGCTCAGCAAACAGCTGCTCACCCTTTACTGACAAGACAAAGCCATCAGAAGGTGGTTTTGGTCTAAAAGCCCAGACTTGAATATTTCCCCTAGGCCCACTGGAGACACGTGGAGTCTCAGTCTCAACAGGACCGCAAACCTTCAGGGCTGAGTCTAAAGCCTATAGGTTTCTTTAGACACTGTGTGCTAAGTCCCACTCTGGCTGCTGGGGTGTTTCCTGTCAGGTGGTGTCTGGATGAATGAGCAGATAAGCAATTAGGAAATCATCTTAGCACACTAAGGGCCGTGACAGAACCAATGCTCTAAGGAGCTAGGTCATTCTAGTACACATCAGGCTCGGGCATTAGACAGCCTGACTTGGAATCTAGACAGCAATGTGCTCTGTGGCTTTAGGCAAGCTACTTACCTTCTCAGGGCCTCAATTCCTCATCTGTGAGATGAAGATAATGCTCATCCTCATAGTGGACACTCCCTCTAGTTGCATTTGGCCAAAGATTTCACCAAAAAGAGCTGCATCAAAGGTGGAATGAAAAGACAAGCTCTAAGAAGAGGGATTGAGGCTAGATACCAGAAGGAGGACTGAGATTTTTGAAAAAAAGAGCCAAAGGAACAAGACGATAGGAGGAGCGAGATACCGTTTACCAAAGACACAGTCCTTCAGCAAGCCAGGAACAATCCCAGCCAATGGCAAAGTGCCCCATGGGGAGAACACAGAAGCAAAGCCTAATGTTGATATAAAATGTTTATTTTTGGAGGACTATGTGGTCTGGTGTTTGGGAGGGCACTCCAAGCCCACCAGGCGAACCACAAAGCTGCAAACAGACAGCAGGAAGCTGGCTGCTAGCCGCCCATCCATGCATACTCCGGAGCTGTCAGGGCCGCTCTCCAGAGAGGTGGTAGAGAGCTGGTAATGTCTGTCCCAGCAGACCCTGAAAACCCATCTTTCTGTGGTGCCCAGCTCCTCTGCTCTTCCCAGGCCTGATACACATGTGCCAACACACCCCCACTCTCAGTCTCCTCAAAGCACTGCAGAGAGCCTAACTGCATCCTCCAGGTTCAAAAAGGAATTTTTTCAGATTTGCTCACTTCTGGTTCTCTGACTTCCTTCCTGTCTCCCACTGATCAGTGGCCCCCTCCACCCAACCCTGCCTTAGAGGCTCCTCAGGGACAGGAAGTCCTACGGTGCAGCTGGCCCTCAGCTCTCCAAACGAACAGGAACTAACCCGAAAGTCATCAGCATCAGGGCTCCCACCCTCCCCAGGGCTGAGCCCAGGAATTTGGGGACAGGACCTGCCTCCTACCAACACACAAAAAAAGCAAAGATCAAACAAACAGATCAAAAAGGATAAACGGCAACCGGGCCAGCAAGGAGGAAGACAGGGGGGTCCCCAGTGGTTCCCTGCATCCAACTCAACCCCTCACCAAGCATCTCAGCCGTCAGTGGCCAGGATGACAGCAGCCCCGAAGATGCCCACACTCTCTCCAATGAGCTTCATCTGGTTCCAGAACTCGACGCGTCGTGTGTTGTGCCAGTAGGCAACATTGCCATCGATGAGGAGCATGACTGGAGGCAGCAGCACAGCCAGGATCTGGGCAGCCAGGGTCACATAATAGCCTGACAGGAAGGCCAGGGCCAGGACGCCATACAGCACGAAGAACAGCTGAACCATCAGCTCCCCTCCTGGCAGGTGGTTCAGATATGCCAGCCGGTCCTCCATGCTGTGCTGCAGTGAGTAGGCCTGGAGACACACACGCTCTCAGAGTCCCGCAGGCTGAGAAGCCTGGACAAGGACGGTCACTCTAAGACAGTGCCTAGGGGGCCTCTGCAAGATGGGCTTCTGACTTCCCTCTCAGACTTGGGGCTTTCTGGAAGCAGGACTGTGTCTGACTCTCAGACTGGGGAGCTCCAAGAGGTTAGAGCCTCAATCCCCCCTTACCCTTAGTGCTCAGAAAGGTAGATGGTGTCTCTGCCACCAGACTGGGGCTCCCACCTCTGATTATTCCAAAGGAGCTCTGCACACACAACAAGGTACCCAATAACAAAGAGAAGGCCAGCTGGTAGAGAGCCTGCCTCTGTTCCCATTTACACTGGCCTCCCCAAGCACCAGGGATGGCCAGAACTAGTGATCCCCCTCAGGTCTGGATAGCAGAGTCTGGATAGCAGAGCCTGAAACCCACCAAACCTCTCCTTTGTCCCCATGAGACAATATCGACCTCTTCTCTCCCTGGTGCCAATAATGTTGGAAGAAAAAATGTCCACCCAGGCCTCAGGCACTTGGGATTCCCTAAGGCCCAGAAACTGGCCAGGGCAATTCTTGGATGCCAGGTCCTCAGGGCCTACATGCAAGCTTTGTTCTGCCCCCTCTATGGGGGTACATTTCACTCCCAGTCAGGTACCTCTAGCCACCAGGCCCCCAACCTACCACGCAGATGAGGTAGATGCCCAGGAACACCTGGCCAGTGGACTGCAGGGAGCGGCTGCGGGGTTTCTGGCGGTACAGCTCTCCAGCACCACTGGCCAGCACCAGAAAGCCACCAATGATGGCAACTGTGCGCGAGTACATCCGGACCTAGGGCAAAGGGATCCGTTAGAAACTACAACCAACCACAGTTTTCCTAACTGCCCAGAGCACAAAACTGCCCATCTCTCTACATGGCACTCCATCTGATGTGGGCAGTACAGCAGAGATAAATCATTCTTTTTACAGAAGTAGAAACTAAGGTCCAGAGGGACTAGGATAAACTGTCCAAGGTCCTACAGAAAGCAAATGGCCAAACCCAGACACCACATGTTGCCCCACCCCACAATCTCCAGACAAATCCCAATGTTCTCTACACAGGATAGTCTAGTCTGTTAAAACAAAAAAAAATCCCCACTGATGTCATTGTCCTGTCACTGTTCACATACCTGCCTTTCTGACTACTCTCATGGGTAGTACCTTTGGCCAGATTTATTTCTGTCTGCAGTGCACATTTTTACAGGGCAAAATGCTGCATCAAGATTAATTAAATTTCTTAAAAACATGATTGGACCAGGTACTTCCCTTTGCTATGTGAGTCAAGGATTACTACACTAACATTATAAAAGATTCTAGGAACTAGGTGACGTATATTGTGGTCCCACCTGTGATGCTAACACGTGGTGTGACTTTCCTAAAGTCACTTCCCATCTATGGG
Source organism: Chrysochloris asiatica (assembly GCF_000296735.1). Lineage (NCBI taxonomy): Eukaryota > Metazoa > Chordata > Mammalia > Afrosoricida > Chrysochloridae > Chrysochloris > Chrysochloris asiatica. The sequence continues at coordinate 29,707,113 of NW_006408525.1, forward strand.
CTTTTGAAGGGGAGGTTCCTGTGGTCTCTAAATCTCCTATTACACTCTAATATCTCCATAAAGCTATGGTTCAGCCCTCCCAGCATTCCGGCCTGTGCACTACCTAACACCACGCATAGGCCACCAAGTACCACGAGCTCCCCGTCACCCTCGCGAAGTTCTGTCCAGGGCCAAGGGGCTCGCTCACCTTCAGCCAATCCCCGTAGTGGACATGGCCCCCAATGTAGGCGGCGTAGGTGCTAATGGCCAGCTGGAGTGCGGCCCCCAGCGCAAACCAACGCCGCTTCACCCCGAAGGACATGAAACTAGCGCACAACACGGCAGCCCCCATGTCGAAGTAGAGGTAGGGCACTGGGATGTCAGGCTTCCTGCAAACGGCGGGGAGGGGAAATAACGAGGGCAGAAAAGTTCGAGCAAGAGGCCTCTAGACCTCTTGAGGTCGCATAAGCTCCCCCAAACTGAATCCCACCCCCTCATGACCAGAACCCCAGTATCATGTTCAATGCCCACCCTGCTCCGGACCAGAGTCTTTCATAGCAAGTCGGAAATCCCAATTCTTCCCAACTTCGTGGGCGCCAAATTCTTCACTACCCCACCGCACCTCAGTTCCCTGGACTGGCTGTACCATTTCCCACCGTGTTCAGCAGCTGCGTGGGACTACTCACCGCCGCGCCTCCGCCCTCTCAGCATACAGCATGAGCTGACTGAAGCAGCCCCAGAAGGGGCAACGTGTGAGTAGCACTGAACCCAACTGCATGATTAGCTGCAGCATCCACCGTCTCGAACCCACTTTCGACGCCATTTTGGGAAAGGGCAGTCCGTTACGACCTCATCCCCGGCAACGAAGCCAGGTTGGGGGTGGGGGGGGAGGGAAATGGAACACGCCGCTTCCGGGAACCTCTTTTTATCCCATCCGTCCAGGAACAAAGCTCTTGCTCCCTAGTTCCGGAGCAAAGGCGGGCAGTGGAGCTCTCTAACCATGGAGAACTTAATATTCAGAATCATAGTTTGATGTATTAAAGCGAACTAGTCTTTGGATGCTCCAATTCTGTGACTTTAAGCACATCATTTAAACTTTGAGACTCATCTATGAAAGGGTGATAATGACACCTACCTCACAGGAGATGTGACAGTTGATCTGGGCACATACTGTTAAGTTCCGACTAAGAGCGACCCTGTATAAGATAAGGTTTCCAAGGAACCGCTAGTGGGTTTGAACGGCCAACCTTGTAGTTAGCATTTCAGGGCTTATTCTACAGCGCCACGCCAGGAGTTCAATAAAGGATATATACACCAGCAAGAAAATGTCTCGGCTTCAGTTTTAGTTGTTCTCTGGCTACATCACCTACAGAGAATTTTGGTCTTTGTCTGCCTTTTGTTCATCCCTTGAAATAAGGTCTGATGTGAACATATGGGACATCTCAAATTGGTTCACTTTCTCCAGCTCCAATGCTCCACTCTAGCCCATCTTTTTTTTTTTTTTTTTTCGGTTTAATACAGTAAACTTACAGCTGGTCAGGTCCTAATCTATGTTCTTGTAACATCAAGCACCCATCTTTTCAAACACGTTTGTTGTTGTTAAATGCCCTGGAGTCGATTCCGACTCATAGTGACCCTGCACAGGGTTTCCGAGGCTGTAAATCTTTACGGGAGCAGAACGTCTCAGCTTTCTCCCGCGGAACTGCTGGTAGTTTCCAACTGCTGACCTTAAGGTTGACAGTCCGACTCGTAATTACTATGCTACCAGAGTGGTAAGTATCTTTCTGATTCTTTTATTGTTGACTGTCTCCCCTACTAGCTGGTTAGGTTCTATGACAACTAGGACCAGGTCTGGTCTCTGTTTACTTGTATGTCCTCAGGAGGCACTCAGGAAATATGTGCCAAATAGCTAAATAAGTGATGCTCTATGCCTAATTTATAGTAAGTGCTCAGTAAAGAATTGTTGAATGGGCAAAAGTTCCAGGCACTCTGGGGTTGCCACCACATGGCTACTCCCACCTATGCACCCCCCTCCAACACAGAAATTCACCTTCCTATGCTGAAGATAAGCTCTGGTAGTGTAATAGTTACGAATTGGGTTGCGAACCTCAAGGTCGTTAGTTCAAAACTACCAGCCGTTCCGCGGAAGATGAGGCTTTCTGCTCCCGTAAAGATTTACAGCCTCAGAAACCCTGAGTCAGAACCGACTCCACCGTACTTAACAACATCATGCTGCACATAACACCCTGCAAGTGTCCCCAGTAGAACACTGAATTCAGATCTGTTCCCAGTTCTGACAAAGTAAATTTAAAATTCCCAAGCAACCAATGGAAAATTGGATAAGAAAACATTGTATTTCCATGTCTCATGTTTAACAAAATCACTAGGATAGTCTGAGATATCAAAATAAGTGACGTATCTATGTCCATTCAAAAAACAAGTGCAGTGTGTAGGTGTTTGCTGGGGAGTGGGGAGCGCTCCAGGTAGAGAATGAGAGAAATGCTGGGTTAGTCATTTTGCCTACCCTCCATCCACCAGTTTTTTTTTTCCCTGAAATACAGGTACATGGTACAGAATCAGCTTTCCAACTGGCTTTATTTTTCCGGTTTCCTCATTCATTCCTGATGGAAATGAACAGACAAAATGCACAGGATAGGGTTGAGGGGGTAAGGAGGACAGAATTGGGGTGGTGTATGTCCTAGAAACTTGTCCCCCACCAGGACTATGCAGATTTGCCCCCACCAGGACTATGCACCACTCTCTCATCAAATCATCAACCAGCTTCCAATCAAGTAGAGGTTAGGGACATGTGTGTGGAAAGGACCAGAATTAGGATTAGGAAAATTTGCCTTAGTATCTGCCCCAGTCCTCTCTGGACTTCATTCCAGACCATCCTTTTACTGCCTCTTCCCCAGAGGAGTGTTAAGAAGCCAACTCCGACTTTCCAAGGTTGAGACAGGTCAGAGGCAAGTTGGGGGCTCCTAGATGCTGAACATAGTCACTGTCCTTGCCCACACGCCCATCCCACTCCACCCCAGATTTCTGAACTTTCCCTTTACTTCTCCCACAGCTCCTTCAGCTTGCTCTCCTCCAGCTGCCAGGACCTTCCTCCTTCAGCAAGCACCTCTCCAGAGGGCTTTCCTGCTCCCTCAAGGCCCTGCCTGCGTTTGCGCTCAGCCATGACCACAGCCAGGACCACAGTGTCCAACATGGTGCCAGTGATGCCCAGCACAGTGGCTGTCTCAGCCAAGCAAAGTCGGGCCTCTACACTGCTCAACACCGCCCCTGCCAGATGCCCAGGCCTAGCACAGGTCAGGTTGTCCAGGTCAGCCACACGCAGATGCCCAGCTTCCCAAAGGCCCGCTGCAAGTCACAGTCACACGTCCAGGGGTTGTTGGCCAACAGCAGCTTTGTGCCTGCTGTCCGGATACCCGCCACCACCTTGAATTCGAGGTGTTGTAGCTGGTTGTCCACCAGAGAGAGGAGACCCAGTGCCGGTAGGGAGGCAAAGGCCTCGGCCTCCAGCTCACTGATGATGTTCCCAGCCAAAGAGAAGGCCTCCAGGCTCAGCATGGGAGCCAGAGCATCACCCTGGATCTGCTGCAGCCTGTTCCCAGCCAGTGAGAGCCAGCGCAAGCGGAAAAGCCTACTGAGCCCGCCTGTCCCCAGCTCCACCAACTGGTTGTGACTTAGGTCAAGTTGCTCCAGGCTGCAGGCATCCAAGGTGGTGAGCAGGTTGTGGGAGAGGTCCAGCAGGAGCAGGGAATCTAGGGTGGCTGAGAAGTGCAGGGGTAGGCAGGCCAGATAATTGTGGCTGAGATCCAGCTGCTCAAAGAAGCTCAGGCTCCTCAAGACCCCACCGGTCAGATGGCAAAGGCCTGTGTAAGAAAGCAGCAGCACCTGCAGTCCCGAGGCCCTGGAAGGAGCCAGCCTGCATGTGGCTGAAATTATTGTGACTCAGCACCAGGAGCCAGACTCGATCAGCGAGCCCAGGGGGGAGGCTAAGCAGGTGGAAGCCCCTGCAGTCCACCACACTGCCTGCGGCTGGGCAGGTACAGGGCGCCAGGCATGCTGCCACCAGTTTCCCGAGAAAGGCTGATGCCCCCACTGTGACTGTGGTCACTGTGAGGAAGGAGTGGTCATGTCTGCCCCGTCCTAGCTCCACGAGGGGCTGGCGTGAGGAAGGTATCAGGCCCTCAGGGACGCTGAGACCCAACACCTCACTTCTCCACCCAGGACCCTGGGGAAGCAGTGATGCTGGCAGAGAAAAATAAGAGTTAAGTACCATTCAGGGGTCTCACCATCAACTTGGTCCCCCATGATTTCAAGGACACCCTCAGTCCACCCCGTTTGTCAATTTATGTCAGGCTTCTGGCAAGAGTAGTCTCAGTTTGATGCCCCAGCATCCTGACACCACCCCCACCCCCAGACACACACACACCTGGTAAGCGCTGCTGAGTCAGTTCCGACTCACAGCGACTCTGTATAGCTCTTGGTCTGGGCCTGCCAAGGCAACCACAGTTACGTCATCACGTTGTTTGTTGTTAAGTGCCACCGAGTTGTTTCCGACTCACAGCTACCCTGTATAGGGTTTCCAAGGCGCAGCTTTTGAGTTTGAACCGCTGACCTTGTGGTTCAAACCAACCTTGCAGTCTGGTGCATTAACTCCCAGTGCCATACCAAGACTCCAGCCATCACATCCAAGGCAAGTTAATTAAATGTTTGACCAAACATAGTAGGCTAATTTTTAAGTTTGCTTATCCTACAGCACCACACCAGGACTCCATTTTTCCTTTATTCCTACGAGGATGAAACCAGAGAAGATGGTCCTTTCCCTTCTGAACCCCTCTCCACCCCCAGTTTACATCCCACATGTTCCCAGGAAGAACTGCTGACTTCTGCCCCTGAACACTTGCCCAGTGATCTCATATAGCCAGTTATTCGCAGAGTTCTACCAGGAGACAGTGCCTCAACTAGGTCCCGGCTCTCCCTCAGCCAAGACTGGCCCAGTCCCTCAGATCAGGCCCACTACACTCACCTGCCCTCTGGCAGCCCCAGGCCAGGAATGACAGTGGAAGCAATCTCAGCTCTGGTCACCTGCCCAAATGGCTTACTGCCAGAGCACCACCTCCAGAGCAGTAGACAGGCTGGCTCCAAGGAAAACTATAGCTTGAGGGTGGGATAGGGGACCAAGTGAGGAAATCTCAAGGTTTTGTGGCCTTATAACAATAGAAAGACCTGGGCTCTGCCTTCTTTGAGAATCCCCTTTACCTCATTCGGTGTTCTCTTTTCAGGGGGCAGCCTGAGGTTCCTCAGGGCCTCCCTCAGGTTGGGAAGGAGTCAGGTGTCTCCTTTCAGTCCATGCTGCCTAAGAATCTTCCATCATCTCTAATTCACCCTAGCCTTGTCTTGGAACAAAGGAAGGTATTGTCTCTGGTTCTCACTACATCAACATACTCCATCCTGGCCTTCAAGGAATGCCCAGCATCTTTCTGAGACAAAGGGATCTGGGGTCAGAGTGTCTGTACATCAGGTTTCTACTTTGCCTTGTTGCTAGGTGCTGCTAACTCGACCCATAGTGACTCTATGTGACAGAGAACTGTCCCATAGGGCTTTCTAGGCCATAATCTTCATGTGAGTCACTCTACTGGCACAATGACTTAGTGCTCAGCTATGCTTTCAACCCACCAGGGACTCCACGGGAGAAAAGACCTGGCGATCCACTCCTGCAAAAACCAGTCAAGGAAACCCTATAGATCAGTTCTACTATCCCATAGGGTCACTGTTGAGTGGAAATCAACTAGACAGCCACAACTATCTCTACAGAAGCTGCCTGGTGGGTTGGAACTGCCGGTCTATTGGTTAGCAGCTGAAAGCTTAACCACTGCACCACTTGTCTTTGTTGTTGTTGGATTACATGCCATCAGTTGGTTCCAACTAATAGCTAACCATCTAAGTAGGGCCTCCAAAGCTGTAAATCTTTTTGGTAGCAGACATCCTTATCTTTCTCCTATGAAGCAGCTGGTAGGCTCGAATCATGGAGTGCTTCTCCTACAGAGCCACCACACTCCCTTACAGTTTAGGAGGTGAGAAGTCCAATTTCAGAGTGCCTCCTCTGGAGACAGGTCCTTGTCTCCTTTTAACATCTGTAGGCCCAGCATTCCTTAGAGATCCC
>NW_006408525.1:29713418-29726522 GCF_000296735.1 Chrysochloris asiatica
CATCTGTAGGCCCAGCATTCCTTAGAGATCCCATGTGTCTCCTTTTAGCATCTGTAGGCCCAGTATCCTTAGAGATCCCATGTGTCTTACCACCAATCTTTCCCTGGATCCAGGAACTTCACGGCACAAGGACCCCAGATCCTAAGGACGTACTCGACTCCTGGCTTTTGGTTCTTGGTGGTAGTAAGCCCTTCTGATCTCTCCCACCTTGCCTTGTTGTTGTTGTTAAGTACCATTGAGTCGGTTCTGGCCCATAGCGACGCTGTATAGGGTTTCTGAGGAGCAGCTGGTGAGCTTGAACCGCCGACCTTGAATCCAGCACATTAATCCACAGGGCTGCACCAGGACTCTCTTGGCATTAGGAATCCAAATAAATGACTTCCACTCTAGGTTACCTAGTGTGATCACGAGGCCCACCCAGTGAACTCGGCGAATACTAACCACCATGGAAAGGACCCTTTCTTAAAGACAGGAGTTCCTCATTAAAGGCTTCATTTTACCCTCACCTGATAGGACACTGTATCATTTTAGAGAGGCTTGGCAGAGTGAGGTTAAGTTTCTAAGTGATATTGCTAATTACCTGCAAAGCTGAAATCCAACAGAACTCAGGTCTGTCTGAATCCAGTATTCTCCAAACTACGAAGCATCCATGTTTCTAAGGCTGAACCATTGTCCCCCATACTAACCAAATACCCTTTAAGAAGTCAAAATGCACTAGACAGAGCAAATGGGTGAATACTATAGATTACACGCCGCCTTTTTGTGATCTGAAGCCTCTGGATGAATTCAAGTGGTTTTGTTCAAGAAAATTAGTATTGGAATAACTTGAAGAATCATTAAGAGCCTTAGTGAAAATTCGACAAACAGAAGGTTGCCAGAAACTAGAGTACGGCAAAGTTTCCATTTTAAAAACTTTGAAAAGTATAACAAGATAGTAAATTCAAAAAGGGCTGTGAACCTCTTGTCTGGGCACTAACCTTAAACACGATCCCCACACCATGGTCAACTGAATAACATAGTCTGCAAAGACAGTGTTCTACATCCTGCTTGACTGGGTAAGTAACGTCGGGGACCTTGAAAGCACATGGGCAGCACTCTAAGTTCAGCTAGCGGTCTCTCCATGAGTGGAAGAAAGAAGAGTGATGAGAACTGAAGAGGCCTGGAACCAATGAGTCCAACAGACTAATGGCACATGTGAACACCAGTCTCCACAACTCTGAGACTACAGCTAGACAGTACCTGGCACTACTACCAACCACCCTGAAAAGAGATCACATTACAAAGTCTCAGATAGACTGGGAGAAAATGTGGAACAAAACTCAAAATTATATTGAAAAAAATACCGGGCTTACTGGTCAGATAGTAGAGAAACCTGAAACTATGGCCCTTGACCACCCTTTAGTTCTGGAAAAGAACTCACCCCTAAGGCCCAATTTTCAGACAAGCAGTAGATGGGTAGATAGTGGGGACAATAGTACAAGTAAGGTCTGCTCACCATGGAAGGGGCCAATCATTCAAAATCAAAAGGGCAACATTTACCTAAAGACAAAATTGAGGAGGATGGGAAGGTGGCTGGAATGCAAATTGGAATCACAGGGAGGAAGTGGGATAACTGTTGCTACATGCTGTAATCACTGAGATGAAACAAAGTGTATGATTTGTTGAATGTAAAACTGATAATCTTGTCCGTAAACCTTCACTCAATTCACAATGAAGTTAACAAAAACATGATGCCCAGGTACCCAATTTTTTTTCACTTTTTAGATAGGGCTACTAGATGCCTATCATTGACAAATGTTTAGAACTTAGGATGCCACTTTGGAAAAGATGAAAACACAGACTGATTTTATCAAAACTGAAAATACCACAACACTGGGATAGATGAGTAGTACAGTGGCTTATAGAATCCAGTTTAAAATCGTTTAACAGATTTGAACAATTGGGTAAAATACTGTACAAGGGTAAGCCAAAAGTTTCTGCTACAAAATCATAGAAGCCTTAAAACAAAAATACAAAAACGTGAAGCTATTGTTTCTCAATATATCCTCTCATCTAGGTCTATAGTCTTCTGAAAGCAGTGTTTCCATCTCCAATTTACAGCAAAATGGCAGTTTTGAAATCCACAAGGGGCTCAGATTGTGTTTCTTTACAATGTTGTACGGGAAACAAGAAGTCTAAAAGACCAGCTGTCAGGTGAATAGGTAAGGATTCCCAACAAAATTCTCAAAGGACACTCACTGCTAACCTCAAAGACCAAGTAGAGGTTGTTGTGATGGAAAAATTACTGCACGCAACTTTCCTGGCCTTCTTCTCACCAATGCTAGTTGTCCAATTTCTAAAAACTTCCTCCTAATAAATCCCCATAATCATCCTGTGTTCTTGGGCAAAAAAATCTATAAAAATTACCCTTGAACTCCTAGGACCAGAGTCAGTGACAGCCACAGAGGACTAGAGTGGACAGTGATGCGTCCAGATGATAAGAAGAGAGGGCATATGCACAAGAACACCCACACTTGCAGATAATACCCACCTGACCTGGCTTCAATGATTGGATGATCAGAATTCATCTAGAAGAGGAGAAAAAAAGTAATGATACAATTTGATAAACTCAAGCTACACCTATGGATGCAGTAGCTCAAAAGAGGGAACAAATCTTTACAGCAAGGATCATTCCCACCCCCTCGGTGCACAGGGATAGGCAACTTGGACATTGGCTACCCAATATTGGAGGCTACAAAGGCAAGAAGTGTCTGGCTTACAAGCTTTCAAGAGGAAGACTAGATCCAGAGGGTGTGGAAGAAGGTAGACTCTCCACTGAGTAGTATCCAATCTGTCTAGGCAGGGCTGATGAAAGGAGATGGGGATGGCTCTCATGTGGCACAATAGTGAATAACTGCTATCAGGGCTGACTGTGAGGGTTGGAAATCTAAAGGTAGACATTTTGTAGCAAAACGAGAGGAGTGGTTGACTTTGTAGTCCAGGAGCGGAGGTCCCTGGGACCATCAAGAGAGAAGAGTGGAGTGCTGGACCCCACCCAGAGAAGCAGTGATGCCAGAGATGGAGGTAGAGATGATGTCGTGGAGAGATGGAGCAGCCAGGGACTCCAGACCCAGAGAGGGAGAGGGGCTGTGTGCTGTCGACCAGGAGGAAGGCTTGCAGGGTATACCTTTTGGTTGGTTGATGATGCATGGAGGGGATTGTCACCACGGCAATGAAACGATATACGGTAAAATGAATGTAAAGCTTATGTTCTCCCATGTAAGGGATCACATAATTCACAATAAAGCATTAAAAAAAAAAAAATTACTCCTTGAATCCAAAAAAAGTCACCATAACCTTCTGAGCTGACCTCTTGCCTTGAATTTAACTGGCCCAGCAGATCCCCTCAGAAGCCACCGTTTTGATTGGATCGTTTTGTGAAGGGCACCCTAAGGAGTCCAACACAGGTGTGTCACTGAGAAAACTTGTCTGCGACCAACCACTGAGCAGAGACATGTCCAACACATTCAATTTAGAATAAAGTGTGCATGTATGAACTGGAAATCCTAGTAACAATACTTTTTTTTTTTTTTTAACTTACTCTCATATTTAATAAGTATACATTTCCAAATTTAGGGTTCTTAAATCTACATTGCACAAGTTGGAGATCTGTCACATGCTTCCTCCTGTGAATGTCAGTTTGCCAAAAGCAGCTGGAAAAAGTTGTAGCCCTCTGTGCTAACACATCAGATCCAGCGCGGGGGGAAGGGAGTGTGTGTCACACTTAAGAACCAGGAAAGGCTCCTTCAGAAGCAATTTGAATGGCAAAGAAGGTTTCCACTCACAATTTCCCATTTAGCAACTCCTGTGTCTCTCACCAGGAGTCCTGTAAGTGCTATAGGTTAAGAACTGGACAGTTAATTACAAAGTCGGCAGTTCAAAGCCACCAGCTGCTCTGCAGAAGAGGCTTTTTGCTCTCATATTTGTTGTTAGGTGTCAACAGAACTGAACACTGCCCGGTCCTGAGCTACCCTCATAACTGTTACATTTGAACACATCGCTGCTGCCACTGTCACCCATCTCCTTGGGGGTTTTCCTTTTTCACTGACCTTCCACTTTCCTAATCATAATGTTCTTCTCCAGGGACTGGTCCGTACTAATAACATGTCCAAAGTATAAGCGACACAATCTGGCCTTCCTGGCTTCTAAGAACACTCTGGCTGTACTTCTTCCAACACAAATTTGTTTGTTCTTCTAGCAGTTCATGGTACTTTCAATATTCTCTCATTTGCATAACGCAAATGCATCAATTCTTCAATGATCTTCCTTACTCATACAGGGTCACTAGGGGTCAGGATGGACTTAATGACAGTGGGTTTGGCTTGGGTTTTGGTGCTTCTTACCTAGACCATCCTCTGATCAGAGACTGCCAGGAAAAAATTCTGAAAAACTGGAAGACCTGAGCTCCAGCCTGTTCTACCAATGAGCCACTGCTCAAAGAACAAAGGGCAGCTGTCTCACGTTGCCACCTAACACAATGCGCTCACCATCAATGATAGTGTTCAAGTAGGGCAGTCTGTCAGGGAAGTTAGAGGCTATTTCAACTGGGTAAGAGGCTGGTCTATATGAAGGTGCTTCAAGAAGTTCATGGAAACATCCCATTATCTTTTCATTCTATTGTATATACTGCATGGGCATTAAGATGCTGGCCACCTGCGTGCCACAAAACCTGTGGGAACTTTGCTACCATAGCAGCCTTCATTTGCATTGATCCACACAATAAGCTCTGGAGCTATGCGGCTAGAGTCAGTACATCTTTTTATAATAGAAGGGACACCAACCCTCCTAGAAGAGGCCCATCTGTCCACTGGGGACACGGTCCCAGCCCATACCGGAGCTCCAAGTTCAGTATCCAGCTCCTCATTTGCCATCTGTTCACCACTGTCTCGTGGACAAGACAAACTTAAAAGGACAAAGGTAATTTTTGATTTCTCCACAAAACTGTAACACCCCATGTTCACTATCTCAGTAAAAGGTACCAGCACCCAGCTAGATGACATTCTTTGTTCCTCCCTTCCTCTTACCACCTTGTCCTCACACCTAATCCATCAAGTCCTGTCAGTTTGAAATCACTTCTAGGTCACATCTCTTGCCTCGATTATTGCTCAACAGCCTCAGACTGCCAAGCCTAACCATCAAGCCTACCACTGTTCCATTTAACATTCACTATCCAATCATCAGCATACTTTGTTTAAAAAAAAAAAAGGCAGACCAAATCTTGATTGCTTAAAACCCTTTAAAGGTTTTCCATTGTGCCAAGACAGAACTCAGCCTCTTTACCATGGCTTTTGCTGTTAAGTACCATCAAGTAGCAAGTAGCTGTCAACTCATAGCAACCCTGTGCAGGGTTTTTGAGGAACAGCTGGTAAGCTTGAGCCACTGACCCTGGGATTCAAACCAACTTTTCAGTCCAGAGTTTAACCCATAGTGCCACACCAGGACTCCACGGTTACAAGCCCCTAGATGCTCTGTTGTTTGTTGTTGTTAAGTGCCACCAAGTCGATTCTGACCCTTAGCGACCCTGTATAAGGTTTCTAAGGAGCAGCTGGTAAGCCTGAACCACCAACCTTGCAGTTCAAATGACTTTGCAATCTGATGTATTAGCCCACAGCGCCACACCAGAACTCCTCTAGATGATCTAGCTCCTGCTTATTCTCTACCTTGGTTCAAGATAGCCATCTTTTACCAGCTCCTAACCATTCCAGGTTTTTGTCAACCTCATGACATTAGCACTTGCTGTTCCTTCATCGTGAGCACACTTCAATGGCTGGGACTTGTATCTTTGACTTGCAATTAAAATAATCTATTCAAATTGGCTCCCCACACCTCCCTTCATTAACACATGTGGTATATGGTTTAAAATAGCAAAATCCCTTCAAGCATTCGTTCCCTATGTGCATTATGCATGTTATATGTATGTCTTATGTAAGTAGGAACCTTCTGTGTGTAAAATACAGCAAGCAGATGCATTAAACTAGGAGACAGATGAGTGAGACTAAAGAGGGCCAGATTAGAAGACATAGCCACCACCTATCGCCCACTACAGATTCACGTAAAGTCTTGACTGGCAATGGTGGTATCAGCACTGCAATCATTATAAGAGTAAAAGACGATGCAACAAACATGTCTTATCTTGTCAGTTCAGGAAGAAACTGTTTCATTTTGAACTTTTCAGCAAAATTGAAGATGAGAGAGACCAGGTGAAAAAGAAGCTAAAATTCACCCAGGCTGTCCCTGCTCCCAATCTCTGAAGAAACCTGGAGAAATTTCTAGACTCAGGTGAGCCTGCCTCCCATCTCCCCTTGGCCTTTACCCTCCCCCCTCCCTCATCTTCCTTCCGAACTGGACTTCAAATTTCCTCAAATCCCAGCCCTGAATCACTCTGCAGTTTGGCTCAAAAGCTCATCCACTTGACTTTCAAAACACTTCCCTTCAATCTTATCGCAACAGCTCGTGCCAGCAACACTACAAAATGAGGACGGCATCACCCTTGGCTAAAAGCAGCCTAAAATCCCCCACTAGACCATGAAGTAGAAAACCTAAATAACCGCAGTGTCAGTCTTACGTCCATGACGTAAGTGACACACAGATCATTCTGCATTTCAGTTTTCAAGGATGGCTTCACAGTTGGCTATGAAGCAGGGCATTATAAGGCTACAAGAAAAGACGGTTGCTGGAAGCAATCTTACCTTGTACCTTTTATAAACATCAGTTCTAAAATACCAACAGGTCGCAAGGTACACCACCAATGATTTAATAATACCGTTGGGGCTGGAGATGAAGAGAACAGTTGTTAAGTTTCTTTTGACATTAAATGTACAGAGCATGACACTCTTAGTTTAGTAACACATGGAGCAGTAAGAAGTGTCTTAGAATCTAGGAATTATGACCTACATTGACAAAGATATAAAAGATGTTAACATGTTTTGAGGAATGACAGATGGAAAAATGGTGACTTTATTTTCTAGGGTTTCTATCATGAGCCAGTCATGTAATGCTTTTGTAATATAAAACAATTCCTTTTGAAATTTCTATTATCCAGCAGCATAGTCTATCACCAATGGACGGCAATCCAACAGCAACCCCTTTTCTCAGAGAGCGACACTGTGCTGTTTATGTGATCACCAGAACCCCCTGAAATGTAAGCAGTGCATGCTGATTCCACATTTCCTCCAGAGTGCTCTGGCACCAGGGCCTCCAGCAGTGATGGGAAAGCAAATCTACCATGTAAACAAAATCATTCTCCAGCCCAATGACCACTGTTGCCCACATCCACGTTCCTACCACCCATCTGTGCACTTTAGCTCCCAGCCTCTTAATTCTTACCACAGGGCCCTCGAATTGTATCCGTCATATCAGGCCGGACAGTCACGGCACCTCTATGACTGCCATAGCCCCACTCCTTCCCTCCCCAGTGTGTCTTATGAGGAAACACTCTGACACACATTTTCAGCTTCAAGGTCAAGGAGATTTTATCCTAAAGCAGATACCCAGGCTGGAGCCCTGAGCTAACTAACAATGAAATGCCTGAGCAACTTTCAAAATGCTAAACAGAAATCAGTAGCTTTGCTCAGCCTTGTTGTTGCTGTGTGCCGCGGAGTCGGTTCCGACTCATAGCGACCCTGTACAGGGTTTCTGAGGCTGTAAATCTTTACAGGAGCAGAAAAGCTCATCTTTCTCCCGCGGAACAGCTGGTATTTTCAAACTGACGACCTTGCAGTTCACAGTCCGATTCGTAACCACTACGCTACCAGAGCTCCTTAACCAGTGCATATTCATTATCAACTCACTGTGGTACTAACTAGATACTCTAAATTAAAGACTCAACCCAAAGGCCTGTGCACAGTAATGGAGATTAAACTGAGTCCAGGGCGTGTGTGTGTGTGTGTGTGCGCGTGCGCGCGCGTTTATCAGGGGAGAAGAATGACCCAAAGCCAAGGAGAAATTGCAAAATTATCTGTAGCTGTTTCATCAGAGATGCAAGTCCTTTGCACCACAATCTTGAACAGTTCAATCTTCTTTCCATCTTGTTGTGAAGTACTATAGAGTCAGTTTTAACTCCTGGTGACTCTGTAGGGTTTCCAAGGCTGTAAAGCTCTAGAAAAGCAGGGAGCAAGAGTATCCTTTCTCCTGTGGAGCAGCTGGTGGATTAACCACTGACTATGAAGCATTGTAGGCGCTCTGGGAGCATAGTGGTTACAAATTGGGCTGCAAACCACAAGGTCAGAAGTTCGAAACTACCAGCTGTTCCGTGGGAAAAAAATGAGGCTTTCTGCTCCCATAAAGATTTACAGCCTCGGAAACCCTGTACAGGGTCGCTATGAGTCAAAACCAATCTCAAGGCACAAAACAACAACATGTAACACCGTAGAGTTGACCGTGATGACGCAAATAGAGTAAAGCCCGTGGGAGAAAAAAGCAGCAGAACCTTCATTTGCTGATGGAGCACAACTCAAAATGAAGAGAAACAGCTGTAGACATCCATTGAAAATGAGAACATGGCATGTACAAAGTATGAATCTGGGAAAACGGGAAGTTGTCAGAAATGAAATGGAATGCATAAACATCAACATTTTAAGCATTAGTGAGCTGAAATGGACTGGTATTGGCCATTTTGAATCTGACTACCATATGGTTTGCTATGCCGGAAATGACAAATTGAAGAGGAATGATGTTGAATTCATTATCAAAAAAAAAAAAACATATCCAGATCAGTCATGAGGTACAACACTGTGATAGGATAATATCCACGCACGTACAGGGAAGTCCAGTTAATACCACTATTGTTCAAATTTACACACCAACCACTAAAGCCAGGGAGGATGAAATAGAAGAATTCTACCAACTTCTTCAATATGAAATTGATCAAACATGCAATCAAGATGTATTTGATCATTACTGGTGATTGGAATGCAAAGAGGAAGAATCAGTAGTTGGAAAATATGGTCTTGGTGATAGAAATGATGCTGGAGAAGGCATGATAGAATTCTGTAAAATCAATGATTTGTTCATTTCAAATACCTTCTTTAGACAGCGAAAGAGACGACTATACACATAGACCTCACCAGATGGAATACATACAAATCAAACTGACTACATCTGTGCAAAGAGACAATGGAAAAGTTCCGTATCATCAGTCAAAACAAGGCCAGGGACAGACTATGGAACAGACCATCAATCACTCATATGCAAATTCAAACTGAAGCTGAAGAAAATGAAAAGAAGTCCACGAGAGCCAAAATATGACCTTGAATATATCCCACCTGAATTTAGAGATCATCTGAAGAACAGATTTGATACATTAAACATTAAAGACCGAAGACCAGAAGAGTTGTGGAATGACATCAAGAACATCACACATGAAGAAAGCAGAAAGTCATCAAGAAGACAAGAAAGAAAGAAAAGGTCAAAATGAATGTCAGAAGAGACAATGAAACTTGCTCTCCAGTGTAGATGCTAAAGCAAATGGAAGAAATGAGGAGATACAAGAGCTGAACAGAAAATTACAAAGATCAGCTCAAGAAGATAAAGCCAAATATTACAACAAAATGTGCAAAGATCTGAAATCAGAAAACCAAAAAGGAAAAACAAGCTTAGTATTTCTCAAGCTGGGGAAACTGAAGAAAAAAATACAAGCCTCGACTTTCATTACTGAAAGATTCTCTGGGCAAATTACTGAATGTTGCAGAAAGCATCAAGAGAAGATAGAAGGAATACTCAGAGTCACTGTACCAAAAGGAAATGGTTAATGTTCAACTGTTTTAAGAAGTAGCTTATGATCAAAACCAAAGATACTGTAGGAGGAAATCCAAGGTGCACTGAAGGAATTGGCTAAGAACAAGGCACCAGGAATTGATGGAATAAAAACTGACATCTTTCAAGTGAGGAAGCACAGGAGGCACTCATGCATCTCTGCTAAGAAATTTGGAAGACAACAATCTGGCCAACTGATTGAAAGAGATCCATATCCAAATCATCGGACAATCTCTTTGATATTCCATGCAAGTAAAGTTTACTAAAATGGCTGCAAGCATAAATTGACAGAGATTTTCCAGAGGTTCAAGCCTGATTCAGAAGAGGCCGCAGAATGAGGGATATCATTGTTGATGTCTGATGGACTTGGCTGAAAGCAGAGAATACCAGAAAGATGTTTACCTGTGCTTTATTGATTATGCAAAGGCTTTCGATTGTGTGGATCATGACAAGCTATGGACAACATTACGAAGTATGAGTATTCCAGAACACTTAACTGTGCTCATGAGGAATCTGTACCTGGACCATGAGGCAGTTGTTTGAACAGAACATGGGAACACCGAATGGTTTAAAATTAAGAAAGGTGTGCGACAAGGTAGTATTCTTTAACCGTACTTATTCAACCTGTATGCTGAGTAAATAATCCGAGAAGCTGGGTTCTATGAAGAAAAACGTGGCATCAGGATAGGAGAAAGACTCATTAACAACCTGTGATATGCAGATGATATGCAGATGAAAAGGAAAGAGGACTTAAAACATTTACTGATGAAGATCAAAGAGCACAGCCTTCGGTATGGATTACATCTCAATGTAAAGAAAACAAAGATGTCAGCTTGAGGACTAAGGTGCGCCTGACCCAAGCCATGGTCATTTTCAATAACCTCATATGCATGTGAAAGCTGGACAGTGACTAAGGAAGACCGTAGAATAACCTATGCTTTTGAGTTATGGTGTTGGAGGAGAATACTGAAAGTGCCATGGGCTGCCAAAAGAATCAACAGATCCGTTTTGGAATAAGTGCAGCCAGAATGCTCCTTGGAGGCCAGGATGGCCAAGCTTCGTCTATGGTCAATATTCAGACATATTGTCATCAGGAGGGACCAGTCGCTTGAGAAGGTGGAGGGTCAGAGAAAAAGAGGAAGACTCCCAACGAGACGGATTGGCCAAGTGGCAGCATCGATGGACTCAAGCGTGGCAACAGTAGTGAGGTTGGCCCAGGATTGGGCAGTGTTTCGTTCTGCTGTGTGTAAGGTCGCTATGAGTTGGTACCGACTCGATGGCACCTAACAACAACAACAACAACAAGATATAGCACTGTGGGGTAATGTACTGGACCACAGGTCACTTTGAACCACAAGGTCAGCGATTCAAACTGACCAAGTGTATCTTCTACACCCTATACAGGGTTGCTATGAGTCAGAACCAACTCAAAGGTACTTAACAACATGTGGTTAACAGTCTATTTAACGCATGACCCACTACGCCACCAGAGCTTCAACTTTCGATGTACAGGTGAACTTTCTGTATCTCTACAGCATCCATCTGCGCTCCACCTGAAACCTGCGCCATACACATGGCAGCGTTTAGAAATACCCATGCGCAGCATTAAGAGCCCACCAGCAGAATAAACCCAAGTTTTTGTTCCAGCTTTGCCACTACAGGAAGTTGTGGGGCCCTGAACATGTCACAGAACTCACTCTCCTTGTCTATGGTATGCTTTCTAATATTAAATGAGCCCTGGTGGTGCAGTGGGTTAAGCATTGGGATACTAATCAAAAGTCAGTAGTTTGAACCCACCAGCTACTCTATGGCACTAAGTGTGGCAGTCTGCTTCCATCAAGTTTTTTTTAGTCTCAGACGTCTTATAGAACAGTTCTACTGTGGATCGCTAAGAGTCTGAATCAACTCAATGGCAGTAAGTTGGGTTTTGACTTCTTGACTCTTACCTCAGGTTTTCTAGATCTCCTGAGAAGGTATCTGCCCTCTTAGCTTCTTTAAACGTCTCCAAGTCCCATGGAGGCACAATCCAGAGGCTCAGTACTTGCAATCAAGTTTCCACCAATGGCAGGATTACTTGGAAGTTTACTTCTCAGCTCTTTGGTCATTTTGACTCCAAACACAGCACCATAGCAAATGGTATGCACCCACCCTCTATTCTGCTACTCCACTTACACCCAGCTCTGAACTCTGGACCCACATCTTAGACGATCAGCACTGTATTTCTGGGTGAGTCCTCAGGGGATAGAAGGGGAGCAGATAAAGAGCAGGAAGCACAGAATCTAAAGGGAAAGGCTGAACACACACCCCCTTGGGTTTCTTCCCTTCAGGGCCTCTAAAGTAGGCACAAACCTGAGACATAAGTGATGGTTAAAAAAATTTGGGTTTTATTGTTTTTGCTAAACAATACTAAAAAAAAAAAAAAAATTCATTTTGAAGGCAGGGCTTGAATTATTTAATTTTGATCCATTTATTTAATTAAAAAAAAAAAAAAAGGAAAGGGAAAGAGATCATGGCCACAAAAAAAAAAGTAACTCTCCCACCCCCACCTCTAGCCAGTCACATGAGCATCCCCCACATCCCACTACTCAGTGCCTGAATATTCAGGTGGTGGCACTCTCGGTCCCATATGACTGCCCGAAAGGCAAAGGGACATTGGGTGCCGGTTTTTGCTCTCAGCAGCTTAGTCAGAACAAGACTGGTGGGCTAAAGTCTAGAGTGTCCTCTAGGTTTTCTTGCCCATCGGCTGAGCTCATACAAACTCTGATAAGCTTGTAAAATTGAAAGGGGGAGGAGCACAGAAGGAGACTGGCAGGCTAAGACACTAGAGTCACCCATGCTTCTTCCTGGGCTAGTGGCTCTGGATATGGATTTGAAGAAAGGTCAGGGTGGGTGGACTCCATGTTCCTTTTAACAGGAAAGTCATCGGTCAAGGAGGAGGAGCTGAGCAGGACCGTGCACAATTCTCCCTGCAGAGGGTATTCTAGTCCCATGAAGTAAGACAAAAGGCAGAGGGAAAATCCTGAGGTTCTAGCCAAATGTGAGACTGGTCCACACACAAAGACTACAAAAGGATCAGGAACCCTCAAACCCCAAATTCCACCTGCAGATACTGGCTCTACAAAGTTACTGCAGGAGATTCTCACTGTGAATTAAGTCAAGTTAGGTGCCTGGCTATACGTGGTGGGGAGGGCCATACAGTTTTCTTTTTGGAGGGATGAGGTGGGAGGAGCGGCCATGATCTAGTAAAAAGAGACCTGCAAGAAGCAGAAAATATTTAGAGAACATTTTAATATATATTTTCATATATATATT
>NW_006408525.1:29726622-29854071 GCF_000296735.1 Chrysochloris asiatica
CAAGCCTTGCCCTGTGCAAACAAACAAAAAAAAAAAAAGTGGGGGGTGGCGAAAAAAAATTAAAGTGAGACCTCTGTTTGCTGCTCTGGTCTCAACTCAAGTGTCCCAGTCAGCTTGTTACTTTGATTTTAGAAGAGAAGATGTAAAAGGTTCATTCAATCACTCAGAAGTATAGCCACTTATAAAACCAGAACAACAGGGAACAGACAAGGGAAGGAAAGTCAGAGTTGAAAGGACAGAGCAGGAAAGGAAGGGAATTTTCAAAAATAAAATTAACAAGGTGACTGACTGTTCCAGAAGGGAGCTGTGAAAAGGACATGGTGGACCGAAGTCTGTTAGTCAAGTAATGATTCAACTTTTAAATTATTCTCTTGTTCTTTTTTGTTGGGTGTTTTGTTTGTTCAAGTCTAAGATCTGGAAACGCTGACCCTTCGTTAACAAGAGCCAACAGGAAATATAGGATCCCTTCCCTCCCCCGGCCTGCCTCCGCTGAAGCCACCACCACTGCCTCCTTGGCTGGATGTTGGAAGAGTCCTCTGGGTGTGTGGACTCAGGATGACAGGGCAGCCTCCTTCTGTGGTTGCTGGGCTTGTGAACGCTGCAGTATCTTTTGGCTTTCCACGTCTCTAAAATGTTTTTCAACCTGAAAGAGACCAGGTAGCTAAGGTTAAGAAAAGGGTGGCAACAAAAAAGTCCAACCAAAAGGTAAGGATTCTTCATATCTAGGATCAAGCTTGCCTCCTCAGTACACTGGGTTGATAGCAACAAGCAACGTTTAAGACTTCGGCTATCAAAACTGGGGGCTACAAAAGCAGTGTCTGGCTTATAACCTTTCATGAGGGTGCTTAGTGTCAGAAAAGGGGTAAGATAGATTCCCCACTGAATAGTGTTCTTCTTGTCCAGATGGGTCTGGTGATGATGGGGGTAGGATTTTATGATTCAATTGCGTATAACTGTTAATAGGATTAATGGTGACCACAACTGTAAAAGGGGTGAGCAGTTAATCAGTCATTTCAGGAACAGAGGATCCTAGGACCATCAAGAGGTAAGAGTGTGAGAGGAGCAAGGGATCCTAACCAGGAAAGCGGCAACGACAGAGATGATGGCAAAGGCAATGGCCTAGGGAGACAGAGCAGCAGCGGACTCTAGGCCCAGGGACTGAGAAAGGCAGGCAGCTGGCTTGCAAAATGTGTCCTGTGGACATTTGAACGAATATATATTTTCAATGTGGTATGTGTACACTGGAAAAAAATAATGGTAATAGAGGTAAATACTGCTAGCTGATGGTGCATGGAGGGGACTGTAATCATTTGCTGAATGTAAAACTGATGAGCTACCCTGTAAACCTTCACTCAATTCACAATAAAGGCTTAAAAAAAAAAGAATAAACAAACTTTGGTACATGTACATATAATGAAATACTATACAACCCTGAAGAATAATGATGAATCTACAAAAACCCTCAAAACATGAAAGAACCTTGAGGCCATTATGCTGAGTGAAATTAGTCAATCACAAAAGGACAAATATTACGAGATCATTATTGTAAAAGCTTAAGAAAAGATTTCCACACTAAAAGAAAGAATCTTTGATGGTTACCAGGAGTGGGAGGGAGGAAAGAGCAATTCACAGGTTAGGGGGTAGACACAGGTAGGAAGGCAATACACAAGAAGAGGGAGAGTGGCAGATGAACAATGAAGACAAAGAAAGTTAAGGAGGTATGCATGGACTAAATGGGATAGAGGTAAATAGTGGTTTATACACAACCTTGGAACAACAGGGCTCTGTGATACAGAAGAGAAAAATGTTTAGGTCCTTGACTATCTTGTGGACATTGACTTCCCCTGTCTACTATTGTAAAATAGACATTTAAGTGTGATAGAAATGAATACTGGGAATTATGATTACAGGATAACTGTTGGTGCAGGGAGCGGATTATAATCATTTAGATAAAATAAAGGGCAAGACTCGTTGAAATTACAGCTGATGATCTTGTCTGTTCACTCAAGTCACAATAAAAGGTTATGAAAAAAAAAAAAAAGGTGGGCAAGGCAAGGTCGTCTACCCTACAGTCCAATCCAAGCGCCAACAGCCTCAAGCTGGCTGCTTAGCCCATGGATACACTTGACTGGACTTCTCAACCACAACCACATGGTAGGTGGGTGTCTCTTTCCTCAGCCTTTTTCAAAAAGCAGCCTCAGTTAAAACTGGCTGGAGGGAGTTGAACCTGTAGGCTAAAAAATATATACAGTTAAAAAAAAAAAAAGAAAAAGAAAAGGAGGGGAGATTATTGTGACCCAAGCTCTGCCTTCCCTCTTCACACAGGTACAAAAAAAGTCTGGCAGGGAGTCAGACTTATCATCCTTTTTACATGCAAGATGCTAGCCACTGTTGTCTCAATGTTCCTCAGTAAAACAAAAAGAGCAGGAGTGGTTTTTTTGGCTTGTGTTTACAAATATTGCAACTCACTTTAGAAAGTCAGACAACATACTCAGGGTCACAGAGATGTCATTGGCAATGGTTTCTACTAATCAGCCCCTCCTAGATGGGATTTGTGGCTGAGAAGAATCCAGCCTGGGAGGGAACTGCTCAGGCCCAATACCATGGGATGGGTGGGCGAATTCTAAAAAGACACACTACAGACAGCAGAGGCTTGACTGCTCACTTTAATTGTATTGCCCAGTGGTTTCATCCTCACAGGAATGTTCAGGCCACGTACTAGGAGGCAGGCTGCTCAGGCAGTGCTGCCTACAGACTGGCTATCAGAGGAGGCAAGGATTGTAGCACAGCAACCTGCCGACCGAGGAACTGTTCCTCTCCCTCTAGTGTCAGCTCCTTTACTTACTATTTTGCGTACATGGCTCAGTGCACTCCCCTCTTTGCCTTTACAGTTTTCCACTTGATATGGGGGTGTAATAACAACTTCTTCCATGACTACGATGTTTTTTTCTTGCCATTTACAGTCTTTAATACTGGAAGGAGAAGAGAACAGGTGAAATGTTACCTCTTGCAGGCATCCCACACCTCCTGACTGGTGAATAACTCCAGATAGCTGGTCCCAAGTTCCCGGTGCATCACTCAAGACAACTATATGCCAGCAGTCACAGGGAGAGGAGAAGCCACAAATACTTTCCTGGGCACAACTGGCTAGGAAAAGTAATGAAAGTGATGCACTTATTCTAAGGAAGGCTCAGAAAAGCTCCCTGGAACCATAGAACACTTGGTGGCAGCTTCAGAAGGCCAAACCAAATTGAGTCACCAAAAAACAATGAGGCTCAGGCCACTATTCAACTTAGACAGCAGCCAGCCTAGGGACAGGTTTAGCAAAGTTTCTCTACAAGGGTCAGACAGTCAACATTTCAGGCTTTAGTGGCCATATGGTCTCTGTCTTAACTACTGAATTCTGCTATACACTGTGTGCCAAAGCAGCCATAGACAATATAGGTAGTCCCCGGGTTAAAGACTGGGTTACCAACTTATGTACAACTGTACAACCCATAGTTATGAACCAACCCCCACACAAAGCCTGTTTTAATGGTTTTCTATGCATAGAAAGGTACACTATATACTAAAACAAACATATGACTGACATTAGATACCTGACTGATGAACTGTACCTAACTGTTCCAACATACATACGGCTTAAAACTGTAACTCATTCATAATCTGGGGGCCACCTATACACAACCAATGATTGTAGCTATATTCAAATAAAACTTTACTTACAGAAACAGAATTTGTCAATCCTTGGACTAGAAGGAGATGACACCTTTAGAAAGACAGGAGAACTATCTTGTTACATATTCCATCCTCCAACACCCATAGTGGAAGCTGCTCTGTAAACTGGCCCCACTCAATTATCCAGACAGCTGGGTGCTGGCCAGATTGGGAAACCTATTCCAGTTAACACTTGGAGAAACCTAGGGCAGCTGATGCTAAGAGAGTGCCTCCACATACCTGTAAACATTCAGACATATCATGGCTTCCAACAGCTCTGATGCCAGCTGCCATCTGTCCGCCAGACCCAGGCAGTTAAATAGGGTAACAGAAGGCAGCGTGTGGGGGTGTAGGGGGAATCAAATGTTTCCGTTTTCCAGCAAAGCCATTGGAGAGTCAAATGACTTTTGTTTGACAAAATGTCTTTCAGGAAATGGTAAGAAGGTGGCCTTTTGCTCTTCCTCTAGGGATCTGCCTATGTTCATAGCAAAGGACAATTGGAAAGGATGAGACAGATTTAACTTCCTCTTAATAAAAAAGTCCAAGCTTTGGGAGAAAGGTGTAACAACAAAATAATAAAAGAGAAAAGTGTGCACTTGTTCTAAATTATTGAATACTAGGTCTGAAAGTGCCCACTGAAGTAGCAGTCAAGAAATCTGCTGCAAAAGACATCTTTGCAAGACCTTTTTAAAATGTTAAAGAGCAGAGATAAAGCCTGGAGAACTAAGGTGCGCCTGCCGCGAACCATGGCATTCTCAACTGCCTCATATGAATGTGAAAGATGCACAATGAAAGCTTCCTAGATTTAAGAAGAACTGATGCTTTCGTATGACGGTGTTGGTGAAGAACACTGAATATCCCATGGACAGCCAGAAGAATGAACACATTCATCTTGGTCAAGAGTAAAGCCACACGCTCCTCAGAAACGAAGATGATGGAGACTTCCCCGATGTACTTCGGACATGTCATCAGGAGGGACTAGTCCCTGGAGAAGGACATTATGCTTTGTAAAGAAGAGGGACAGCAAAATAAGAGGGCATTCCTCAACGAGATGGACTGACACAATGGCTTCAACCATGGATTCAAACAGCCACACTGGGCAGTGTTCTGTTCTGTTATACAAGGGGATACTGTGAGTCAGACCTGACTCCACAGAAATTAACACTAAGGTCTGAAAGAGACCTTAAGGAGAATCAAATCCAAAACTAACTTTTACAGACAAAGAAACTGAAGCCTAGAGAAGACAATCTGCCTGAGTCACACCAGTCTGTGTAGAATGTGGCAAGCACCGCATCTTAGGATGCCCAGGATAGTGTCAACACTCAGCAGCCTGGATTGACTCTCAGGAATAGAGACCACACAACCAGGTAGCACCAACCCCAGGACAAGGTACCCCTGTGCTCCCCCAACTCACGTCTTGTGAATGGTCTGGAAGAGCTGCTGGCCCTCTAGGGAGACACCAGCGCTGATTGCATAGGCCTGGCTCAGCTTCTCCTCCTTCTCTGTCCGTGCTTTGCTGGCAAGCTAGAGTGGGGGAGAGGAAAGGGACTCAGAAAGCCACTCACCTTCGTTCTTCCCAACAGTCAGGATCTAAGCTGAGAAAGGAGGCCAGAAAAAACTGGTTTGGGTGGATTCCATTTTCTCAAACAGCAAAAATGACATAAACAAAAAAGCACAACATACCTGAAGAACAGCTACTGCTATTCCTGGCAAACACTGTTTCCTTCCAATACTTATTGAGTGTGTACACGTGCTAGACATTCCCTGTGCTAGGCTAGAGAGAAAGCACCGAGCGGGAGGGGAGGCAGACTATAAACCAGCAATTAAGAACACAAATGAGGTCATTTCAGACAGTGAGAAGTCCTAACAAGGAAACAAAGCAGGCTAATGCACTAAGAGTGTGACTGGGAAGCCATTTTAGACGAGACGGTCATGCACATACTTCTGATGAGACAGACTCAGAATTTTTACCCGTTCTAGTGGTGCTGAGGGATAAAGCACTGTACTGCAAGGTCAGTCTGAACCACAAGTTCAGTGGTTCAAACTCACCAGTCGCCCCTTGGAAATGCTATACAGAGCTGCTATGAGCTGGAGCCAACTCGATGGCACTTAACAACAACACAACCACAACTGTGCTAGAGTAATAGGCTTAGAAAATACCACAGCCTCACAGACTAGAATCTGATGCTCTAAAAATTCTACCTTTCCAGGACCATTATCTGTGCTCACATGGGGAGCCAAGATCCAAATAAACCTCACCATGGCTACTGTCCACCTTCACTTAAACAACTCTGTCCTGTCCTACTCAAGGAGCTGAAGACTACCTCAAGTCTGTTTCTAGACTGCCCTCTGGTGGACCAATCACAACTGGCCCCCCAAAAAACAGCACTCTGATAAAATCCCAATGGACTCTTGGGTACATTTCTGGCCCCCACCCCATCCTAATGATTGCTTTAGACTTCAGATTTGGGTGTACTGCTGGACAAAAAATATTTTTTTAAAAAAGCGAAAGGCAAAGTGCATCTTTCTCTCTCCCGACTCTCTCTCCTTCCCTAGCACCTGCTCCTTAAATACAAAAAGGGAATCCCCCTCCAGCATGTTCCAAAACATTCTTAGATGTGTGGAATCCCCAGTGATTTACATTTCCCACTGCTTTTACTGACCCCTCAAGTCATAAACCAAATAAACAGGGGAGGAGGGGTTTGCAAGCAAACTATCTAGCTCTTTGCTGGTAAATAAAGCAATTCATTAAGGCTTGGGTTTGAGTAGGAAGCAGAGAAAAGAAGGCCTTCAATTAGGGCATACCCTAACAGTCTTACAGTTTCAAAGACCATCTACTCCAAATGAGGTCAGGGGAGAGTGGAGAGGTGTTAGCATACACTGGCATTTCAGCCTCCCAAGGCAAGAGAGGTCAGAAAAGCCAAACTCTGCCATGACGTGAAGCTATAGCTCCTCTTTCACGTGGTTCATCTGTAGGACTCGGACCAAGAGATGCAGCAGCAGGAAGCAATCTTTCAAGCCTGGTCCTGCCATTTTGGCCCCATGAGGCTACAACTTTACAGAGAAATGAATGCGCAGGGCTGGCAGCACTCCCCTGAGTCTTGGCAATCTCAACTGCAGCAAGAAAGCCTCAGGGCTTAAAAGCCCTCTGTTTCTACGGAGAGAGAACTAGTGGTGTATTTTAAGCCGCAACAAGCAAAGCTTCCTCCGTCACCAAGAAAACCCTGGTAACAAGGAGTTTCCTTGAGTCTCACTTTCCAGACAACCCTGTAAACTTAGTCGTCTCCAAGCAGAGGAGAAAACAGGAGGGTAGCAGCATCCCCTTGGAGGATCCTGGGCAGCTGCTCACCGCATGAGCAGGCAGAGCCTCCCTCTGGAGTCTCAGTCCCTTTCAAAATGCTTATCCCTGAGAACCAAAACCGTTTTTTACTGTAGGGTCAAACAAGGCTGCTTTGATAAATGGATGGATAATCTGAGGGCTCAGAGGAAAATATCTTTTTGTTACCTTTACAGGTGGTTAAAACCTAGCAACACCTCATTCAGGAAGAGAAAAAGAAGAGCTGGCTTGGGGAAACCAGGCATCAATGCAGAATGTTTAAGAATGGAACTAACAAATTAAGCTAGAAGAGGAGGAGGAAAAAAGACTCGGAGAGGAAGGAACCACTTTTGAATTTTTGCCAGAGACAGAGTAAAATGCATATAAATCTCAGCCAAAAGTGATTATTTCATTTGGATAGTGTAACTATGACACACTCATTATAGATAGAATAATGCTTTCAAAACATATCCCTTCACCCCCCAAAAAAATACCACTGTATAATCGCCTCAAAAGGCTTTTAATAGCAAGAGATCGGACTAGCTCCTTCTCTCTTCCAACCCTAGTGTAAACATATCCCAAATGCCAAAGGATATACAGGGGAGCCATGGAAAAGTCAGGAAAAATGAGTGTAAGTTCACTATATCCCAGTTCACCCCAACATCCTTATCACCTTACCTACACCTACCACTGTGCTCTGGGGAGCTAGACCCAATGCAGACCCTCAGACTTCCAGTGGTCAATTTACAGACTGATTTTTTATGGTAGTCTGAAAAAAGTTTACAATTGACCTTAGCTGCTCTCTTCCACAGAGATTTGCTCTCACAGAGGATCCCAGCAATTCAGCATGGGGACTGCCCCACCAAAAGAATCTAAAGGTGGTTTTTCTTGTTAGAACTGGGGTCATAAGGTACATTTTTAGGTACATTCACTCATGCAAAACTTGGGAGTCCTGGTGTGGTGGCTGTAAGCTAAGCACTAAGCAGCTAACTACAAGGTCGGAGGTTCAAAACCACCTTGGAAAACCTAAACAGGGTCGCTGAGTTGGAACACACTCAATGGTACTTAACAATATCAGAATATAAGACCTGGTGGTACTGTAAGAGACACAATGGACTGCTAGCCACAAGCTCAACAGCTCTTCCACTCCACACAAGATGAGATTTTCCACTCCCATAAAGATTTACAACCTAGGAAACCCTATACAGAGCACCTATGAGTTGGAACCGACTCAATGGCACTTAACAACAACGTTATATTAAACCTCCATTTATAAAGCAAGTGACTATCACTCAACTTCAATTTAGCTGCTGTAACAGTCTCAATTTTCCCACATCTATTTTTATAGACAAATATATACTCAACAATGATCCAGTTATTCTAAGCTAACCAGTTTATGGTTTATGGTTGGGGTCAACTGTGGAGGGAACCAATAAAAACTGCCCTCCATAGGAAAGTGTTGCATGTGTTTTTTTTGCTTAGAAGAGTCATCAAGATTGCAGAATTTAAAATTCAAGGTAGTGTAGTGGCTAGCGTAGTGGCTATGAATCGGGCTGCGAACCTCACGGTCAGCAGTTCGAAACTACCAGCTGTTCCGCGGGAGAAAGATGAGGCTTTCTGTTCCTGCAAAGATTTACAGCCTTGGAAACCCTATACAGGGTCACTATGAGTCGGAACCAACTCCATGGCACATAACAACAACCACCTCCCATATTAAACCCATTTTCAATGCCAACCTGGCCTCTATACTCGTCTTGGGTATTGAAGCACTGACTGGTTGGCATCTCAAAGAACAAGTCCCTAACTTTAGGAACACAGTGGGGTCAAGACAAACTGAGGGGCAGAAATCCACCAACACTGGTTGCTAATGTGCATGTGGCTTCACTGACATGAGCACTCAAGACACTGTGCTCACCTGCCTTGCCAGTCATTCTGGCCGCGTCCTGGTGAAGACAGAAAGCCAGTCCTCATCTACTAACTGCCCTTCTTCCTGTGGTCATTTCTATAGAGCACCTTGATGTGGGCAAAGGAGAAAAGGACATGAACTTGATACCAAAGCCGTTTAACATTAAAAGGCTTCTAGTCAAGCCTGCTGCTGGGTAACCTGAGCGAGTGAATGAATGAACACCAAGGCACACATGGAGGGGGAGGGGGAGAGCGAGCAGCCACGACAACAACAGAAAACCCTAAGCAATATGCACTCCATCTTGTTATCTAGTTACCAGCTGGGTCATCTTATTTTCACACACCCAAACCAAGAAAGCACAGGTGCTGTGGGGAACCCAGAGGGATCCCTCCTACAAGTATGAACAGGCTGCGACAGCTGATACAACAAGAGAGGCAGAGGCCAGAGAGGAACCTGCTGAGTGTGACCTACTGACTCCCATGAGCCACTCTCAGTTTGTCTTCCTGTGTGTTTTTAGGTCTTCCAACCAGCTGCCCTCAGACAGGGGTTTGGAAGCACTGCAGCTGCTCCCTGGAAATGCTGGTGCTGCCTGCAAGCCTGATGGGGCCAAGGGACTGCAAAGCAGAGTGGCTAACAACTGTCATCCAAGGGCACCTGCTCGCTCCTGCTGTCTTAATTCTGGGGCAGGCTCTTGGAAAGCTAGCAACAATCAGACTCTTACAAATACGTCATCCAAATATCAATTCCAAGACTCCCTGTTAGCTAACTGAAACGTTTCTAATCAAATACTGCTCTTTAGCACTGCAGATAATTGAGAAATCAGAAAACACAGTGTCCCACTTGAAGCTGTGTCCTAGAATACATAAAAATGAAATATTAGCTGTGGAATCCAAACAGGGAAAAAGCCCAAGAGGCCTATAAGTGAACATTCTAATTCTAAGAGCTAACTTTCACTGAGTGAGGGTTTACTTCATTTAGGTCCCAATCTACACAATTCACATGTTGAACATTTAAATCCTCAGAAGAGATCTATGAAACAGGGACTGACTAGTGCATGGCACTGTAGGATAAACACTGGGCTGCTAACCCAAAGGTCGATGGTTCAAACCCACCCCCACTGTAACTTAGAACCGACTAGAGTCCTGATGTGGTGCTGTAGAATAAGCACTCGACCTCAAGGTCAGTTTGAACCACAAGGTCAGTGGTTCAAACTCATCAGCTGCTCCTCAGAAATTCTATACAGATCGCCATGAGTCGGAACCAACAGCTCTTAACAAAAGAGGGCATTTAACAATAGCAACACTACTCCCATTTTGATAAGTGGAGAAACTAAGTTACATCTGATAAGAAATTTACGCCGGTTTACCAAGCCACATGTGGTGGAATCTGGCTTTGAAGTCAGCGTTTGTGCTCTGTACCACTGTAGCACACTCAACACAGCAGCTCCTAGGAGAAAGCTAAGTTATTGTGAAATATATAGCTTCTAACGCAAAAGAAAATATTTTTAAAGGGGGAAATGTTGTCAGAATGAGCTTCCACTAGACAATATCCCCAGGATACAACACAACTTATCTGTCCGCCTTCTAGCGAAGGTCCTTTCTCAAAAGCAGCCTGCTAGTAGCCTAAACCTCAAGAGCATCCTTTTCTTCTTTTGTTAATAGTAATTCATGGGGGTGCTTCAGAGTGGGCAGATCCAGAGAAAGCACTGAAGGTTAATAATCAGATTCTTATTCCCGGAAGCACCATGACTAGAGCAGGTACACCACTGGACTTTGTCTTAACACAGATCTCTCAAGTGCAGGTTCTTACTTGAGAGATCTGAGTTAGACAAAGTCAATGGTATATTTTCCTCAGAAGCACAGGGTTAGGAAGGTGGGCTACAGAAATAGTCGTAGTACAAACAAGGCCGATTTTTAGTCTTCAGTAGAAAGTTAGTTCTTTTATCATATGATGTTATTCATACTCATGGATATCAAATTGTTGTTAAGTGTCATTAGGTCAGTTACAACTCATAGTGACCTGTATGGGGTTTCCAAGGAGCTGGTGAGCTTGAACCACCGACCTTACAATCCAGCACATTAACCCAGAGCCATACCAGGTCTCCTTCCAAAGACTTAGCAAACTAACTCCATAACCAGATTCTCTGTGCAGTGTATGGTGGGGCATCTGGATGAAGAAGGAGGAAACCTACTGAGCCTCAGCCCAGCCCTGACAGACTTTGAAGAAATTTCTCAACTTCTGTGGGTTTCAGTTTTTCTATTTATAAAAAATCTTTCTACTTCCCAAAAATGTTAAGATAATAAGAATACATCAGTGCTTGCAGTTATGTTGAAAAATGCCTTGTAAATGCAGGGTGGCTATATTATCACCTCCATGTCTAAATGTTTGTTGTTGTTGTATACTGTAAGTCAGTTCCGACCCATAACAACCCTGTACAGGGTTTCTGAGGAGTGGCTGGTGAGCTTGAACTGCTGAACTTGCGATTCAAACCGACCTTGCAGTCCAGCACATTATCTAACAAAGCCATAACAGGACTCTGTCTGAATATTTACATGTATCATATTGTTACCAAACAACAGTGCACCAGATTGTACTCAAGAGTCAATACACATTATAGGCAGTTTCATTTTTCATCTAGTTTAAAACCTCTAGATGGGCCCTGTTGTGGTACAATCACTGGACTGTAGGATAAACACCAGACTGATAACTGCAAGGTCTGCTCTTGGAAGCCCTATACAAGGTTGCTAAGAGTCAGCACCAACTCAATGGCATACATCAAGATGTCAGTAAAGTTAACAATTCTTGTTAGTTATTTGTAATGACATCACAAAATGCTATTTGCAGTTATAAGAAACAACTAAATCTCCTGGACAGATACAGTCATTTCCGAGTCCTGAGACCCTGCCACTTAGTACTGCTCTGTAATCCACCATGTGGCTCTGCCAGAGAGAAAGTGGCTGGGATGCAAGCTGAAATCTGACCCCAACAACCTAACTCTGAGAGCTATGCTCAAGCTTGCCTCAAATTAGCCATCTCCTAGCATGACTGTGAGGATCAAAGCAGACAGTGTGGGTGTAAAACATTGGGTGAACTGTAAACCACTGTACAAATATTAGCTGTCCACATGACTATTATTAACACAGACAAGGGAGCTTGTGGGTCATTTCAGAAAAATCCGTATTATCCAATCTGTCCTTCAGCCAATAATTTCAGTGTTCCCTCCATT
This sequence comes from Chrysochloris asiatica, assembly GCF_000296735.1. Taxonomy (NCBI): domain Eukaryota; kingdom Metazoa; phylum Chordata; class Mammalia; order Afrosoricida; family Chrysochloridae; genus Chrysochloris; species Chrysochloris asiatica. The sequence goes on from NW_006408525.1 coordinate 29,738,788, forward strand.
CTCTCTTTTTTTTTTTTTAAGTGAAAACTCTATTTTAAGAAAATAACAAAGTATACATTTTCTAATTCTTAGCATAAATTCTAATTCTTTCCAGTGAAACCAAAAGCTCCGGAACCCCCTTCAATGTCATCCAAAGCTTGAACTTCCTCTATTTCTGTATAAAAAATGTGTTTGTAAGTGAGCTGTGAACTCTATCACTCTTTTTGACTTCAAACTTTCCTTTGACAAAAATAGACAGTACGACACCAATGTTTCCTTTATAATCTTCATTCACAAGTATGACACCAGGTCCTAAAACTATGAAGTGCTTTGTAGTCCAGTCAGAATGTGAGCAACTCTTCCATAATGCCCAGAAGGAAAGGCTATCTAAACGTCCGTTTTCATGGGAGGAACTGTATGAGGGGGCTTCAAAAAGTTAATGGAAAATCCGAATTAAAAGATAAGAGAATTTTTCTCTGAACTCTTTGAAGCACTTCCTGGGTCCAATGCTCGGTGAGCTGGGCAAAGTGCAGTCACAGGCTTGCCCTGCCCAGGAGAGATGGGGGAGATGGCAGCGGAGGAACCAGGACAAAGAAAGGAGGGACGGAGAAGAATGGAGGATAGTCAGCAGCAGGTAACAAATCAAGATGCCTACCAGGTGGTGTCTACAAGAGCTGCTAGGGATGCTGGGAATCCAAAAGAGAGTATCTTCCAAAACATAACTGAAATAAGCTGGAAAGTGCCTTTAACTTTATCTGCCAAAATAGGAGGCTCCACTTGTCAAAAGGATTGTATTTTATTCAGTGATAGCGAAAGAGCCATGTGCTGTTTATCTTGAGGTCTGAAGCGAATAAACAAAGCAAAGAATATACCCCTTCCCTCAAAAACAGATTCCAGCTCAAACCCTATCTACCTGTCACCAGCTACCAGGTCCTCAGGTGCAAAGAGGACCATGCAGAGGTATGACTGTTGGGACTTCAGTAATACACAAATGCAGAGCACCTAACAAGTCCCTCCCCCTCCCTCTGAGAATTATCGCCCTCCAGTTGAGCTCACTGACAGAACTGCAACAAGTTTTTAAATTGCAGATGAACTGAGACTCCCAACTCAGCTTGATTCTTCTGAACTTCCCACCACCACCCCGCTTTATATGATCAACCACCATTATTCCTCAAGACCCTACTCCATTGTCCCATCAAACCATCCCTAAAATGATCATTCATCCACACCAAGGGTCAGTAAACCATATAGCCTGAGGCACAATCCAGTTGTTTTACTACAACACCAGCACGCCCATCCATCCATTTACACATTGTCTATGGCTGTTTTTGCTACAAAAGCAGAGCTGAGTTGTTGTGACAGAGATAATATGGCTGACAAAGCCGAAAACATTTCATATCTGGCCCTTCACAGAAAAAGTTTGCTGTCCCCTCCTCTATGCTATCATAGCACCTTGTTCATACTTCCACAAACGCTCACCTTGTCCTGTTGTCCTCAGTAAGTTAAATGCTGCTGTCCCTCACTACAGCCAACAAATGTGTGAATCCTGAGGGCAATCACTTCCATCACCCTGACATTCCCAACACCTGCTATAAGGGAGGTGGGCAGATAAAAGGAGAAACATCAAGGACTACTTTTGTTAAGTGCTGTTGAGATGGTTTCGATTCATAGCAACCCTGTATAGGATTTCTAAGGAGCAGGTGATAGGTTTGAACTGCCAACCTATCAGTCAGCTGTCTGGTGCTTATCCTATAGTACCATACCTGGACTCTTCAACAACTTATTGAGATTCACAAAGCACATAACTAATCATTCCCAGAGTTTAAGTAACAGGCACGCAGCCACACAATTCAGCAGCACTCTAGCTGTAAGAACAGTTTCCCAACAGCCCAGCATTCTAATTTACCACACAGTTAGCTTTTGGCATAATGTGCAGATTCTTTTCCTCTTCCAGTCCATAGCCAATTTGCTTCATCTACTAGGATAGTTTCTGGTATTTACCTTACTTAGTTTCAAAATTCAGGGCTAGAATCTGACCACACTGCTTGGGGTTTTTCCCCATGACTGTTATGTATCAGGAAAATTAAACTGGTTGGAAAGCCTTTTCCTTCCTTAGCACTGGAGGAGATGGCATGGCTAAACACCAGTAAGGTCTCCAGGAGGTAGAGATGACCCAGCCAACGCATAATTCTGCCAGACAGTCACTTGGTTCAGTAGCTTGTCTCTTCAGGTGAACAGTGATTCCCCACAAACACCCATGATGCCGAGAAGATCCCCTGAGTAAGCGGGCTGACAAGCACTATAGTTGAACTCAGTCATGAGCCCCAGTCCTAACAGAAAGCACTGCATTCTGCACCCTGGACCTCCTTCAAAAGGCCAGCCATTCTTTCAAATGTCAATCTCTCTGCCTCTTTGGTTTCATCTGCCACCACTCCCTTACCTAACATACTTGCCCCTTATACTCAGCAGTGGTGGGCTCCCCCTACCACCTATGATGTGCCTGTCAGGAAGGAGCTGTATCCTCAGAGCAAAGTTTAAAATTTACTGGTGAACTCTGATGTGGGACTATAGCCATGACAACATATTCTAACCAACTGAGTCATATAGTTTTATACCTCTAAGACAGAAAAATTATATTTATCTAGCAAAACAATGTCTTGCTTGAGCTGGACAAGTAGCTTTTTCCCTTCCCATGATTTACACATAACCTGAGTATCTTCTACTTCCTACCAAAATACACAGATTCAGCTTGGTGATAATTCTGAACCCTAACATATTAGGGTCAAGGTACAGTCAACTACTGTGCCAAAGAGCTCTGCTAACAGACTAGGTGGATGAACAGAGACACAATGCAGTAGGTATCAACTTACTACCCCAGGAACTGGGAGATTAACCCGCAAATCACCAGAGGTTATGTGAATTCAAAACAAGTCAATTCTTCCCTTAATGTCAAATCATGATCAAAGGTAAACTAAAGCCTGAGATTCTAGCTCCAGTCAGTTTCTTTTCAAAGTGAACTTTTTTCTGCCTAACAGGTCCCTCCACCCCCATACCAATCTTCAGATGCCATTTATATTTCAAAGTCAACTCATTCTCTATTACCATGGAATCTTTCTTCCTGGTACCATTTGATCACACAACACTTATTTTTATTGTGACTCACAGTGACCCTATCAGATAGAGGAGAACTGCCCCATAGGGTTTCCAAGGCTGTAATCCTTACAGAAGCAGAATGACACCTGTTTCTCCAAAGCAGCTGGTGGGTTCAAACCGCCACAGGGCCACCAGGGCTCCTCAATGCTCGTTGCTGCTGTTAAGTGCTTGCTGTCACGTGGTTCTGACCCATAGCAACCCTGTATACGGTTTCCGAGGAGCGACTGGTAAGCTTGAACCGCTGACCTTGCAGTTCAAACCAATTTTGCAGTCCAGCTCATTAACCCAGTGCCATAGCTAACAAATCAATCAGTGGTTTAGTAGGGGAAGTGAACACCTAAATTCTACAATACCATAAATTTCAATCGTCCATGCTTTTGTCCTTTTTCCTTTGCCCCTTCAGGAACTCCTCCAGAAAGTTTTTTCCAACTCAGGCAAGTAAAAAGACTTACCTCCCATTCAATGCAGCAGGTGCATTTATCTGAACAAATAATACTGACACTGGCTAGCTATGTCAACTAGTCCTTTCTAGGAGCCTCTAAAGCAGAAAACACAGGCACCTAAATTCTATGATTGCTCACTCCAGTCCCCATATTAACTACGTCATCAGATAATACTGCCACAGAAGATTAATTCTGGTCACCAACAAGAGGGCTCGTGAACATCTTTTAAGTATAAAATATTACACATTAATGGTATTCAACACATCCAATCTTGGACTGGCAAGTTTGGATTCCTGAAGGAATGTGAGATCCAATGCCAGAGAGAACGCAGTAGTAATATCAAGCTCCTGACTGCTTTCCTTTGTCACACCCTCACATTCCCTCCCGTTCCACAATTCAAGGAGCTAAAGGAGCTCTGGTAGCGGAGTGCTTATAAAGTGGACTGCTAATCTCAAGGTCAGCAGTTTGAAACTACCAGCAGTTGCCTGGTAGAAAGCCTCGTCTTTCTGCTCCCATAAAGATTTACAGCCTTGGAAGCCCTATACAAAGCTGCTATGAGTCAGAAATAGAACCAACATCTACCGACCCAAGTCAACTTGACACAATCCTGAATAACTGCGATGGGTGCTAACAGCAGTCCCACTTTTACAGTTAAGGAAATTGATGCTCAGTCAAGATTAAGAGGTGTGGCATGATAGGATAAGCACGAGACTATTAACTGTAAGGTCGGCAGTTCAAACCCACCAGTCACTTCTTAGAAACCCTATACAGGCTCCTTATGAATCTGAACAGATTCAAGGGCACTTAATAACACATTATTAAAACGTAGGTGTGGCGCTGTGGGTTAATGCACAGGACTGCAGTCGGTTTGAACCGTAAGTTCAGTGGTTCAAACTCACCAGCCGCTCCTCAGAAACCCCATACAGGGTGGATATGGGTTAGAACCAACTCAGCGGCACTTAACAAGTAACTTAAAGAGAGATCTGCTTGATCTGCTCCTAGGTTGTTTCCACTATCTCACTATATCAACAATATAATTGTTTATTTAGAAACATTACTTGTTAAGTGCCCAAATCGGATCCTACTCATAGTAATCCTATCTGTATAGGTTTTCCGAGGCTTTAAATCTGCTTGGGCACACAAACCTCATCTTTCTCCAGTGGAGAGGCTGGTAGGCTCGAACCACAGACATTGTGGTTCACTGTCCAGTGCTTTTCGTATGGAGCCATAGTATTCGCATACTTAATATTATAGAAATCTGGGTACTCATTTCATTTGTCAAACTACTGAATAAGCTCCTTGGGCTAAGCACACAGAAGTGGCAAAGCCATGGGACTTTAATGTTAAAATATCAGACCTAAATTCAAACACCAGCTTTCACTTACTATCTCTGTGACACTAAGCTAGTGCCTCAGTTAACGCTTCTGTAAGATGGTGATGTTACCCACACCACAGAAACCGTTGGGAGGACTCAACGAAATGGCTACTTCAAAGTGTGGCCCATACAAAGATTGGTTGCTACACATATTCTTGAACAAGTCACTGAATCTGATACGTCAGTTTTCTCAATATTAAACCAAAAAGAACAAAAACATTATTATTTTTGCTAAGTGCTGTTGAGTTATTTCTGACTCACAGCGACCCTGTGTAGGGTTTCTGAGGAGCGGCTGGGGAGTTTGAACCACCAACCTTGCTGTTCAAACGAAGTTTGCAGACCAGTGCTTATCCTACAGCTCCACACCAGGACTCCTCTATAGAACATATAGAGTGGCCATAAAATTGAAATGAGTTGTTGTCAAATCTCTTTGAGCAGTCGAAAACCCTAGAAAAATGTAGAGATCCCAGCAAAACTTGGCACAGTTTCTCACAAAAAATAGATTTTTCAGTAAATGTTTGATAAATGCTACATGAAAGACCTTGTTTGTGTTGACGTGTCTCAGATCATTTGAGAACAAACTAACTCAGAGAACACGACACTGAGTTTAATTCAAGGGACTCATAAAGAAACCTCCTCCTTCACCCTACCAGGAGGCTACTGGAGCTCTAGTCCTCACGCAATATTTAAGTCTTTAGTGACAGAGGCAACAAATCAACAACAACAAGGAACCTGAATATTATTTATGACTGGCTTTGAGGCTTTTGTTTGATTGCCTTTGTGCTGTGGTCAGGAAACTCAGAACAGGATCCAATAGTCCACTGAAGAAGATAAAATGATATTCAAAACTTCCCCCTTTTCTAACCCCACTTCCACCAAGTAAATTTCAACTCATAGTCACCCTATTGAACAGCACAGAATGGCTCCATAGGCTTTCTGCTGCTGCTGTAAAATCGTCATGGAAGTAGACTACGTCATCTTTCACCTTTTGGTCAGCAAACCAATGCTTAATCCCTTGCACAACCAGGCCTTCTTGTTCCCTTCCAAGCTTCCTCTATTATTCCACTGTTGGGGATAGATAAGATTTGTTAGTCTGCAGTGAGTGGCCAATTACCAGTAAAACAGGCTTATCTTCAAGAACTTCTACCTTCTCTAGCTGGGCTGGAATAAGTATTTCCTTTAAAAAGGCCCTTTCTTACATTTCCTGTTGGGTCAGAGTACACAAATATCCAGTTTATATCAACCAATTTAATGAAACAGAGCACTTACTAGGCCAGCAAGAGCAGCAACATGTGACAGTATCTTCCACTGGACGCACCACTAAGTAGAAGCATCTGAAGCCCTAGCTTCAACATTTCCTTCCAGGGAGCTTAGCATTCTTTAGTTTCTTTCCAAGAACTTAAACAGAGTCCTGATATAGAGCCACAGAATAAGCACTGGACTGCTAATTGCCAAGGCTGGCTGTTCAAACCCACCAGCTGCTCCTTGGAAACCCTATACAGGGTCGCTATGCGCAGGAACCAACTCAATGGCATTTAACGGTAACAACCACAACAAACCATCCTCCATCTTAAGAAATACCCAAGTCCAAGCTTTTAAAGACAGGAACTTTTTCTGTTGTTCAAACACATAAATAGCTACTCAGACTAGCTGTTTTCAGTATCAGCCCAGTAGGCTCTCATTCAACTGAATCAGAGTACTCTAAACACATCTTAAAGGTTAGTTTCAAGGAAAAATTGATACAGCTTACTGTGCAAACGGAAGAATGAATAAATGAAATCCAAAGATAACCCTCCAATCTAATTTTAGTTTTTCGTTTCTGCCTCCTCTTCCCAGTAAACTTTTCTCAAGAATTGGCAGACCACAAAGTAAGAAAAGTGAAGATTTCTGGTTTTCTCCAATCTATTATTTTCATGCTATTTTCTTGAAAGAGTGAGTAAAAACTAGTTAGGAATGTTAGCAAACAATTAAAAACATAACCACCAGAAAGCAAAATCCTAAAGGCAAAGATTAACCACAAACTATGTAAGTTCTGGACTTACATAACTGCAAGGTGGTGGTGGTGATGTGCCGTGGAGTCGGTTCTCACGCATAATGACTCTGTATAGAGTTTCTGAGGCTGTAAATCTTTACAGAAGCAGAAAACCTCATCTTTCTCCTGCAGAACCAGTGGTACTTTCGAACTGCTAACCATGTAATAAGCAGCCCCAACTTATAGCCACTACGCTACCATAGCTCCTTAACTGCAAGATGTTGTCGTTAAGTGCCACAGTGTTGGTTTCAACTCATGGCAATCCTGTATAGGATTTCCGAGGAGCAGCTGGTGAATTTGAATCGCCAACCTTATGGTTCAAATCAACCTTGCAGTCCAGCACATTATCCCACAATGCTACACACGTTATCCACAATACAAGGTAGGAGGTTCAAACCCATCAGTTGTTCCTCAGAAACCCCATGCAGGGCTGCTATGAGTCGGAACAGATTCAAAGGCACTTAACAACAACAACAAATATAATCAAGAATGGTGCTGCAGGATAATGCACTGGACCTCAAGGTCGAAGGGTCAAACTCATCAGCTACTCCTAATACAGGGTCTCTATGAATGGAACTCACTCAATGGCACTTAACATTTATCTTCAAGATCTAATAGCTACACAAGGGAAGTGCTGAACAGCTTCTGCTTAGCAGTCCCAGCAACCCTTTTCCAACCCCTCCCTGATAAGTGGCAGCATTTGTTGATCACAAAAGCAGAAATCTAAGATCTTTTAAATTTGAGAAAAATATCCTTCTTTCAGATAATCTTTTCTCTACTACTAAAAGTCCAATTATTTAGTGACAAACTTCTCATATCCTACATACCCTATAAACATCAAAGGATAACTTAGAGCCTGTTTTCTGCTTAACAATATGAGAAATCTAACTATTTCACTCAGGCCTTTTTTAAAATCTTGAGCTAAGAGAAGGAACCCTGGTGGCACTGTAGAATACGCACTGGACTGCTATCCATAAAGTTGGTGTTTCTAAGCCACCAATTGCTCCTCTCAAGAAAGATGAGTGTTTGTTCCCATAAAGATTTACAGTCTTGGGATCCTATACAGGGTGGCTATAAGTTAGAATCAACTTGATGACAGTGGATTTCGATTTGGGTTTTGAGCTAAGAGAAGACCGTTCAAAGACCATCTATATGCCAGTAGGAGATTATCTAAGGCCACCAGGGTTTTGGAACCTTACAGGCTTCTAAGAACAGGACATCTTACAAGTAGTGAGTATTTAATATGAAACCCAAGACCCTTCTTAATCTGTCCTCAGTTATAGCTAACCAACATGTGGCATTTCCCTGGAATGTGGCTAGAATAGGGCTCCAGATCTGAGGAGGGACCATGGTCTACAGCCTGCTAGCCTCAGTTCCCCTCTAGTCTTTCAGCTGTCTGTGTTTCCTTGCTTTGCTGAATTGTAGTGAAAACACCATATTCCCAAGAGAGGCAAAAGAATAGACACTACATGACTCTTTGCAGAGGGAAAAACTTCTACCACACGAATTCAAGAGCCTTAGGAAACAGCAGCCACTACTAAAGCCAAAGGCACAATTTAGTCATTCAACAAATACATATTAAGCACAAGGCTGTGTAGAGTCATTGGTGAACAAAAACAGGGACAGGTCCCATCCTCAATGAACAAAGTAAGATCAGGATAATCACTGGACAAATAATATAAAGTATGATGACAAAACAGGATATGATAGGGTGATCTGAGGTTCCACGTTGCCCAGGACACAAGGATCTAGACAAGGCTGTCCCAGCATCATACAAAAGCACATCCCTTTCCTCTCCAAGCTGTCTCAGTTTGGAAAATATATACCTGGTGTGACACTGTAGGATAAGCACTGGACTGCCAACTGCAGTCCAAACCTGTGGTTCAAATCCACCAGCCGCTCCTCAGAAATCCTATACACGGTGGCTATGAGTGCAAACCAACTTGATGGCACTTGAGAGAAATGGGGAGTGGGATCACATTAACCTGGGAAACCAAGGAAGACCTCTTGGAAGAAGTGCCACTTAAGCTGAGTCCTGATGGATAAGGCACACTCATTCTGGAAGGAAGTGGTTCCAAATACAGGGGACAGCATAAGCTTGGAAGCATTATTATTATGGATCAACATGAACTTTGGCTAATGGAGCTGAAGAATCAAAAAAAATGAGTTGGGGTTGTTAAGAGATCAATTTGCACTTCCAAAATTAAAATACCCTAAAGACCTAAATATATCAAGCCTCCAAATTCAAACATGAAGACACAACTGAAGCTCTAAGGAAGTGGTGGTTTTCAAACTTTTGTAGGTCAAGAATACCTCTGGGAATCTCAAAGACTCCAGCACCTCACCTAGGAAATGCATACACGTGTGCACATTCACACATTTCAGGAAGCTCACAGGCAATAGCTCCATGCCACTCCACAGCCACCAGGTTTTTAAGAAAAAGCCTATATTCACACACAACAAAAGCAAGCTCTCAAGCCTATTTGAGCATAAGATTTTCTTAAGATATGCCAAAGATATCCATGAATAAAGAGAAAAACATTATTTTTAAATGGTATCAGAATAAGCAATTGAAAACCAACAATTAATCAAACTCACCCTCCCCACCACCACCTCCGTTAGCCAGACCTGCCCTCTAAGTCCTTACCTTACTAACATTGAGTGAAGCTAGAGGAGGAGGGGTTTCTGTTCGGTCATTAATTATTTCCACTTCTGAAACATACTGTAAGTTTATGAGCAAGATGTCTGCATGGTTGGGCTTTCCACTTGATGAAGGACATTCTGGTGAGAAAATAAAGTTAAGGAAAACAGGGACACATCCCAACAGGGACAAGAAAAAACACAAATTCAGAGTTCCTGCAAAAGGTGTGCCTGAAGCAAGAGGGTGGGGGAGCCTCACAAAGACCACCATTCTCAGAAATCTCTGCCTCTCACGTTCCTCCTAACCAAACCCATAACCAAAGGACTTTGAGCTTTTCAAACTCAAGCACACCCAAAATTGGAAGTCTTGAAAGGGTTTCTGTCACCTTCTCTGTTTTATAAAGCAAATACAATGCAATTTTACCGCCTTATACACACTGTTTGTCTGGAACCTATGAACCACATGACAGCAGAGCCAGAATTTTATGTTCTTGGTATAAGACTCTCTATACAATATTCTTTTCACTCTTTCATAGATAAAATTTGCCAATTTAGAGGAGAAAACGACAGCACTGGAAAGGAAACTCACCTAGCTAGTTGTTTCATTCATTCATTCACTCACTCTTCAATCATTTACCAAGTGTCTACAGTATGCCAATGAAAAGGAAGTAGATTCATTCCTCAATCCAAAGATCCTTCCATCTAAACCACTAATAGTATCTCATTAGGTCCAGGTATGTCCTCTTGTTTAAAAAAGAAAAGAAACTCTTCTTGCTATAATTAGCTGTTTCACAGACACCTCTAAACTAGAAATCTACAACTAGTGGTTAAAGGAATTGAAATACTTGCCATATAAAGGCAGCAGATTCAATTGGCAACTTCATTTTGAAAAGATGCCATAAAGGAGCTCTGGTAGTGTAGTGGTTATGAATTGGGCTGCTAACTTCAGGGTAAGCAGTTCGAAACTACCAGCGGTTCCTTGGGAGAAAGATGAGGCTTTCTGCTCCCGTAAAGATTTACAGCCTTGGAAACCCGTTACAGAAAGGGTCACTATGAGTCGGAACCGACTCCACAGCACATAATCACCACCATAAAGGATTAAAGGATTAACACCCCCCACATACACATACCCATATAAACCTACCTGTAGCCCAAATAAAAGAGGGAGAGGTGGCACATGTATTCCAACCAGGAAGTGTTTTGTTCCCAAGACTGAGTTTCCTGTAGTAACTGAGAAATCCGCCCCAAAGAAGCAGGCCACCTTTTCCCACTCAGTTTAACTACTGTCAATTTCAAAAAAAGGAGGCCACAGCTAGGGAAAAGTCAGGACTCCAAGCGCTGGGCTACGCTTATTCCTTCACCTGTAACCCACACAAGCCCCTGAAAGACGTGGCAAACTGTCTCAGACCAGGCTTCTGACGTGCACATTCCAAAACAATTTAACTTTCATAGGAGAAGCCTAAAAGTCAGCCATCCCCACCCCAACAGCACCTCCCATACACACAAATCAAGAAAAGCTGCCACGATCCCCAGTTCAGATCCAAACTCTGTCCAGCACTTACTCTTCCCCAAAAAGCGATCAAGGCCCATTAGGTTACCACTCCCTCCATTCCTCCCTCGGACCAAATCCCATCAACAGACAGTCCCTCTCCTAAACTCAGGGTCAAACCCCTGCCCAACTAGCAGTTCCTTGCCCTACACACCTCCTCTCCACTTGATCTTACCCGCCCCCCTTCCATCCGGGCTCCAATTCACCAGCCCCCTCCCATTACCACCAACCCTCCCCGATCTCGGTGTCTCCCCTCACAGCGTTCATTCCAAAAAGCCATCCGCGTGTCAAGCCCCGCTCCACCCACCGACCCTCCTTTGGGGCCCAGCTCTCGCAAAGGTTGGGAGACAGGTTGCCCAAAGGGGACCAAGGGGCCCTCGGGAGGGGGAGGGGGAGCCCAGAGCCATGCGCATGCGCCCGAGGCGCCGCGGTAGCCGGTCGCCCCTAGGCCCGGAGAGGGCCCCAGCCGCTGCCGTCGTCCCCCACCCCCAACCACCACACATACACGCCGGCCCACCCTCGGGCTCCACGCAGGGAAGGATACTTAAAGCCAGCATTTTGGACTGGTAGTCAAAAGCTACCACCTCGCCCTGCAGCCGCTGCTCCTGGCACGTCCGGCACGACACCTGGCTCCCAACGCTGAAGTACTCGCCCGGAGGAGCCGCCATCTTGGGAGAGCAGCCGCGGCCGGCGGCGGCGGCGGCAGCAGCGGGCGAAAGCCGGGCCCCCAGTGAGCGCCGCGACGCGACGCGACGCGACGCACGGGGCGTGCTGATGTCACACGCCTGGGCGTGGCCTGACGCTGGGTGGGGCGGGAGCCTAGGTGGAGGAGCAAGGAAGAGGAAATAAAGGGGAATCCGAGGAATAAGATTTCTGCGGCGGCGCCCACTTTGGCGAGTGCTTGTAAGGTCCGTTAAAGATATATGACCGACATGGAATGAACAAAGAAGATAGGAGGGACCTTCAGTCTCCATTATGTGCACACCTTTTACACGACCAGAGTTTAGTGAATGAACGCTATAAAAAAGTAATGTATATTATCCCGATTTTACGTGTGAGGAATCCAAAGTTCAGAGGATTTAACAAAATACGCTTAAGATAATTATACCTATTTACAAAATGTGGAAAGAATACTGACTAAAGAGATAAACCGGAATCAAAATCCCAGGTCAGCCGTGTACTATTTACTTGACCTTGAGCAAATGATAACCCATAGCACTATTTCTTCATGTGTATCTATTTTGTCGCTTACTGAGCATCCAACAATCTTTAAGGTAGGACTCAATATCCCCATTTTACAGATGAAGAAACCAAGTCTTAGACTAAACTTGTCCCAAAGTCACACAACTAGCAAATGACAGGACATGATCTACCTGTTTCCAAAGACTGTTACTACTGTAGCAAATTAGATTATACATAATTCATAACGACGTTACAAAGTTTAAATGAGATGGTGGTGGTGGGGGTTGTGTGCCGCGGAGTGGGTTCCGACTCATAGCGACCCTGCATCGCGTTTCCGAGGCTGTAAATCGGGAGCAGAATAGTGTGTATAAATGCATGGCAGGTAAACAAAACCAAGCCCCTTGCTGTGAGTATATTTTGACTCAAAAGAACCTATAGGATAGAGTAGACTCATAGGGTTTCCAAGTTTGTAATTTTTACAGAATCAAACTGCCACATCTTTCTACCACATAATAGTAGTTGTTGTTATTAAGTGCTGTCGAGTCGCTTCCCAGGTTCTGATTCATAGCGTCCCTGTAATAGTGTTTCCGAGAAGCAGCTGATGGGTTTGAACTGCCGACCTTGTGGTTTGCAGTCCAATGCTGATCCTACAGTGAGTGCTACACCAGGGGTCACATAATGGTTGGTGGTTTGGAAATGCTGACCTTTTGGTTAGCAGCCAAGTACTTAACTACCTTGCATGGCATGTTGTTTTTAGGTACCTGTAAGCCTGTATAGTGTTTCCAACGCTATAAATCTTTAAGGATAAATCTTTAAGGCAGTAGAAAGCCTCATCTTTCTCCTGCAGAGCAGCTGGTGGATTCGAAATGCCAACCTGTTGTTAGCAGTCCAGTGTTTATCTTAAAATCCCACACCAGGTCTCAGTCTTTCAATGATACTTCTTCTCCCATGACTGAACACCACCCTTGGAGCTCCAGACACGTCCCATGTCCTTCCCATGCCCCAACAAACCAGGCTAAAAGCAGGAGTGAGGAGCAGAGAGAATGACAGGGAAGACCCATTAATTTCCATCTGGCATCCTTAACATATTTTGTAAGGAGTCCTGGTGCTACACTACTGGATAATGTACTGGACCACAACCACAAGATGGGTTTGAAATGCAAGGTCATCAGTTCAAACCCCACTAGCCACTCCTTGGAAACTCTACACAGGGTTGCTATGAGTCTAAACCCACTTGAAGCACTTAACAACTTTCAAGCCTCCCCCCAACAACCAACTGCCATCCCTAGCTTACCCACTCTCCAACATAAAAATTCTGGTCTCATTTAGGAAGAACAACAGATTGACCTTTCTCTAGTCCACAGGGAGGTAGAGCACCCTTGGCACTACATAATCTGAACAAAAATAAAAAATGTTTCCTTGCCCTGCAAGAGGCATCACCTTCCCAGTGGGGGATACAATCTTTCCAATAGACTAAAAATACTGCTCCCTCATGTTTGTGTCTTTCAGAACATTTTTACATCTCTCATCCTTGCTCTCTGACCTCCGTGACAAGTTACATATAATTGTCACTCCACTTTTTACATGGCATTGTGATGATATGCTTCCTGGAAGAAATTAAAAATCTTAACTGAGACTTGAAGGATCACGATGAAAACTGGGTGGCTGTGTTCCAGGCAAAGGACCTGCATATGGTCAGGATCCCTGCAAGACTGGGGAGCTTAACTATTTCTAGAAACTGAAAATTACCAGTATGGGGTCAGCTGTTGAAGGTTGAGATTAGAACCACACCAAACTTTGAAAATCTGCAAGAAATTTAGGCTTTCTCCTGGAATAATTGGAAAACATTTAGCAAAGGACTGAGATGTACACTAGCCTCCTTTCCCCACATCTTTTAAATAACTGAAATTAATCTTTTTTCAAAGAGAACCCAGATTTGCATTCTCATTTTCATCTACACATCAAAAACTCTCCAAGAATAAAGTTGCTAGAAGTAGAAGGAGGGGACCAGAGGTACCACTTCAACAATCTCCTCCCACCCCTACCTCTGCTTCTAGGCAAAGCCTCGCCCAGTATGGCTGAGAATTCTATTTTCTGTATTCTAATGCAGGTGATACAACCTTGCTTGCTGAAAGTGAAAAGGACTTAAAACATTTACTGATGAAGATCAAAGAACACAGCCTTAGGTATGGATTACATCTCAATATAAAGAAAACAAAAATCCTCACCACTGGACCAATAAACAACATTCTTATCAACAGAGAAAAGATTGAAATTGTCAAGGACTTCATTTTTCTTGCACCAACTATCAACATTCACGGAAAGCAGCAGTCAAGAAATAAATTATTAGGCAAATCTGCTGCACAGGAACTTTTTAAAGTGTTGAAGAGCAAAGATGTGTGCCTGACCCAAGCCATGGTATTTTCAATAACTTCATGCATGCAAAAATTGGACAGTGAATAAGGAAAACGGTAGAAGAACTGATGCTTTTGAGTTATGGTGTTGAAGGAGAGTATTGAAGATGCCATGGGCTTCCAAAAGAACCAATAGATCCATGTTGGAAGAAATGCAGCCAGAATGCTCCTTGGAGGCCAAGATAGCCAAACTTTGTCTCTCATACTTCCGACATATTGTCAGGAGGGACCAGTCACTGGAGAAGGATATCATGTTTGGTAAGGTGGAGGGTCGGAAGTCCTGTACAGGGTCGCTATGGGTTGGAACCAACTGGAAGGCACTTAACAACAACAACAAGGTGGAGGGTCCGAGAAAAAGAGGAAGACCCCCAACGAGATGGATTGGCCAAGTGGCAGCATCGATGGACTCAAGCGTGGCAACAGTAGTGAGGCTGGCCCAGGATCGGGCAGTGTTTCATTCTGCTGTGCATAAGGTCGCTATGAGTTGGTACCGACTCCATAGTGCCTAACAACAACAACAATTTTCCATGTTCTGCTGTGTGTCCTGGCCTCTTTCTAAACTTATACTATCACTATCTCCTGGTCTATCTGCCCAGTGGGGTTTTGGATAGCAGGAGGCAAGTTTAGAAGTGGGACGAAGTGGAACTTTGTTGAGAGGGTGTAAGAATTAGCGAGTTATTAGGAAAGGTGCTTCCAAATCAATAACAGATCAATTAGGGCGGGAGTCTTAAACTGGGAAGGGAAGGCGTGGATGGGTTAGCAGTATATGCTTGCAAGTAAATTTATGGTCCCGCTTCAGAGCCGGCCAGAGGAGATATCCATAGTCCTCTTTCAACCAGAGATCTCAATGTTTTTTGGAGTGTAGTCATGCTGGAGAAGAGTAGTCAGGTCTGGAAGGAATCCTGGCTGATTGAGATTACACATCAATCAACCTTCGCAGCAGCAGTGCAGAGCCCTGCGGGTTCGTGTGTTCCCTGACCCGGAACAGCAGCCAGCGTTGCCTTTGCGCCGGCTGCCCACGTGTCGGCAACAGCGGCCACGTGGGGCCCTGCGGAAACGCTTCTAAAAGGTTTGTCCCTTGCGCTGCCCAGTAAGGCAAAGGCTCAAGGAAGAGCGCCGGAGGAAACTGCCTCGGCGAGAGATCAGGCTCGCGCGAGTCCGGACAGCCCAGGGCGGGGCCTGGGAGGCCGGTTGGGGTGGGCGGGGCCTGGGACTCGGAAGGGTGGGCTTGGAGGGCAACCGATAGACTTACGTTTCCTTGTCGCGGGGTCTTTGCGGCTCCTGCTTTTGAGCCATGGAGTCGGCGCTGGGTGCGGGCATAGCAGTGGCCGAGGCGCTGCAGAACCAGATGCCGGGGCTGGAGAACGTGTGGCTCTGGGTCACCTTTCTGGGCGATCCCAAGTGTCTCTTCATGTTCTACTTTCCCGCCGCCTACTACACCTCTCGCCGCGTTGGCATCGCGGTGCTCTGGATCAGCCTCATCACTGAATGGCTCAACTTGGTCTTCAAGTGGTGAGAGAGTGAAGCCCTCCAGGCGGCCTGCTCCCCCTTCCCTGCGGGCCCTGACTTCTGTGCTAGCCCTGACCTCTCTCAGCAGTGTCTCAAAGACCCGGTCTTCCCCGAGAGTGAAGCCATGGCCCTGCACCTTGCACCCCCCTACCCTGTGGACTCTTCCCCTTTGAGCAAGAATCTTGGTGCAGCATTCACCTAACCGGCTCCTTAGACCTGAGTTCCTGGTCAGAGAGAAATACCACTTCAGGGGTGTGTTAAAAATGAAAATACCCCATCCCTACCTCAGACCAACTGATTTAGAAACTCTCCAGAGGAGGGGATGTTGTGGTGGTGGTGGTTGGTGATTATGTGCTGTGGAGTCGGTTCCGACTCATAGCGACCCTGTACAGGGTTTCCGAGGCTGTAAATCTTTACAGGAGCAGAAAACCTCATCTCTCTCTCCCGCGGAACATAGTTTCGAACTGCTGACCTTGCGGTTCACAACCACTAGGCGACCTCTGCTCAAATTGATTCTGACTCATAGTGACTTATGCATAAAAGAACGATACACTGCCCTGCGTTTGGATTCATTGTTGGCTGCTTTTTCTGTGTCAGTCCCATCTCTTTGGAAGTCTTCCTCTTTTGCGCTGACCCTCCACTTTCTCATTCAGGATGTATTTCACCAGGGATTGGTCTCTCTGATAATATGTCCAAAGTATGAAAGATGAAGTCTTGCCATCCTGGCTTCTAAGGAGCATTCTGACTGTACTTCTTCCAACACACATTTGTTTGTTCTTCTGGCAATCCATGGTACTTTTTCATTTTCCTTTCTATCACCATAATTCAAATGTATTGGTTATTCATTGTCCAACTTTCACATGCATATAAGGCAATTGAACCATAGCTTAGGGGCAGGCACACAGTCCTCAAACGTATCTTTGCTCTTGAACACTTTTTTTGTGGCTATACTTTTTTAATACTATACTTCATTTGAATGCTATTTCCTTACGTGTTGATTGTGGGTAGATCCAAAAACATGAAGTCTTTGACAACTTCAATTTTTTCTCCATTTATCATGATATTATTTATTGGACCAAAATTGTGAGGGGTTTTGTTTTCTTTACATAGAGGTGCAATCTACACTGAAGGCGGTGATTTTTTTATCTTAATCATAAAGTATTTTAAGATTGTGTCATCTGCATATCTCTGGCTGCTAATGAGTCTTCCTCCAATCCTGATGCCACATTCTTCTTCATTTCTGTTTGTGTTGTTGTTAAGTGCCATTAAAGGCGAGTCAGTTCCAACTCGTAGTAACTTTGTAGAGTTTCCAAGGAGTGGTTGGTGAGTTTGAACCGCCGACTTTGTGATTCAAACCAACCTTGTGGTCTAGTGCTTTAAGACATAGGGCCACACCAGGAGCATCCTTTTCATATATATTGTTATTATTGCTAAGTGCCGTAGAACATCGTGTCAGATCTGACCCATAACGACCCTGTATAGGGTTTACGAGGAGCTACTAGTAAGCTTGAATTGCAGACCATGCAGCTGAAACCAACTTTGCAATCCAGCACATGGTAGGGATCTGTATTTTAACAAAACAACATCTATTGATGGTGGCATTTTGGACTCTTGGTGTGGTACTGTAGGATCAGCACTGGACTGCAAACCACAGCGTCAGCATTCAACCCCACCAGCTGCTCCTCAGAAACCCTATACACGGTCACTATGAGTCAGAACCGATTGATGGCCTTTAAGTCGCAGCAAGTCCTGTTCTCAACTCACTTTTGCATTACTGTATTCCTTTGTTTAACCTGATTTTCAACAGCACACTTTGTGCTAGGCATCCAAGAGCTACTAAGAGCAGAAAATGCTAGAGCCCTGCAAATCAAAATGTAGGCAGCTCTGGAGAGCTTGCTAAAAACTGAAGAATCTCAGGCCCCAGCCCAGGACCTACTGAATCAGAATCTGAGTTGTAGGAAAGTTCCCAGATGATTCGTGTTTGCAGTCAAATTTGAGAAGCACTGCCTTCTAGGGTGCACGGTCTCATTTTCCTTTTCCTTTTTGTTCACTAGTAGGCTCTTTGCACTGAAACTAAGAAGTCAGAAATCGCAGGCAAGTGGGTTGCCCTTGGGACTTAACTCTGTGTGCCACCTGTTCCATCTTGGGCACACAAGGAAAAATGCCTCCCACTGGGCATGCAGCCACCTTCCACCTCCCCTCAGCCTTGCCCCATCAAGCGGGGGAAGGGAAGTTCATAGGCGACACTTGAGTGGGCTGGAATGACTTGGCCTTCCTTTCCACTCTTCTCTGCTAGTGCTTCATCCCAACTAGCAACAGAAAAACCGTTGTCAAATCACTTCCTTCTTGTTTCATTGCCCCTTGTTTTTGTCTCTCTCTTTCTTTGGAGTTTGTACAAGCCTCCCACTCTTGTCCTGTTTCCCCAAGGGTCGGGTCCTCCTCATCCCTCAGTGGGTGCCCAGTACCCATACATGACAAAGTAGGGACTAATACTGAGCACCTGGAATATGAAACTATGTGCTGTTTTTGCTGGGGAGTCACGTCCCTGCCCCACTTCCCTCCTTAGCGTGCAGCTTCCTGCTCGCCTCTCTTCTGCTCCCCCACCTTTTCTTCTTCTGTCTACAGCATCCTTTGGTGTGTGTCTGTCCGGTACCTAGCCAAGTAGCCCCTCCCTGCCAAGTCAGGGCACTTGGAACGTTTTATGCTTCTTACTCTTTCTCAGCCTCTTTGTCTGTCCCTCACTCCCATTTTCAAGAATGAGACACTTGCCTAAGTAGTTCAGGTGTGGGTAGTTCAAGATGGAATTTGGGAAATGGAGAGAGGGACTATAGCATAAGAAAAAAAAAAGAGAGAGAGAAGTAGGAAGATCAGTGAAATTCTGGAAGGAGGCAGGGGAAAGCCAGGCCCTGGGCTTTCTGGAGATGACAAGAGCAGACACACACACACTCCACAATCTGTTACCTCCTATTACTTTTAGAAAATAGTGTGTTTGCTCCAATTCCAAGCTAGGAGGCCATCGTAGGGTAATGGCAGGGAATCAGAGTCCCCATTGTGATTTACCCCCAGCCCTCTGGAGGACTCTCGGGTGGTCCCCACCCCCTGTGTAGAGCTCACTGGTGTCCTGCACCTGTTCTCTTCCAGGCTTCTCTTTGGAGACAGACCCTTCTGGTGGGTCCATGAATCTGGATACTACAGCCAGGCCCCAGCCCAGGTTCACCAGTTCCCCTCTTCCTGTGAAACTGGTCCGGGTGAGCAGCCTCAACCCTGCACCCTTTCCCACTGTGATTAGGATTTGTATGAACGTTTCAGGGTACCTGTAGTCGGGGTGGTCCAACCAGATGCCCTGCCTCGAAGCTCTGGGTCCTGATTACAAAGGAACCCCAGGAAGATTGATTATGCAAGGAAGCACCTATGCCAGTGTGCCAGCTATGCCCACCTTGGAAATAAACCAGAAGACTGAGAGGCCTCATGGTGGGAGGAGGGGTGAAAAAGTCCTACGGGTAGAGGGAACTATGGACCAGTAAGTACTAGGTGGAAGCATTCTGCTTGGCTCAGAGGAGGCAGATGTGTTGAGATGTCAGAGGGGCACCTGGGTTCCCCTCCCATCCTCTGACCACAAGCTTCTGAATTCCCCATCAGGAAGCCCTTCTGGACACTGTATGATCACAGGAGCAGCCCTGTGGCCCATAATGACAACCATCTCTTCCCAATTGGCCACTCGGACCCGCAGGTATACTCTAGCATTGCTCAGTGATGGCACTCAGTCGGGTCTCAAAGAACAGCAGCGGGGCAGCCTGGGAATTGGGGTTCTGGGGCCCTAGGCTTTTTTAGTCATACCATGTATTGCCTTGGTGCTGGGTGTGGAGGGAAGCCAGGCTGCGTGTGGACATCCCCCAAGCTGTTTGCCTCTTCTTTTCAGCCACTGGGTACGAATGATGCCGGGCCTGGCTTATTGTACCTTTCTCCTGGCCGTCGGTCTGTCCCGGGTCTTCATCTTAGCTCATTTCCCTCACCAGGTGTTGGCTGGCTTAATAGCTGGTAAGCAACTGGATTGGCAGGAGGTGGGCTAAGAGGGTGCCTCTGTCAGTGGAAGGACCAGTCTAGAATCTTCCCCAGATTCTATAGAACCAACCCCAAGGCCTTCCTGTGTCTCAGTGTGTTCTCCTATTAAGCCATAGCTTACTGGTCATGACCCCAACTTCTTATGTTACCACCACTGCACTTCCCCAGGTGCTGTTCTGGGCTGGCTGATGACCCCCCGGGTGCCCATGGAGCGGGAACTAAGTTTTTATGGTTTGACTGCATTAGTCCTCATGCTGGGCGCCAGCCTCATCTACTGGACTCTCTTTACACTGGGCCTGGACCTTTCTTGGTAAGTCCCACTTTGAAGATTGGGAAAACTGGGGCTGATGCTACCTACTTAGATTTATGTAGCCTAGTAACTGTTAACAAAGGACACATTGTCTATTCACAAAGGTAGACCCTCCTGAGGTCACAGAATGTGGGACTGGGCCCCAAAGGGTAGATGACAAAGAGCCAGGGCCCTCTAGGTCCCAGGAGGATGTTTCTTACTCCCCACAGGTCCATCAACCTAGCTTCCAAGTGGTGTGAGCGACCTGAGTGGGTGCATGTGGACAGCCGACCCTTTGCCTCCTTGAGCCGTGATTCAGGTGCCACCCTGGGTCTGGGCATCGCCCTACATTCTCCCTGCTATGCTCAGGTACGGCGGGCACACCTGGGAAATGGCCAGAAGAT
Organism: Chrysochloris asiatica; assembly: GCF_000296735.1. Taxonomy (NCBI): domain Eukaryota; kingdom Metazoa; phylum Chordata; class Mammalia; order Afrosoricida; family Chrysochloridae; genus Chrysochloris; species Chrysochloris asiatica. The sequence goes on from NW_006408525.1 coordinate 29,759,819, forward strand.
CGCCTGCTTTGTGCTGGCCATGATGCTGCTAGGCCCCTTGGACTGGCTGGGCTATCCTCCTCAAGTCAGCCTCTTCTACATTTTCAATTTCCTGAAATTCACTCTCTGGCCCTGCCTGGTCCTGGCCCTTGTGCCCTGGGTGGTACACATGTTTAGTGCCCAAGAAGCTCCACCCATCCACTCCTCCTGACTTCCAGTGCCTCCTCCCATCACCTTCACTCCCAAACCAATACTCCTCCACCTCCACACTCCACCAGACAGACCCATTCCCTTTCATGTGCCCAGGCCCCAGTAGATCCTACACATACTGAATTTCTCTAGCTTCTCCCACCACCTGATATTAGTGCCACAAGATTCTGTTTTCTCCTGGAGAGGTTGGTCTTCCTCCTAGCTTCCTTCCCAAACCCCTAGAGAGCAGGGAAAATGGCAAGACAAGCGATTCCTGCAACACTGAGAGGGGCACCTCAAGGAGACCCCAATAAAGCCCTTGAATACTTCCGGATTCCTTTCTTGCCTCTCTAGTGAGCTTGCCTGCATGAACACAGGTAGACTCTGGCCAGGCTGCATGCTCTGCTCCCCATCCAACCCCAGTTCAACTGAGAGAGACAATGGGACAGGAGAGGACTTTGGGCTCAGTTGAGACCATCTAGGCTCAGACCTCTCCCCGTTCTTCTCAGCCGAGGCCCACAGTTCCTATGAGATGTTCTGCTACTTTCAGTAAAACCATGTCTTTTCTTACCTATGGCATAGAAACCCCACCCCTACCCCATCCCACCTGCTTCCTAAATTCTAGTCCATTCTTGCTGGAGAACAGCACAGACTTTTTTGGGGGGGTTTTGACCAGGAAGAATAAGAACGTCTACTCCAATTGAGAGCCCAGAGAACAGAGACACTGGCCCCAAAAGGCACTGCCAGAAACAAGTTTACTTACACAAGAACACACAGTGTAACAGGTTACAAATACTAAAGTGACATCCAGAGCCAGGGAACCAAAGCAAGGAGGGGGAGTTTACATGAGAACCAGACTGTTCATGGGGAAAGGGAAGTGAGGGGCCTGGAGCCTGGGACTCCGCACCAGCCGCAGGATCTAGAACGCGCCACACACAAGACAAGCGCACAATGAGCCAATGATAATGGGACACCTGCCGCTCCCCTGGCTCCCTCAACCTTACTTAGGTCCCTGCTAGAATAATAAATATGGAAACAGACTGGTGGAGCCTGGGGTTGGGAGGGGAGAGAGGATGTGTGGTGCTGGGAAGGAGGATGAGAGTCTCCTGGGAAGAGCCACTTCCCATCTTTGGTTTCTTAACAGCTGGTCAGCATTCCCTGGAAGCCTTGTGGGCCTCCAGCCCCTGGTAAGACAGGGGTTAGTGGGGCTCCCAGAAAGAAGAGGCAGTGCCCAAAGTCCCCTCCTGCTCTTAGCTTCCTTGGGCCAGGCCAGCAAAGGAAGCCCAGCAGGAGAGAAGTCCCAGCTGATGGCAGAACTCCTGGGTTCGGGCCTTCTGGCGCTGTCCCTGCTCCTCCTAGAGCGTCCCCTCTCACCATCCCTAGGCTGCAAAGCAAAAGAGGGAGGTGGACTGCAACCCTTCTGCTCACAGCATGCCTGTTGGGGGGCTGGGTGGGAGCTGGTCCTGACCGGCAGGGGCTCTCCCCATACTGGGGCTCCCCTATAGGGATGACCTTCTCCCCACTCCAGGCTGTGTCAGCAGAGGGACAGGGAGGCCAATAGTCAGGTGGGCAGCAGGTCTGATTCTGGGATTCCTCCTGGCGCTCCCCACATACTCACTCCTGTTACAGCCCTGGGAAGGGGAAAAGCCCAGCTTGGTGAGAGAGTCAGAGAACCTACTCACAGACCTCAGGCCCACGTCTGTGGGCACAAGGGCTCCTCTGAGCGCTGAGGCCAAGAGAAGAGGAGAGAGGCCTGTGTAGCAAGGAGGAAGACAACAGGAGAAAGGCTAGGGCTCCCCTCCCCTCCAGCCTATACCTCAATACTGTAGGAAACCCTGTACCCTCCCATGAGGCCAGAGAGGGAGGAGGGTGGATTAAGGTATTTCCCCTCAAATCAACAGATGCCAAGGCACCAAACTTACTGCTCCCTCCTCCCTCAGGGAGCCGCAGAACAGGAGGGTGCTATCCTAGCCTCCATGTCACCCTGAGCTGGCCCAGGCTCCACAAGGGGAAAAGGACAGAATGCAGGAAAGTAGGTAGAGGAGATACAGAGGGGAGAGGCTGGGCAGGGTATTTAGCCCTCCCTGAAAAGAGCAAACTTCCAGCAAGGAGAAGGGGGCCTGAGGCAGCTTAGAGGAGCAGGGGGCGAGGCTCAGAGACCCACACGGTACACGTGGTTGAATGTGTGACTTTTTGTTTTTAATAGAAAAAATAAACAAAATCACAATGATGAAGCCCAGAGGGATGGGGGCCAGGGCATCACAGGACAGGTTCCTGCTCCATGGGCTCCTCTGTCGGTCTGTGGGGACAAGCACAGGGGGTGGACTGAGTGGGGGGGTGCCAGCAGGGAGAGGGAGGCCTCCAGGGTGGTGGGCCGGGGAAGGGGCCTCACCTGGGGCTGTGCTCCAAGGCAGCAGCAGCCTGGGCCTGCTCAGCCCCCACCGACAGCAAGGCCATGGCGCTCACAGTCTCGGCCTCCTCAGTCTCACCGGCCTGGGCCTCCCGCAGGGAACGCCCTAGTCCCGCGGCAAACCTCTGTACACAGCTCCAGTGTTTGCCTGCAAGAGTGGTGGGCAGGCGGTCAGGGTGGGCAGACCACCCCCATCCAGGCATCTCTAACCCAGGGGCTCCCATCAGTGCCTCCCCACATACTCTGGATCTCGATGACTTTCTCTAGTGTGGTCACTGCGTTGACACTGGGCTTTTGCTGTAAGACTGCCTCATCCAAGGGCTGCAGCTGGGGGGAAAGAAGAGAATTGTAGGAAGTGGATGGGGACACTTGTCCCTATAAGTGACTCCAGCCACTCCTCATGGCAGAGGCAGAGTACAGCCTTTCTGGGTTGCCCCCACTCAACAGAGCCCTTGCCACTTAGCTGTCCTTAAGACCCAGGAAAACCTTACCAGATGCCCTCCCTGCTGCTTGACCCAGGGACAAGGACATCCTTGGCTGGCCCCTCAGTCCCCAAGGCCCACTGACCCACCTCCCCACCCCCGCACCTCCACGCTGAGCAGAGCCGAGACACAGGCCTCTGAGGCATCACAGATGGCGGTCAAGTCATGGCCTCCTTCCAGGGCCAGCACCACCCGACCCCCTGCCAACGTCATCAGCTGCCTGGTCAAGTGGCCAAAACCTTTGGGGGTGGGTAGAGGAAAAAGAGGATGTAATGGTTAAAAGATACTTCAGTGATGGGCATGTGAGTTCTGTTTATGACAGCATCACCCCAAGAGGAAAAAAACCAGAGGTGGGACAAATAGCACGAAAGATGGTGGATTTAAACCCATATATATCCATAATAAAATTCAATGTAATGGACTATTTGTTCCACTGATGATAAAAAGTAGGAGCGTGGCTTAAAAATTCCTGTTATGTGCTTGCTGACTTGTGAGGAACCACTAGCACATTAGGCATCAACCAGCTCCATCCCTAGGGCTCCAACAGGAGAAACAGTCCCACTCCCCCCCACCCTTGCCTGCTAGTCCCTCCCAAAACCAAGGTTGGCCAGAGAGCATGGGAGGAACTGCTGGGATTAATCCCAATCCTAGACCTGCCTCAAGGAGTTCTGAGGTGGCGCTGTGGGATAAACCACTGGACCACATGGCCAGCAGTTCATACTCACCAGCTGCTCCTTGGAAACCCTAGACGGGGTCACTATGAGTCAGCACTGACTTGATGGCACTTTGCCACCGATATACAACAAACAGCTCTCCTCCCCCTAACCTCAGCAGCCCCCTGTGTCCCTGTCCTCACTAGTCCACACCCTCTCTCATTCCCCAGCAGGCTCACATCTGGCTGTGACAGAGTAGCCACCCAGTGGAGATAGATGTCCCTCGACAGCATCAAACCCGGCAGAGACCAGGACCACATCAGGAGAGAACTCGTGGGCAATGGGCATCACCACTGTCCTGCAAAGGGATAGCTTGAGCTGACCTGATGGCTGGGCCAGGCCTTGCCCTCCCCCAGCTCTCCTCCCAGACAGCCCCCCTCCACCCACACCAAACTGAGTGCCTCTGCCCTCCCACAGTGAGACAGGGGCTCCCCACCCCTCCCGCACCCTTCTCCGCCCCCACCTGAAGGCTGTCAGGTACTCCACGTCTCCGATGGGGGGATCCACACCTCCCGTCCATGCCACGTTCACATTGTACCCCATGCCCGGCCCTCCGCCAACCTGGCACCAGGGTGGGGAGGGGATTATTCTCTCCCTGCCAGGAGATCCCAGACATCACCCGCCACACTACTGCCTCCCGTCCTCACTGACCTCAGAGGGGCCGTCAGACTAACAGTCCTCCCACTAAGAGCCCAGACTCCCTGGGTACCAGCATCACCACCATCCGCGCTCCGCTCCTACTCTGCTGCCTCCCAAAGGGCCCCATGTTTGGGCCTAGGAGCTGTACCTCTTCCGGTGCCCCGCTGCCTGGAAAGAAGTTCCCGTTGTCGTAGCGATGCAGGGAGATGTAGAGCACAGAGGGATCGTTATAGAAGGCTTGCTGAGTACCATTACCATGGTGGATGTCCTGGAGATATGGCATCAGGAAAAGGGCCAGACTTAGATCCACCACTCCCACCCTCTGGTGAGCTTGGAGATGCAGTCTACTGCTAGCTACAATGTGAGTCACCCACATCGCTCAACCAGGGTCTATGAGTATGTGACATGACACCCTGAGGAGACATGCAGAGCCCTGGGAATCCATTCTACTTAAAAGATTTGGGAAAAACACCAAGGCAAATTAGTAAGAAATTAATTTTACATAAACATTGATTTTGAAGAATCCAATGTGTGCATAAAATTTTAGGGCAAAAGGTGGACTTTAGAGCAGTGTCACCCCTACTGAGCGTGGCTCCTGGCCCTTCCCCGGCTCAGGGTTTGAGAAGCCAGAGCACAAGTATTAGGACCAAAGACCTGGTATGAAATCCAGTCCCAACTCTCCGAGCTATGTGACCGTGGGTAGGTCACCCAAATAGCTCATTCTCTTAGAAACGGACATCATGAAATAGACAACATGATTCCTATGACAAGAGGTGACCAAGACCATCAGTGTGGTTCTACAGCCTGGCACACACCCATCATGCCCAACAGTGTTCGCTACCATTCAGGGCATGAAATCCCCTCACAGCTGCCTGAGGCTGAGTGTGGGGGCAAAGATGGAGCAGGGACTCCCCATGAGGAGGAGGGAGCTCTGCGGGAATGCAAGGATGGGCTGACTGATGCTCTGGCAGCAGGCATGTGAGGTGAGTCAACACACCGGCGGATGAGTGGGCTCCCTGGAGGCGATGTTATGGAGGGGGCTTCCCTGGTCCCAGCTCTACCTGGCCCTGCCCAGCCCCCAGCAGCCCTTTGCCTACCCAGTCCACAATGAGGACCTTGCCGATGTTCAACTTTTGCTGCAGGAGTTTCGCTGTGATGGCTACGGAGTTGAAGAAGCAGAATCCCCTGAGGGGGGTGGGGAGGAAAAGAGGGTGGGGAGGTCAGCTTCAGTGTGACTTTGACTCTCTGGGCATCTGCCTGGCTGAGTGGGTGTGGGGCTGAGGGCACACACTCTAATGCAGGGATGGTGGTGGAAGAGGGCACTTACATGGCTGTAGATTCCTCAGCATGGTGTCCTGGGGGCCGGATGATAGCAAACCCATTCTGAAGAGGTGGCAGGCAGGGACAGACAGGAGCGCCAGATGGTCAGAGGGATAGACACAGAGGAAGAAAAGTCCAAGCCAGGCAAGGAAGAGAATATAGATCAGAAAAGCATATTCAACACAACACTTCAAACATCAACCCGGCCTGCTGGGCAGGCCGGCACCACCTCTCCATCTCTGTTCCTGAAACATCCATGAGAGAGACCTCCACGTGCTGGGGCCTCTTGGTCAGCCCCCTCCCTTACTCCTTACTCCCTTAACTAGCCCTGCAAAACCTACTCCCCACTCCAGCCCCTAAGAGTTGAGGTAGCAAGGGACAGAACTTGACTGAGGGGAAGGCCAACACTGCCCCATCCTCCACTCCTGAGGATGCAGGTGCAAGCCTGGGATGCCTCCACCCCCAGGACACACCCACCTTGAGCTCTCCAGCAGCTACTTTGAAGGCTAGCTCCACCAGGCAGCCCACCGCCATTCGTACTGCACTGGAGGAGTGCATTTCATTCCACACGGTGTCACTGTCTACCTGCGGGGGGCGGGGGCAAGATTGGGTGGAGGCGGATACTCGGACAGCTGACCAGCAGCCAGGGAGAGGCCCACCCACTCCCACTGGTGTGCACTCTACTTACCCCAATGCCCCCACATGGCAGCATGGCGTACATTTTCTGGCTGATGGGGCCTGCAGGGAAGACAGCATTATTCTGGAAGTTGCCTTGACTTGGGGTCTGAAGAGGGCAGTGAGTTCAGCCACCAAAAAAAGAAGGCCTGGTCCAAGCTCAGGCCAGGCCTCCACACGCTATGCCAGTTAGAATCTGTCTGTCCCACTGAGAACAGGGGGACATCCTACCTCTAGGGGCAGATGGCATAGAGAGACGACCATGATAAGTTGGCAAGAGAAGCAAACCGCTCCCCTGTCACCAAACTCGACTCTGTCACCTGTCACCACCAGCTTGCTCTGTTCCCGCTGTATTCTGTGGCTATGCCTCTGACAGCATCACACCCGTGCCACCCAAGCCAAGGGAACAACTGTGCTTACCCTCAGGACCCACCTGGCTACCTGACAGCCCCTCCCCAGCCCAGGCCCACCCAACACCCTGTGGCTCACCTAGCAGCTTCTTGCTGTCCAGCTTCTGTCGGTTGAGGGGGCTGGTCCCATAGAGCAGAGTGTGGTACTCGGAGTGCACCGTCTGGATCTCATCCAATGTGGCCTTGCGGCCCCGGACCCGCTACCAAGAGAAGCAGGAGGAGGGGTCACTGTAGGCCCCACTTTTCAGATGCCCAGGCCCTGCCCACTGCCCCACCTCCTAGAGCCTAGGGAGCCACTTTCTGGCTTAAGGAGATCCAAACATTTTTGAGAAAGTGTGCCTCACTCTCCTGGTGCCCTCCTCACTCAGCTGGGAACCCTGGGGGGAAGCAAGCTGCAAGAGGATGTCCAGGGACTGGTGCCAGATTGGGTTGTAAAAAAGGATGAAGAACCAGAGAGAGAGAAACGAAGCCTTTTAGCAATTTGAGTCGAGGACTGACGGTAGGGGCACCTACCTCGCACTTGCTCAGCAGGCCCGTCTCCTGCAGCCGAGACCAGATGCTCTGGATCCGGCCGGCATGCTCGGGGTGCACGTGTGTGTTCCCACACATGCACTGGTGCTTTAGCATGAACGTGTCATAGACCACACCTGGGGCAAACGGATGTGTTGGCTGCTGCAGCCCAGGGTGCAATCTGGCCCAGCAGACATCCTCTGCAGAGCTCACCAAATTCTCCCCAAGCACCCAGGCGACCCTCCCACACCTGCACCCCCTCCTCAACACCCCCTAGTCAGCCTCAACACCCCACTGACTTTGATCTCCCACTGTGCTCACAGCACTGAACGCACCTCCACCCTAGCAGCCTATCCTGCTTCCCACTACTTGCTACTCCCCTTCCTGTGCACTTCCCCACACCCCCACTGGAAAGATGCAACCATTCTCAGAGCCCCAAGCCCTGCACATGGTGACTGCTTGGGAAGGGCTTTCTGGACCCGAGCAACTGAGTCCATATTCCTGACCTCCCAGGAGGAAGGATGAGACCCTGCTGAGACAATGGGTTCTCTCTACAGGAGCTTCAGGGCTGGGGGGTGGCAGTGCAAATCAGGAGTTCCCTCAGTGGTGGGGGGACCAAAAGAGATGCTTTGAGGGATAGGGGGCTGACCGCCCTCCCAGCTGGGAGACAGCAGCTATAGGGGGCTGTTGTGCACAGGAAGAGAATGAAGAGGTGAGGCCCCCACCTTGAGCCTCACAAAGGAAGAGCACAGCAGGGAGTGGTGAGGCTCACCTGTGGTAAAGAGGTGCTTGGTGGGCTGGTCTGTGGGGCTCTTTATGCCCCCAGGGGCAGCGGGTGAGGACTGAGTGCGGCCCAAGGTCTGGTGGGGCACAGTGACCAAGCTGAGGGGTGCCTGGTACACCTGTAGTGGCTGCAGTTGCTGGGCCTCTGAGAACACCTGGGAAGAAGGAGCCAGGAGGCACCTGGGTAAGGCTCAGCCCACGATGAAGTGAGGGCAGGTATCATAGGGCCTCCAGCAAGGTCCAGATTCAGCATTTCTCTTCCAAGCCTCCAGTTCCCCAGCTCCTCCCCTTCCTCCCTCCAGGGACAAGAGATGCTCCAGCCCTCAACATCAGGAGATGGTGAGGGATGGGGGGACGTGATGAGTCACACCAAAGAGCAGCATTGAGGTAAGAGGCGTTTGGAGGGGGCGGGATGAGTCAGGCCTGAAAGGCTGTGTCCGCAATGAATGGAGGGAGTGCGTGCGTGCATGTGTGCGTGCGTGCTAGGCGCAAGGCAGACTGTAGTAGCAGTGGGGGCGTGTGTGTACACACGCGCACAGGCGCGCACAAAGACCGACGCACAGCCTGCCCTACGCAGGCAGACATGCAGACACACATAGTCACAAGCACACACACACACACAAAGGCAGGATAGTCACACACAGCCTTTGGGAGGGGGCTGTCAGACAGAGACCCAGACAGGGCTCGGGGACCAACACAAGCGGGTTTTATCCCTTCGCCCCTTTCCCTCCTCTACACAGACAGGGAGAAGGAGAAGAAAAGGCAAGAGCAGAAAGAGAGGGAGGAAGGTGGACAGAGGGCTGGCTTGGGCCAGGAGGGACAGGCACCTTTTTGTAACCAGCACTGGACTCTTCCAGATCAGGTCCTTCCTCAGCGCCACTCTCGCCTTCCTCATCCTTGACCTGGATACAATCCTCCTCCTCCTCCTCTTCCTCCTCCTCGTCTTCTTCCAGGTCCTCCTGGGTGCTCTCACTCTCGGTGGAGCCTTCCCGGGGCATGGTCAGGGCTCCATCCCCCAGCAGCGCCTCCTGATGCTCTGTCAGTTCCTCCTCTGTCTCCTCAGGGTGGGTAGTGGGCTGCCGAGGCAGTTCTCCAGTCTTGGTGAGGATCTGGGAGCACAGTAGAGGGGTACATAGCAGCTGGGTGGAGGAGCAGTGACAACCAGTGGCCCCGGAACTTTTCTCCCCGGATCCTGAGCCCCCATGTCAGCAGATCCAGCAGACTCAGCCAGGAACACCCTGGGTTTCCGCGCCCATGTGTGTGCTGCCCAGCCCGGCCAGGCCCCTCACCTCTCCCGTCTCACCTTGCCCAGCTGTAGCTGCTGCTGTTTCTGCTTCTCCAGGAACTGCTGATGCTGCTGCTGCATGACCAGCTGCTGCAGGGCCTGGGGACTCTGAGGCAGCGGCGACGACTGAGTGCGGCTCAGGGGCCGGTGTCGGGGGAGCTTGCCCACCGCCCGCATGCTGGTGGCCACGCGTTCACTTGTCACCAGTGGGGACTGCCCGTGGAGCGGCACTGTCAAGTAGGGAAGGGGTAAACCTTACCGTCAGGGTGCCAGACCCCCATCCCACTCCAGGAACACAGTCTCTTACACCTACCACATTGGCAGGAGCCTGGAGTACCCTGCCCCAAATCTGTGCCCCATTCTTCTTCCTCCCCAGGACTGAACAGTATGACAGCTCAGAGCCACTGCCTCCAGCCTGCCTTCCCAGATCCACCAGTCTCTCCTTTCCATTCAGTGAATTGATTGCACACACGGTCTTAGGCTTTCCTTGTTAACAATGAATAGTTTCTCTCAAGCAGAATAAGACCTTCTGTCAAGCAGGGAAGCCCTGGGGGCCAGACCATGTGTCTTTCAAGCAACCCCCTTCTAATGCCAACAGGTACTTCAGGACTTACTGCTAAGGTTCTGCTGTCAATACCATAACCCTTAGCAACCTGTGACTAGGCATTGAAAGTGTGCCTTAATAGGGAAATACATACTGGGTTTCCAAGACTTGACATTAAAACAAAAGTCTCATTGATAATTCTTCATACGGATTGCAGGTAAAAGTGATATTTAAGATACATTCTGTTATTAAAATTACTTTCTTTTGCTTATGTATTTTTTAATGTGTCCACTAGCAAATATAGCCTTACGTATGAAGCTTGTATTCTAAGATGGGGTTTCAAAAAGTTTGCGGAAAAATGGAATAAAAAGAGACTGGAATACTTCTGTGAGCTTCATGAAGCCCACTCATACACCTAAGGGGCAGTGTGGCTCTGGAGCATAAGCCCCTGAGGGCAACAAGTCTGATCGAGAACAGAGCCTGGCACATTGTAGGCGCTCAGTCAATGTTTGTAGAATGGACGGTGCTGTTGGGGGACCTGGGATGTGTCTCTGGATGCTGCTACCTAACCATTGGTCTTGGTAAGCGCCATCGAGTCAGTTCCGACCCACAGCAACCCCGTATAGGGTTTCCAAGGAGTCACTGGTGAGCTTGAACCACTGACCTTGCAGTTCAAACGGCTTGGCAGTCTAGTGCATTAATCCAAAGCGCAACACCAGGACTCCCCCAGAAAAGACTCCCAACTCCCACCCGACCCAGTGGCACAGTGGCCACCCACTCACCAGCGATGAGGGTGCTCTGCTGCCGGGCCTGCTCCAACAGCAGCACGTGCTGCAACAAGGAGGCATGCCCGTGGGGGCTGGGGTCGCCTTCCAGTGCCACGCCCAGCAAGCAGCCTGGGATGGAAGAAGTGCTCATGAACTTGCCAGTCAGCGCACCACCCTGCCGCAGGGACTGGAGGGCCTGCCTCTCGGCTTCTTGCTGCGTGGACAGCTTCGGGGAGGCCTGGGAGTGGGAAAGGCAGGGATGGCAGGTCAGGGAGGAGTTGAGAATGCCTCCAGTGCTGCCAACTTCAAACCAGCAGCCCTCATCACCTTCCCAGCCCCAACCTCTGAGGGGCCATCTGATCCCACTCAGACCCTTGGAAGGACCAAGCCCTCAGCTCCAGGGAGAAGAGGGGGTGTGTGTCCTGTACTTACAGTGAGGTGCGAGTTGGTGACGGTGACGGTGGCCTGCAGCCCTAGGGAGATGTTGGGCAGAGAGGGGGACGTGTAGAGGCTGAACTGGTTGGGGGAGCTGTCCAGAGGGAGGGCCCGGTGCTGGGGAAGCATCTGGGGAGCAGTCGGGAGAGACAGGCATGAGCATGGGCAGAGGAGATGGCCATGGAAGGGTTGAGGCCCAAGTTTCTGAATGGTGCCCTGCTCCCCGCACCCAGCGTCCCAACTAGAGGTGATGGAGAAATCAGGGCCCTTCACAGGTCTCTCAGGACACCAAGCCCAGTCAGGGACCCTCCAGCCCATCCAGTCAGGCAGAGGTCTCTGCTTGGCACTCTCAGCAAGACAGGAAAGAGCTTCCAAGAAAAGGGAGGAGCAGCTGTGTCCCCACCCCACCCTGCCCTTAGCTGGGCCTGTACCTCGGTGGGGATGTTGGGGACTGAGCCAGTAAAGCCGTTCTCAGCGATAGTGCTGTGGGAGCCGTTGGGAGAGCTGGGACCAGAGCCTGGTGCGCTGTTACATACGGAGGACACTGCGGGAGAAGTGGGTGTCACCTAGACCTGCTCAGAGTCACTGCCTACACTCAGGCCCTCAGAACAGGGACACAAGAGGAGTCCTTACCTCCAGGCCCGGCACCTGTGATCTCAACAGCTCTCTTCTTAAAGGTGCTAATGATAGTGCCATCCTTGCGGCGTAGGAGAGGACTGCTTCTCCGCTCAGCTACCTTCTGCTTTAGCCTTGAACGCACTTTCAAGTTGGGTTCAGAAGCTTGGGAGAAGGTAGTCATGGTTCAGAGACATGCCCCACACCTGGGCACACACCTGTAGCCCAGCTGTATCACAGCAGCAGCCCTTCCCTCATCACAAGCTCTGAGGGATCTCATTCCCAGGAGGCCAGTGGGACACTCACCTGTTTTGCGGAGGGGAAAGTCATCGCGGCTGTCGTAGGGCCCAAGCAAAGGCAGTTTGTAGGAGGGAGGCGTCCCAGGGGGGCCGCTCTGGGGAGGGGAACTCTGGTCCAAAGAAGCATGGTGGGCTCCCCTGTAGAGGGGACAGAAGAAGAGGGTAGGATGCTGTTGACTGCTTCTGAATCAGTCATCTGGCAGTCTATGTTTATGAAGCCCACCGTGTGTAACTAATAAACTAGGTGCCACCAAACTGTTTCCAATTCCAATTCACGGCAGCTCCACATGTGTCAGAGTAGAACTGTGCTCCACACGGTTTAACGGCTTTCTGAAGTAGATCACCAGACCTTTCTCCATAGTTGCCTCAGGTCAGATTCAAATCTCTAACCTTTCTGTTAGCAGCCATGCACTTAAGCCCTTCAACTTTTGTGCCTCCCAAAGACTCCTTCCCATTGTGTGTAGGGACAGGAAATGGATCTTGGGGAGAGCAGTCAGGAGAAACCAGGGCTGGGGAGGGTCTCATCCCCTGGGAGAGACTGAGGTTTTACCAGCATTTGGGGTGTTGCGGAAGGGAATGGTTGAGACCGCCCGGAGTGGGCTCCTTTGACTTCGACAAGAGGAATTCCTGGAGCCTCAGCTTCACCTCGGTGCTGGCGATGGCACCTGTGGAACAGGGCACAGCTGGCCTGGGTGCTCAGGGCAAAGGTCCTGTGACTGTAGGCAGGGGGTCCGGGAGGCCCCAGGCCTTACTCTCTTTGCTCTTCTCCTTGTTCCGAAGGATGAGCAGCTGCTGCTCTAGCCGCTGCTTCTCCAGCTCCTCCTGCCGCTGCTGCTCCCGCTGCCGCTGCTGCTCCCGTTCCTGCTGCCTTTTGGCTGCCAGCATCTCCTGCTGCTGCTGCAGGGGTGCAGGGGGAAGAGGCGGGTGAGCCGGGCCCGGGCCGGGGTCGGAGGTCTCAGTGACCCCCCGCGCCCCCCTCGCTCACCTTGAGGTGCTTCTGCAGCTGGACCTCGTGTTGCCGGGTCAGGTGGTCATGCTGCTTCTGGAACTCGGCAAACAGGAGCTGCTTCTGCAGCTGCTGCTGCTGCTTGAGGGCCAACAGCTCCTGCTGGAGTTGCTGCTCCCGCAGTGCAGGGTCCACGGGGCCAGCCAGAGCCCCCCGAAGCTCCACAGGGCTGGGGCTGCCTCCACTGCCACCCCCCAAGGAACTGGGCATGACTGCAGGCAGTACTGGTTTCACCTCCACTGTGGGGAGAGGGGACAGAGAGAGTCAGTGGGCCTGGGGCCCAGGGAGCTACCAGACAGGACTTGTAGAAGGTGGCCTGCCCAGTGGTCCTTCCTTAAGTGATATGGCGCCATGGGCATCTATAACAGGAAGCAGATGGAGAAGGAGGAAGCCTAGATTCAGCACGAGGTCATTTTCACTGAAGTTAACAGCACTGAGTACTCATGGGCCAGCATTTGATATGAATTACTCACTTACAACTCATCACTACCCATGAAGTATGCACTATTATTACCCCATTTTACTGATGAGGAAACAGAAGTTTAAATAATTTGACCAATACAGCCAAGTAAAAGCAGAGTTTGTTAATTGTTGCAAAAAAAATGTACAGCACGTTTGCCAATTTAACATTTTTCAAGTGTACAATTTAGTTAGTACAATCAATTACACTATACAACCTTATTGTGCACCCATCACCAATAATCACTGTCAAACTTTCCAGCCAACTTCGGCCTCCTCCCCTCTCTCACCCCTACCCATAAAGAAGCCTGTACTAAAAGACTTACTGGGAACAGAGGTGGCTTATAGAATGGGAGGGTCTGGCAGCCAGGGCCCTGGGTAGACCTGGAGATCCTTACTGTCTCCCCTGTTCTCTGACCCCTAACCAGCGTGGGCAGAAGGAGTAGGAGGTGGTGGCTCTGGGGATGGGGAGTGAGGTGAGAACAGGGGGCTTCAGGGAAAGGGGGTTCAGGGCAGCACCATGCCAGGGACAGAGTGGGGTGGGAGGCTGGGAGTCAGACTGGTTTCCTTTGCCGGATTATCTCCTTTCAACAGTTTTATTGTAATTACCCTGAAAATGCCTCTATATATAGAGTGAGCCAAACAGCAGCTGTGCCTGGGGGGTGGGGGGGTGGGCAGGGGGGGAGTAAGAGAATGGGCGGGCAGGAGAAAGGGAGAAGGTGGGAGGAGGAGACAGGAAAGGAAAGGGACTCAGACAGGAAGAAGAGTGATGGGGAAGGGGAGGGCTGAAGCTGGGGCAGAGATCACAAACTCCAGGGAAGGGGGAGGGGTGGGACCTGCAGGGGGCCCCAAGGCCTTGGGTCTAGGCCCCCAAGTGGACAATGGGCCGAGGAGCCCTAGGGAGTGGCCAAAGGTTCCAATGCCTTATGGGAAGACTGGGTCTTGACCTCTTGATTCCTGTACACTGTTGTCTGGTCACTTCCCACCACTGCCTGTTGCCAGAGCAACTGGGCAAACACCAGGCCAGCAGGGAGCCCCAAGCCCAGCCCACACCCCACAACGCCTCCTGACACCAGCAGGAAGGAGGAAATGAAGGAGGCAGGACTGACCCCATCTTGTTTCTTTTCTACTTCTTTCTCCAAAGAAAGCCTTTACTTCTGCTGCTCCAGCCCAGGGAGGCCCCAGCGAGCTGGGATGACTCTCCTGTGACCAAGGAGCCCCTCCAGCACAGGCCTGGACAGGGGTGGGCCCTGAGGGCTGCCAGTGTCTTCTGCTCTTGTTTTGTCTCACCAAGGTGGGCTAAGGAATGAACTAAGGGAGGCCAGATCTATGGGGTCTCTCTGGGGACCAGGCACAGAAGGTCACCCAGGCCGGGGCCAGGTCTATAGAGGGGTTCAATCAAGCCTGAAGGCAGCCTCTGGGGGCCCTTGGCAGTAGGGGAGAGGAGAAGGTGAAGCCCCAAAGCCACCCCACAGCTCTGCTAGGCACGTTCCTTTGTGGTTTGCCTGCCAGCCGCATTGACGACTCTGTGGCCAGGAGGCCAGAGCCACATCTGCAGGAGAGGCCAGATGTGGCCAGGAGGGTGGGGTCACTCACTCACTTTCCCTCCAGACCCATGTCCTGCCCCAGCAGCAGGAAGAAGGGCCTTTCTGAAAGCGACTGGTCCCAAGCCAGAGTGAACAGCAGGGTGGCAGTAAGGAGTTGGGGTCTCCCCAGTCCCTGTAATGCTCAGCAAGGCCCCCAGCAGGCAATGGAGCTCACTGTGCACAGGAAAGAAAGGTGACCCTGGCCCATGGCATTCTGATCACTACGCCAGCCAAGTGATAGACAGACTTCAATCTGCTGCTTCAGGCAGTGCTGAGGAGGAAGCAGGCGCCAGGCCCGCCCACCCACCTGAGCAAGGGCAGTCCTGGCTTCCAGCAGGTATCCTTGCCTCAATCTGGAGCTGAGACCAGGCATGGTGCTTTCCCTCAAAAAAGGGCGTAGACTCAGGAAAGGGAGATCTCCCGCCACCGCCACCACTGCCACTGCCACTGCCGCTGCCCCTACCGCCACCCCGCTAGAGCAGCTGTAGCAGAGCCACCCTGCCTGCAGTGGGGACCGCAGCCCCATTGGTATGCAGGTGGTGGGGCTGTCCGACGGCTTAACCATGGCTGATTCGCATGCAAGCAGGAAGTGTGGGTGACTGGAAAACATGAACTTGCAGGGCCTGGGGCACCTGAGCAGCGTGTAGCACCCAAGAGTCTGCCCAGGGGATCATGTGGGGCAGCTGGGGTCAAGGAAGGACAGCGGTGGGCACAAAAGCCCCTGAATGTAGTCTGTGGAGCAAGAATGTAGAGCCTGGCTGGCCGGCCTGGTACCCCCTCAGGATCTGTGCCCTCTGTCAGCTTGGCATGAGCAGGCCA
This sequence comes from Chrysochloris asiatica, assembly GCF_000296735.1. NCBI lineage: Eukaryota > Metazoa > Chordata > Mammalia > Afrosoricida > Chrysochloridae > Chrysochloris > Chrysochloris asiatica. The sequence goes on from NW_006408525.1 coordinate 29,775,744, forward strand.
GGTGGCAGCAGCTGCCATCAGAACCAGGCACCTGAAGGGGAAGTGGGTGTGTTATGAGAGGAGGAAGAGGCTCTTGGCCGCCTCCTGGTGGGCCAAAGAAGGTTGAAGGCCCTCAGGAAAGAAAGGGAAGAGTAGGTCGGGTACAGGTCCCTAAGGGGGACCACTGGTTGGAAGTTCAAGACGACCAAGAGCCCTAATAAAAGGCCAAGGATGGGCTCAAACAGGCAGCCAAGGCCCTAGGTTTTGCCCTCACCCATGTCTCATGGTGACAGAGAGACAAAGGGCACAGAGAAGAGACCATATTGCCAACACGGCGACCCCTGCAGGGGGAGGAGATGCTCTAAGGACAGATCTGGGAGCAGACCCCGGGTCATACTACCTGCCTCTGCTCCATACTCTTCCCCTTCCAGGGGACTCTGACCACTCTTCCTGGGAGCAGCAGCACCAGGAACAGGAGACAACAGCATCCTGTCCCCGGCCTTCTGCAGGATTGGCTCCCACTGTCTCCATGGAGAAGCCATGCCCAGGTAGCTGGGAGGGGGCTTCATGCTTCCAGCCATTGGAGCAGTCCCACAATATCCCTACAATCCCACTCCAGGCTCTAGTTTAGAAGAGTCTGCCTGGCCAGCACATGGGTACCTGGGCAGTAGTAACATCTTAGTGGTACTTCATTTCTACCCAGCTGGGCCTCCATGACCCCATCAATCCAATGAAGGCTTCCAAAGCACATCAAGGCACGGCCTGGCTCCCTGGGGAGACGCCACAGGTGCTGATGGGGGCAGGAGGGGATGCTACTCGCGCCAGCACAGCACAGCCTTAGGTTAGCAAGAGGGTGTCCCAGCAAAGGGTCACTGCCCCCAAGCTGACCAAGGGCTGTGGGGCATGAAGAACAGGTTTCAGCAGTGCCTTGGGGAAAAACTACAAAATAAATCTAGCTGCCCAAGCAAGGCCAAACCTATCTCACTGCTTGGAACGCACTACAACCCGTATCCAGCACTAGGCCTTTCATGGAGATACTGTCTCCAACCTCCAAACCCTGCGATCCACACTCTGGCCAGAGAGCAGGAAAGTGGCATCTGACTTCCTGTTAAGGATTGAATTGTGTTTCCTAAAAGATTCCACTAATTTCGTTTTTCTACCAACTTTTTGAAGCCCCATCAGATATGTGTTGTAAATCCTAACCCTTATAGTCCAGAACCAAACCCACTGCCATCAATTCGAGTCCAATCCTATAGAACAGAACTGCTCCATAGACTCCAAGGCTGTAAACCCTTACGGAAGCAGGTTGCTACATCTTTTTCCCACAGAGCAGCAGCTGTGGGTTCAAACCACTAAGCTTTCGCAGTTAGCAACGGGCTGCTTTAACCACTGTACCACCAGGGTTCCTTCTAACCCCTGTATTTGTGGTTACACTCCCATTTGGAAAGGGTTTCGTTGGTTATGTTAAGAGTGTTATTGTTAAGTGACATCGAATCGGTTCCAATTCATAGCGACACTGTAGGGTTTCTGAGCAGCGGCTGGTGAGTTTGAACCACCAACCTTGTTCAAACTGACCTTATGGTCACGTGTTTATCCTACAGCACCACGGGTGTGTTTTAAGCCAATCACCTTTGAGATATAAAAAGCAGATTAGAATATAAAAGAGATAGGGGAAGACTGATGCCAAGTCACACGAAGATCACTGAGGGACAAGGACCCTCCCCCAGAGGTGATAGAGAAAGTCTTCCTCTACAGCGGGCTCTCTGAATTCAGACTTAAAACCTCCTAAACTGTGAGAAACCAGTTTGTTAAAGTCGTCGTCCTCTTGTGGCATTTCTATTATGCTGTTAAGTGCCATGGAGTCGGTTCCGACTCATAATGACCCTACATAGAGTTTCCAAGGAGCAGTTGGTGGATTTGAACCACAAACCTAGGTTCAAACTGACCTTGCAGTCTAGTGCTTAACCTACAGTGCCACACAACTCCACGAATAAATGAAGCAAGTCCCCTGAAGATGCCTTAGAGGAAGGGGGAGACATAGTGAGAAGCTTAGAACCTGGTTTTAGAAGGCCTGCTCACAGGAGCCACTAGACACAGAAGCCTGCCGGGTGCACAGAGGAGGCGGCAGAGGCACATTAAGCTGTTTGGAATGTCCACATGAGCCAAAAATGAGGCCGCTGAAGATAAGCCCTGGATCCGAGAAGCTGCCTTAGGAAGGAAAAAAAGCAGTGGAGGGGGGTGAAAGGGACCTTTAAGATCATCTACTTCAACCCCTGCCTCATACAGATGAGGAAACCAAACCTCGAGAGGCTGCCTGCCCTGTGGAAGACACCACAAACTAAGAAGAGGCCGAGCAGGGGTGGGAGCCCAGGTGTCCCAACTTACAGCGCAGGCAGGTTCCCCTCTTCACATAAACATGTGCAGTCTGCGTGGAGACTCCCAGCCACCAACACTGCTAACTGTCCCCTTGGAGGGCAGCCCCCACAGCCCCAGCACTCCTTCACCAGGCTGGGGAATCCGTAGCTTCTTCCAGAGTTTAATTACCCCATACTGTATGCACTGGGGCTGCTAACCACAAGGACAGCAGTTCAAACTCACCTGCTGCTACTTGGGAGAACTATGAGGTTACCTGCTTCCAAGATTTACAGCCTCGAAAACTCTATGGAGCAGCTCTACTCTGATCTATAGGGTCCCTTGAGTCAAAATCAAATGGATGGCCATGCGTTGTTCCCTCTGCAGAATGGGCAAAGGCTCTTGTCGCTGTCCTGGCCTCAAGGGAGTTTGGAAGAAGGCAGAGAACAGTATTTCAAAGTCCCTGGCTGATGACGCCAATGACCCCTCCCCACCAAGGATAGCTTTCCCATGATCTATTTCTGGGTTCTGACAGGCCTAGCAAGGCCAATTTAGACTCAACAGGTTCTGCCACCATTCAGATAGATACTGCCACACGTGCAAGCTGGGTATGATTCTCACCTAACAACTTTTGCAACTCCTCATTAATGTGCATGAGCACACGTCACCTAATGGTTAAGAGCCAGGAGTATGGAGTAAGAGAGCGCCAGGGTTCACATCAGGCTCCGCCACTTATAGGGCAAAGCAGTAAGTTCCGACCTGTGCTCATTCAGACATCTGTGAAATGGGAGTAGTAATAGTACCTGCCTCCCAAAGTTGCTAGGCTCCAGAGAGATAATCCATGCAGAAGAGCTTGGCCCAGGGCCCAGTAAGATCTCCAGAGATGCGAGTCAGGGCTATTATTAATGTGCTGGATCCCTGAATTACAGGTAGTCCCTGGATTATGACGATTTCCATTCCTAAAGTCTGTCTTTACGTTGACTTCGTACATAAATCGGCATAGTAACGTTAATACCTACTATCAGTCAGATATTCATATTAGAATATATATAGCACATAGCATGGTTTTCTATACACAGAAATGTTAAAGAAGCACTTCCAGATACACTAAAACATAATATTATTATTAATAATAATGTCATGATTCACATGGCAAAGTAGCATCCATTTGTTATTATGAACATTTGCACAAGGGGACTTTAAAAAGTTCATAGAGAAATTCCATTATCTTTTTAATTCCAGTTTTCCATGATCTTTAGAAGCTCCCTCTTCAGTGCCTTAGATTTTGAACATACAAGGCTTTATTACACTTGGTCTGTAGTTACTGACTGGATGGTGACACATACAAAACCTAGGGGACTCCCTGGAGCAGGAACTCTACATAGTTCTGGTGTCCTGGACCTCTTTGGCAGCTTAGTGAAGCCCACAGACTGCTTTGCAGAATAAAGTTTCTGGAATGCACAAGATACTTAAATTTATAGGGGACCAAGTTCACACACAGCTTGGATTGTTCCTAAGAATGTCAGGATCAGAATGAGGTCTTAGCTTGTGTTTCAGACTATCCTAAGGTCACTCTGTGGCCAAGAGCTAATCAAAGTGGTCAGCAGTTATGTCCCAATGCCACATCTGCCACGCTACCTGTAGGAAGGGTCATTCTGTCTGCCCCTCTGCAGTTTGGCCTACAACAGTGGGCTCTGTCCCTCAAAAGCCTTACTAACTTAGCACAGCCTGCTCTCAGGGCTCCCAGCTCAAACAGAAATTCTAGCTCAGTTCCCATGTCCTCACTGTGCCCCACTGCAGGCACTATCTCTTTCCCAGTACATCCTTCCAGGAAGAGGGCTCGGGAAACCCTAAGTCTCTCTTCTCTTCAAGCAGAAGGAACATGAAAAATGCTTTCAGAGATGAATGATTCAAATGTCGATGGGCCCCAGAGCTCCTCAACTCAACATGCAGTCGACAGAGGAGGAAAGTGAGGCCAGAGAGGGGGTATTTATCCAAGGTCACCTGAAAAGAAGGTGGAGGAACCAGGACTTAATCCCAAATCTGGCTCCTTCCCTGCCTCCCACTGGAAAACAGAAGGGAAGCTCTGACGGCAGCTATGAAACTTAATGAGAGTTGGAATGAGGAGCCAAGCTCTGTACTAAGCATCCAAGATCTAAACAAAGGCATCAAAACCCCAGAGTCTGGGAGTGCACAGGAGCAAAGGGCTAACCCTTGAGGCAGACTATGACTCTGAAGGGGTTCAAGCCTAGGGGACACACAGCCCTGAGGAAGCACAAACTGTTTCTAATTGATGGAGATGAACTTAAGTCTCTGGTCTCAGGATGCTATCAGGAGCAGTAGACGCCCTTCTCCAGACCCAGCCATTTCCAGAAAATACTTGGGCACAGAGCTACAGGCAATTAAAAGGCACATTAACCGTTGAGAGTCTGCAGCTGTTGCTGGGACTGTGTGCTTCACACCTGGGGTGGGACAGCAGGGGCTCTAGAGTACAACCCAGCCCTGAGCACTCAGCAGGGCATCCTGCCGGCATGGCCTCTTGCCATAATCCCCCACCCCGACTGGGGCTTGGACACCTGCTTCCAGGCATCTCAAAACATCCTCTCCACACTGCCAGGCTGCTGGGAGCTGGACTTGGCTCTGGCCTGGAGTGGGTGCAAGGTCCTTCTATCAGGAGTCCTGAGGCCACCGGGGCCTCCCAGGATTGTTGGTGACACCCACTGGCAGGCTATCGGGCCCCGTAGCCCCTGTCCACATAGCTCTTACTCCATGCACAGTTTGAGATCACTCACACCCAGAACTGAGTATTAAAAATGCTGGTTCCTGGGCAGAATCTAAATTTCTATGGAAGCAAAGTCTGGGGATATGCATTTGAATACATTCTTTGGGGAATTCTGATACAACCAAAAGCTTGAGAAGCCCTCCCCAACAGTGTCCCCCAGCTGCCCGCCCTCCGTCCTACTGCTGACCTGACAGCTGTTACAGCTGTGTGTATGGACACGGTTAATCTGATTTCCTATCTGGCAGCTGCGCAGCAGGGAAGGGACAGCTGAAGCCTCAAAAACAAGAAGAGGGGATGAGGTAGGAGGAGACAGTGGCAAGGGAGGTTGTCTGTGTGAAAGGGGGGTTTCAAATGTTCCTGGCCCCCAGCAACAGAGATTGGGCAGAAATTCCTGCAAGAAGGGAGATGGCAAAGTAGTCCCAAGTATTTACTGAAAACAAAGCCTCCTCTTAGAAACCTTAGGAGCTCGGGAAGGCCAAGCCTAGGGCTTTATTCTCTAGAGGCACACACGGACATGGCCATACATAATGGCTGTGCAGGTTACATACTGCACAAGGGAACCCATTTGAAGGGACAAATTGAGGTGGAAATCTAGTCCACACTCCAGTGCCAAGCTATGCACCCTGACATGGGGATGTAGCCACCTGAAATTAAGGGGCACTTTTTACAACCTTCACAGAAAGAGATTTTCAGAGGGTTAAAAGAGACCCTACACATAGACTTGAGGGTAAAGTCTGGCTGTTACCTTACTCTGTGACCGTGCGTAGGGTCCTTAACTTCTCTGAGCCTTCTTATTGGTAAAAGTTGGCTATAAGATCTTCCTAAATGAAACAAGTTAAGGAGAGCATCTAATACCCTTGTCACTTAATACACACTAATGCTAGTTCCCTCCCCATGCTAGTCTCACCCTTCCTACCTTCCCCGTATCCCCATACCTATACACACCTACACACAGCCAGGCTCTGAAGAGCCTGAATATGAGTCTCCAGGTAAAACCCAAACTCCAAGGCCAAATGACATCCATATTCAAATGTAAATGACATCTAAAGCATCCCTTCCTGGGACAAACAGAGTCACACCCTCTTTCAACAGGGAAAGGGAATGGTATACACACACACACACACACAAACACACACACACACACACACCCATGCCTTCCCATAACACCCTGCACACTGCTCAAGCATTAGCTTGACGTAGTCCAGGACAGGTCCACAGAATGGAGGTCAGGGATTCCCCAGCTCTGTGTCCTTGGGAATCCCACACCAGAGGCCAAGCTCCCAGGCACCCTTAATTGACTCAGGATGGACAGACAGTGCTAGGGTCCTGCTGAATTGTTGGAGGGGAGCCATGCAAAGACCCCTCAGTTCAGGAGAACCTCTGCTCACCTCTAGAAGCTGCAATCTGTCCCTTTCCTCAGGTTGACTAAGGCTCTGGCTCATCCACTAGGACATCTCACCATAGCTGTCTATTCACCAGAGAGCCAAGCCCCAGAATAGAACCCAGGAATCCTGCCATCAGCCTTGGACACCAGCCGCTTCGTTCCATCATTCATTCATCCATGTGCCAAGCACTGTGCTGGGAAAATAGCAGTGAGGAAGGCAGCTCAGAGAATAAGGGACGCCCCTAAATAGGGTTCCAAAGACACACTGCTGGAGGTGACAGGTTGGTACCCACTCTGGAGAGCCTCTCCCCCCCGGGGATACCACCTAAGAAAGCATTGATGGACACCTGCTCTTTCAGCCACAGGCTCTTGCATCCTGTCTGGAGATGGATCAAGAGACAGAGAGGGGAGGCCGAGGGGAGGGAACCACCATGCTGCCCAGGCCCTCACGGCCGGGTTGTTTATCTGGGGTGGATTTTTTTTTAACTCAAAGGTTAAAGCGTTTCTATTTGAAACATCTGTTTACATTCCAGAGTTCAAAAAAAAAACCAAGGGAGCCAAGCTCCAGGCCTATATCTGTCCCCAGCCACGTCACAGACACAGCATCAGAGCTGCGCAGGGGGAACATTCTTAGCCTTGTCCCCGAGCCGCTGAGGTGACTCACATCTCCCTCCTGCCAGCATGGACCACACCACCACTCAAAGGCCAGGCAGTTCCAGGGAAGGACAGGGACCTACAGGGAACTGGCCAGGGGTCTGTGGATGGGGCAGGTAGCCTAGGAAAGGGATGGGCGGGGGACCAGTGTGCAAGGTTTCTAGGGGTCTAACTTGAAAAGAGGCAACTGAATAAGCTGAGAAAGAAAGTTCAGGCTAACTGCCTGCTGTTACTGAGAGGCAAGGGACAGCAAGCCCAGAGCAGGATGGATGGAACAATACAGCACTGACCATAGGGAAAGGACAGCCGCCAGGCAGATGCTCTGCAGGGCAGCACTTTGCTTTCTACCCGGGGACTTTGGGATAGGAGTCAGCAGGTAGAGCCTTTAGCTAGAGCTATAGGCTCAAGTAGACCAGTGCTATGACCAGCCCTATAAGTTTATACATCCATCCCAGATGCCTGGGTGGGGATTCCCATCCCAGGAGATCCTGAAGGGTTGGCTAGGAGACTACATGGGCATCCCTGCCCAGGCAGATTGACAGTTCTTGTTGCAAAGATTTCCCAAATCTTCCCCAAACATTCATTCTCTGCCATGCCCCAGTTCAGCTGCCTTCTGATCCCTGGACAGCTACAGACACACACAGCTTCCCTCTTTTCATTTTCTAATTTGAGGCCTGGGACCCACACCCACGTATCCAGAGGAAGGACTCCCTATACAGACACCCACACCCAAGTGCCAACAACTGCCAGGAGGGGCCCAGCGGGCAGGAATCCAGCAGGCCCCTCCCTGGAGGAAGCATCTTGTGGTGCAGGCCTGGTAGGAAAGCAGTGCCAGGAAGACCTGATGCTGCCAACAGGTTCCTGTTGGGGGGAGGGAGTGGCTGAGCTCTGGGGGACCCTGCTCCCAGCTAAGCACCAAAACAGTTCCTGCTAAGAAGGTGGCAGAGGCTAGGGGATTCTCAAGCCCTTCAGAGCCAGAGTCACCCTATCACATGACATGGGAACAAATGAGGCCTGGGGGTGAAGTGAGATAAAGGGGAGCCAGGTCCCCAACATCCCAGCTGTCAGCCCTCAGCCTAACTCAACCACAACTGCACTGAACCTTCTTCCCAAGTGTCTGATTTCCAGGGAGCCCCCCTGACTAGGGACTTGTGGAAGCCAAAGCATTTTATCCCCTGCCCCTCAGGATCCTGCAGGAGGGGGTACTGGGGGCCTTTATTGGTATGGACACCCCAGCTCTGGCTTCTTCTCCTGCCCAGGCTTGAGGAGCGGACAGCCTGGAGGCAGGTTGTTGGCCCACTTCCTCCCCTCTGACCACAGTGCCAAGTAGGCCAGGATGCGCTCATAACCCTCTGCCCCCACTGGGGATGCCGACCCTGCCAGCAGAGAGGCCGCAGGACCCAGAAGAAATGTAGAGTGCAGTCCGGGGGCGTGGTGAGAAGGCAGGTTCTGGGCCAGGGAAGACAGGGGCAACAGGCCAGGAAGCCCCACTCTGCAACTATGGCTCCCCCAACCCCTCATGTATTGGCAACAAAGTTCTAGAGCAAGATCTAAGCAGGAATTTGTCTGGGCAAGGCCAGGAGCCAGGTGCTCAGTTGCTGGGGCAGGGATATCTATCGGCAGAGAGCAGGCAAAGACACACAGAGGCACTTACCTGCCACAGGAATGCTGTGTAGAGGAGTCCGCGGCAGGATTTCCAAGGATGGTTCCCGGCCTGACATTCCATCTGCTGAGAAACAGGATTCCGTCTCATAGATGGTCTGCAGCATCTCCACCAGCCCCCGCGCCTTGGGCACCAGCAGCATGCCAGGGAAGGGGCCGCCTGAGGCGGGAACCAGCCAGCGGAAAGGTGGTCCGGGAGGGGCCCTCACTGCTCAGGGGCTCCCTCAGGCCACTGCTGCTAGGACCCTGGCTGTGGGTGGTGCCTCATCCGGCCCTGGTGCTCCTGGCAGCAGGAGGAGCCCAGAGGCCCTGGGCTGCAGGCCTAGCTCTCCTCTAGAGGGGCATCTATGGGCAGCTTGTGCCCCGCTCGCTGAGCTGGGGTGTTGCTGAGCACTCAGGGGACAGGAAGGGGAGTTCGACAGGCAGGCGGGCTCTGTGTTCCCTCCCCACGCTGGGTGACAGCTCTGGGCCCGGCTCCCTGCTCCTCCTTCCCGAATGAGCCGCCGGCAGCTGGCAGAAGACTGAAATAGCAGTTGGGGGAGGGCCCTGTCTATAAATAGGTGGAGCATGCTCAGGGAGCCGCCGGCCCGCTGCCAGGGCTCCTGGCCTGGCGGAGGCCCCATGGGGGGAGGGGGAAGGCGCGTTCCTCCCCAGGAGGAAGCGCCCAGCAAGGGGGATGGGAACGGGCAGGGCCTGCATTCAGAGCCAAGGCCACAGAGCTAGGTGGCTAGAGGCTGGACTGGGGACTGGGGACATGCATAGGCCAGGGTACCCAGTCTCAAAGCAGCTCTGGCTGCTCCTCTTGGCAGGCGAGGGACTAGAGACCAACAAGCCAGATTCCATTCCATGTTCCCTCTAGTCACACAGAGTAGGTAAAGGAACTGGGAGGGTCTAGGACAGGGTGGCAGACAGGGCCACCTGGCCTAACCTTGTGTCTTCCCTGGAGCCCTTCTAACAGGCAGATGGGCCTCTGGTTAGCTTCTACACGGTTTCCTCACTCCAAGCTGGGAGGTGCCTCCCCGCCCCCCAACCAGCAGGAGACCCCTGAGGAGCAGCTTAATGGCAGGTCCCTACTATCCATTCTATGTCTTCCAGAGGCTCCTTCCAGGGGGCAGGGAGCGTCTTCCAGGGCAGGCTTCAGCCCAGCCCAGGCAAGGGAAGCTTGTGGCACCTGCCCATTCTCAGGGAACAGGTAAAGTGCCAGGTGCAATGCTAAGAGCATCACATGTCTCATTTATTCTGCATGAGGAGCTCAGGAGACGAACAGGACCGTAGACACACTACTACTTAGACCGGAGAGCGGGCTGGAAAGTCGGAGGCTCAAGGCTGCTCTAACCACCAGAGCTCCCTGTCGCGCCCACAAGGAGTGCATGGATCTGTCCCAGGGTTACTGTTAGCAGGCACAATGACCCCAACACCCAAGCAGAGTCAAAAAGCTGCCAACATCCAGCCACTCCCCACTTGCCTCATCCCTGCTCCTGGGCCCTACTGGGCCCTGGGCCTGAGGTCTGACCACCCGCTTCTCAGCCATGCCACCCACTGCTGCAGAGATCTCACTTGGCCCCCTGACCTCACTGGAGTCTTTTAATAGCCTGGTTATTCCTGGGCCTGTGTCCCCCTCCCCCTTCCTGATGTCACAGTTGCTATTTTGGACCCCCCTCCTGGTCCCTCCTTGCCCCCCACTTGAGGCAGAGAGCCAGGGACACCTGTCCTCTCCCTGGACTGGATGACCTCACGGGAGCCCAGGAGGAGCTGGCCAACCAAGGACACAGTGGCTGAGTTCCTAGAGCCCACTTTCCCAGCTGGCCTCTACCAGCCAGGGATGGCAGGGGGGCCTCCTGTCTGGAGCAGCATACAGACGGAGGTAGGCACTCCCACTCCAGACTGGTTGGCAGGGGTGCATGGTGGATGGGGCGGGTTTGGACTAAACAGGGGTTTTGAGCCTCAGTTTTTCAACCAGAGAAAAAAGGCAAGGGAGTAGCATTCCCTACAGGGAATGTCTGGTCATGGCACACATCTCAGGGAGGTCTGGGGACCCGTTCACTACCCCCACCCCAGGCCTTGCCTCAACCTGGCCAACAAGGCCCCTTCAGCTTGTGATGGGCATTAGATTCAAGGAAGCCCTTCCCAGCCCAATACTCCACCCACCTATATGCTAGAAGCAACCGGAAGGGCTGGCTAGCCCGGTACTGGCTCTCTCTGCCTGCCCCAGGCACAAAAGTGTGTTGGGGAAGCCTTGTTCTGGAGGAAAGGGAATTAACCAATTATCATAATTCAAAAACAGGGTCCCCAGAACCTGAAATGGCTAGAAGCCAAGCAAAGAGGGCTCCTTGCTTAGATAAGACAGCAGCATCCAGGAGACTGGACAGCCAGAAGGGTCAGAGCTAGGAGCTCAGAGCTAGGAGCTCAGGGCTGTTTCCACTTCCAGTAACAGCATGAAGTGGGAAGCGAAGTGTCAGACACAGCCAGGTGATTCTCCATGCAACTCCCAGACTCCTTGAGAGGCATCAAAGGCAGCCTCTGGGGTGAGGACAGTGTCTTCCTTTCTCCTGAGATTCTAGGACCTTCCTCATATGTGATCTCAGTCCTTCCTGCTAAAGCCCCTTCCCTCAGTTCATTTCTCTTCTCCATCCCTGCCCTTCCAACTTTCCATGTGTCATCCCACAAACCTACGGAGCATGGTGCACATGAGTCTCACCCAGAGACAGCACCACCTCAGCAGATTGCAAGGACCCTGTCCCTTCTTCCGAATCTTCCAATGGTGACTCCTTGAACCTCTTCCAGGCTCCCTTACCTGGACGCAAAAGGATAGGTTAGAGCCCCTTCTTCAAACAAGGTCTGCTTTTCCAACAGTATAAAAAGTCAAGGGCCAGCCCAGGAGCACCCCCAGACAGGGTGGGATCAGGCCACATCATGCCTGTCTGCCCTGAATTTCTCTCCTGCTCTTTGAGCCCAGTCATGCCAGAACCCAAGAGCTGCCATGTGCCAGGTCCCATGCTAGGTGCTGGCTGAACCCTCTCAGTCAGAGGAAAATGAGAAAGTCCAGGAGAATCAGAGAACCTACTTTGGCATCTTCCACCTCCTCTAACAGTTGATCCTGCCTCCTCCTATCATCCCATTCTAAGTCTTCTGTCCCTTTGCAATGATAGAAGGAAGAGGAGGGTGGAGCAGATCCCAATCTCTGGTAAGCAGAGGTGTACGGAGATTCTAAGTGAGGAGAGGACACCAGGAGTCCACTTCCCAGACCCCTGCCCCATGCCAGCACTGACCCACTTTCACCTCCTCGGGGCTGGTTGGCTGCCTTCCCCAGGGGCTCAGTGGCAGAGCCTGAGGCTGGGAGGTAGGACGCCTAGGTTCCTGGCTCCACCCCAAGCCCATGCCCATGCCCCAGTTTCTCTGGTCACCCAGAAAGGAGGGAGCAGATGCCCGCCCGCCTGCCCTCCCTCCTGAGAAAGGGAAAGAGAGAAAGTGTGGAGGGTGTTGGGAGGTGCTAGGCAGGCAGGTGTTATGAAGCTTGTTTCCCTCCCATACTGGGGATGAGGAACCCAGCCGCCACCCAGACTGGCTTGAATAGCCACCTGGCCCTCACTCCTCTCCTCAGAGCAGCGACAGATCAGGAGAAGGCTCAGGGTCCCAGGGCTGCTGCTCCTCCAACCACACAGGTTAGAGTCTCTCAGTCCTCCATCTCTCCTGGGAGAGTATGCAGAAATTATCAGGTTTGGAAAAATGAAGTCTAAATCTTCCAGTCTCCTTATACAAGAGGAGAAGCTGCAGACTAAGGAAGGGTCTCCTCAGGGAAAGGGGCGGCCCCATTGGTGGTCCCTGGCCAGACCCAGGATTACAAAAAGTACTCAAATGCCAGGCATTTCAACGTAGCTGATCAGCTCCCAGTACTGGAGAAGGGAAACTGGGCTAGGTACACTGCTGTCTCTACCTGTTGCTCCTCACCCAGAACATTCTCTAACTTGTTTGCTATGAAGGCAGAGTGGACCATCTAGTTTTCTTTTGTTTCCCACCAGGACAAGCCCAGGGTTTGGAGTACTCGGCCAGGGCTGGTCAAACGGAAGAGCTCCTGCTCCAAGAGGAATGGAGGGGAAACTGAGGGGCTAGCAGAAATCTCTCTGCCTTTATCCAGCCCTGTTGCTCTGCATACCAAGAATGAGGGTTCTGGGGTACAGGGAAGAAGGTGGAGGATGTTTAGGGGCCTGGGGTCTACCAGCCCCATCATTCCTCGTACCCCAGCCTCGGCTCTGTAACCTACACCCTTCCTTCCTGGGGCTCCGGAAGCTCTCTGTGGGGTGTCCACAGGGAGAGTGGATACTCATATGCTCAGACTACAATCATGGTTTCCTTTTACTTCTGTGGAATCCCAAAACACATGGCTTCCACGCTTATGCCAGGCTCTGGGCACCCACAGTCCCAGTCCAGAGCTCTGGGTCTTTCAAAAAGGAAGAACTGTGTGGAGGCTGGCTGCCTCCCAAACCCAGGATAGCCCGAACCCCACAATTGGGAGAGTCAGTCCCAGGACCCCAGGAAAACTTTGGGGAGGGCCTCAAGGGGATGACCCCAAGCCTTGATCCTAGCTTCTCAACAACCCCAGAGTGCGCTTTCCAGTCCATGAACCCCTCTCCCTTGGCCGCTAGCTCCCAACCATGGGGAAGACGGCATCTCCCCCTACTGGGGGGAGCTGGAAAGCCAGCTAGGGAGGCTGACTCCACAGACCCCCCTCAGCAACCACTCCAAAGCTGCCTAATGGCAGCTGGACTAATGGCACCTCCAGGTACCACCACCCTCCTCCCAGTCCCTGCAGAAGGAGCCTCAAGGAGAACTCTGACCACTCGTGCCTAGAGAGGCAACCTGGTTCACTTCCAGATCACTGCAATAAAGCGAATGCTGCAATAAAGCGAATCACATGAATTTTTTGGTTTCCTAGTGCATATAATCTATGAGTCCTGGTATAGTTTTGTAGGACAGTCACTAGACCACAAGGTCGGTTTGAACTACAAGGTCAACGGTTCAAGTTCACCAGCTGCTCCTTGGAAACCCTACGTAGGTTCACTATGAGTCGGAACTGACTTGATGGCACTAACAACAACAAAGTACATATTAAGGGATTCCTAGTGTGGTGCTGCAGGATAAGCACTGGACTGCAAAGCCAGAAATTCAGAACCACCAGCTGCTCCTCAAAAACTCTATAATGGGTCGTTATGAGTTGAAACCGACTCAACAGCACTTAACCACAACAACAGTGCATGTGGAAGTTATACTACAGTCATGAAGTGTATGACAGCATTACGAAAAAGTTTGAACTATTGTGGGAATGGCCAAAATGTGACACAAAAGCAAGAGGTGAGCACATGCCATTGGAAAAAAATGGTACTGATAGACTTGTTTGATGCAAAACTATCACAAACGTTCAATTCGTAAAAAATGCATTATCTGCAAAGCACAATAAAGCCAAGGCCAATAAAGCAAGGTATGCCTGTAACCTCATCTCTCCCAAGTTGATTATTTTCATCTTTACTGCAATGGAATAAAATCCCAAATCAAGGAAACATCCTTCCTGAGCCACCAACTGCTGCCTCTGGTTAGACCCAGTCCCAGTATGAAACAGGGACTAGAAGTAGCTTCTGAGCAGATCAGCATAGCTCAAAAGAAAGGAGCCGGGCCAAGCGCAAATGGCCCAGTCAAGCGCAGGCAGCATCCAGCAGAGATAAGCCAGGGGCTTGGCCAACCCAGCCTAAGAGGGGGAAGTAGAGAGCCAGCTCTTGACAGCCCACCGGCAGCATAGGAAGCACACAGACCCCTCCACGTCTAATACTGAGACCAGCCCCTACAAGGTGGAGATAGGGACCAAAATTCCTAAAGGAGGGGGCTCATCAGGCAACGCTGGCTTGGTGGGCCCTGCTGTCTGCAGTCCGTGACCAATTTGTGTCTTTTTGCGGGTGGCACAGACTTGACCACAATAAATGGCACACGGTCAACCAATCCACTAGCCCCCAACTTCCCTGTACCTGTTGGCACCCTCAGGATTCCAGGTCAAGGCTTCTCCCACACACAACCAACCTGGGGTCCCCATAACAGATGGCCTCAGATTTCTTGTCAAGATGGGGTTGGCGTGCATTCCTCCCTGATGTGACTTCTGTATCATCTGCCAAATGGGCTTCACCTCTAGACTAACCCTAAACGGAGGAAAGGTATCTCTCCGCCTCTTCAGAGAATAATGTGGAAAGATGGGGGATCAGAGGGGATTAAAGCTGAGCAAGACTGACTCTGAATCTTTAAGATTGTACAGAAGGAAAGGAGACAGCCAAAGAGAGAAGGGAGCTATTACTCCAACTACACTGATCCATGACCCTCTGGGAAACTCCTGAGGGTCCAGCTCAGGCCACTTGGACACCTACTCATAAGCAAACACCCAAACCCACCCGTGCACAAAGCTGCCTCGTGTCCCAACCAGGGACTGTTTCTGGCAGCAATGGGCAGGGTCCTAGTTGCAGAGCAGAATAGGAAATATCAGAGCCAAAGAGTCCAAATTAGCAATCCACCATGACCAGGACAAAGAGGGCAGAGGGGTGGATGGTCTACCTGGACTCAAAAGAAAGAATGGAGACTCTTCTACAAATACATCACCCCGCCAACTCCAATACCACATGCCCCCAACACAGAGGGTAAAGCCTGGGGCCCTGCCAACGTCCACTAAAAAAAAAAAAAAAAAAAAGGAGGCTGAGCACTCAGAACACTGCATAGAAATACTTTCACCATTATCCCCAGCCCACGCAAAGCCATTCAGGGGTGCACATTCCCTCTCAGGCCTGCCTGCCTCCCAAATGGGGCAGGACAGTGTCAGCTGACATTTCGGGCCCCTGAGTTGAGAGGGCAAGCATGCAAACAGAGTTGGACTCAGGGCCAGGCAGGATTGTCAGTCCATCTATTCCCAGGGCCATCTCCTGGTCAAAAGCTGTTTCATCTCTACCATTGACTTGCAACGCTTCTCTTCTCTTGACCCCTCTCATCCCTTAGAACTCTGAGACCCTGATAGCCTAGGCTACATGCCTAAAGCTATCCCAGGGTACTCTTCTCCAGCCTCCCAGTTCTTACCAGACTCGTTGGGAGAGTTCATGCCGGCTTGGGCCTGCAGGAAGCTGGCGTTGGGGGCTAGGATGGGAGGGGGCGGAGATGCGGTGATGTCGAGAGACAGACGATAATAGACAGACGGGATGGGAGCCCGGGGCCACTGTGTCTCTAATGCCCATCCGAGGCCATCCTTCAGGCAAGGCGGTCAGGCATTCAGAACAGCATCCCTTGGGAGAGACAGAGCAAGGTTAGACCCACCAATTCAAGACTCTTGAGAGTCAAAGGAGACTTGGAGCAGACTGAGAACAACTGCTCAGACTCACAGGGGATCAGTCAAACGGGCTAGAAGCCTGGCCACTTCGCTTCCAAATCAGTGAGGCTTCCAGCACCCAAGACAATGACTACTTTGGCCACACCCAAACAAGCATCTTTATAAGTGACAATATCCACTACCAGCTGGGAGACCTTAATGACTCCCAAGGGTGCCTGATGTGGGGCTGAGTGTGTGCCATTGGAGAAACTGCAGGGAGGGTTCTGAACTCTGTCCCTGGCAATGGTGGGACACAGAACTGATCAGGGTCCCTGGGAGAAGTGAGGAGATCAACAGGGTTAAGACCCCCACAGGGAGTGTCACTTCTCCCCACTCTATGATCCTTGTGCTACTCCAACTCTGGAATGGGGATCTTGAGATCTCCCATTCAAAAACGGATCAGGGGAAGACTTTGGGAGACGGAGCGGCTGGGGACTCTAGACCCAGAGAGGGAGAGTGGCTGTGTGCTGACGACTAGGGGAGGGGTGAGCAGGCTTGCAGGGTATACCCTTTGGTTGGTTGATGAAGTATGTAGGGGATTGTAACCATGGCAATGAAAAATATACAATAGGATGAATGTAAAGCTAATGTTCTCCCATGTAAACTATCATATAACTCACAATAAAACATTTTTTTAAAAAAAGGGTCAGGGCCAGAAGGTAACCACCTCCCTTCTACCCATGTTGTTGTTGTTATTGTTGTGAAGTGCCATTGAGTCTTTTCTAACCTATAGTAACCCTATATAGGGTTTCCAAGGAGCCGCTAGTAAGCTTGAACTGCCAACCTTGCAGTGGTTGAGACTTGGCAGTCTAGTGCATTAACACACAGCACCACACCAGGAGTCTACCAATGCTGTTTCTAGGAATTTGGAAAGGCAGACATTATCCCAGAACCAGCAGTGCATGGGCTGGAGGTCCAGTTCCAAACTCAGGACTCTTGGGTGTGTTGTTCACGTTGTGCCTAGTCAAGAAGTCCTGGCCTAGGGAGGTGTGACATCTAGCCCGTGCTCTGCCAGCATGCCAAGCCGTGGGCCTGACATAGAATGGGTCTAGCCAGAACAAGGGCCCCTTTCTCCAGTTTGAACAAAGGTACCAAAAGGCCCAGCAGTGGCCCCGCCAAGTCTAATACTATAACGAAGGATAATCTGGGATTGTAGGACCCTGATTTTCCAGCCTATTCCAATTCTCCCAGCTCCCCTCCATTCCCACTCCAGCCCCATGGATAGTCAGTCCTCAAGCTTCTGAGCACACACCCACCTGGGCCCATCCCTAAACAGCCCAGGTTCCACCCAGACATGATCTCATTCATTTTCTTCCAAATGAAGGTGGCTATGTACCGTAGATTTACAGCCTCAGAAATCCTGTGCAGGGTCACTATGAGTCGGAACCAACTCCACGGTACTTAACAACAACAATGTGCTGTGGAGTCAGTTCCAACTCATAGTGACACTGTACAGGGTTTCCGAGGCTGTAAATCTTTTTGGGAGCAGAAAGCCTCTTCTTTCTCCCATGGAACAGCTGGTAGTTTCGAACTGCTGACCTTGCAGTTCGCAGTTCAATTCGTAACCACCACGCTACCAGAGCTCCTTTAGGCCCCCTGGATACCCAATGAAAGTGAGGTAGTAGGAAGTGATCTATGAGGCTCAGATGAGCTGCAAGTTTGTCCTAATTCTGCTCCCCAAAACTCAAGAAGACATTCAGTTGTCCCCACCAAAATCTGTTCCCTAAGCCTCAAGAAGATAATCAGTTCTGTTTAATTATCAGTAAGCCTTACAGTTTCATCAAGGATTCCCAGGGGGTGAACTCCATTTGGGGCCCAGAAGCCCACAAGTCAACTGTGGCAAGGACATGAGCATGCACACACGAGACCTGAAAGTCGAGGCCTGCTTCCCCTGCTCTCACCCATGGGACTTGGATTCTGGATTCTATAACTAAAGGTGTACTCAGGTGGGGTGAGGGGTAGGAGGCGGGAGGGCAGGGCTGAAGGGGCTGAACTGCTCCTGGCGCACAGGTAAGGAATAAGGACAATAGAGGCTATGCAGGATGTGGACCAAATTCAGGAATGTGGCAGGTGGGGCTGTTGGTGCCCTGGCAGGGCCCGCGTGGGCAGGCAGCTCAGCCCGTGCCCATACCAGGGCTGGCGCCCAGTCTTGCTCACACCCTTTCCCGTGGGTTGGGGAACACAGGTTCAGAAATTCCCACGACTCCCAGCAGCCTGAGTGGCCCGGCCCATCTCCTTAGAGAAAGGCATCTCCACAGCTGGCCACTCAGAAGCTTCAATGGAATCAAATCCAGGTGGAGATGTCCTTACTCACTTTACCTTTGGGCTTTAAAGGTGCTAATCCTCAGCCACTAGGGGAAAGAGAAAGGGAGAGGCTTTCTCCCCGACCCACAGGAGCTCAGGCCTTGGTCATGTTCCACTTCTCCCCACCTTGTAGGACTCCAGTGACCCGTCTACCTACAAAGTTCTAAAGAGTGTCTACCAACAGTCCATCAGCTTCCTAACTGAGCAAGAGCCATGGGTCAGGGCCTCCTGGGAAACAAAGTGGTGTTCAGGGCCTGATAGGCTAGGTGTAGATTCTTGTCTGGGGTGGGGCATGAAGGGGAGAGAGGGCAACCTGATGGGAAAAACCTGAGCTAGTCATTCCCTCCCTGCCATAGAAGCACAGTGACCATGGTTACGAGAGGCTCTGGGTGGGCAGCCTGGACCAGCAGCTATATGGCTCATGGATGCCCCAACACTTGGATGTCAAATCAGTGAATAGTCCAGCTTCCATGGGCCGTAAAGAGGCAAGACCACAGGGCCCTGGTCTCCTTTTGCCAACTCTCTTTCCAGACAGACATCAGTTCCACTCCAGGACCTAAACCCACCTCCCACCTCCACACAAGACAGCAGGTCAAGGAAGAATGGGGGAAAGACCCTGACAGCTAAGCTTGGGGGGTGGGGCAGAAACCTAGGAAGACACCCCCACCCCTACTCAAGAGCAATAAAAACCCTGGCAGAGAGGGTAGGAGGACACCGGCAGACAGTGAGGGAGCCATGGTACCATGTAATGTCCCAAAGGCCACAAGTTCACAAGGTCGCCCTGCAGGAATTATGTCCCTCAAACAACTCCTTGTGAATTCCTGGGAGTCAGGTGTCCCTTCCAGGCCTTCAGAACCTGGACTCTTGAAGTACCACACAGCCATCTATCGACATACCAGCTCTAGCCTTGCTAAAGGCCAGCCCAAGTCCTGAGCACTCAGAGCCCCCTTCCCCATTCATCTGAGGCAGTGTTGAGCCCTGGGAAAGTAGGAGACTGAACCAAATTCTGTAAGTCTGAGATCGCTTCACTCTGCCCCAAGGACTTCATCAAATATCCAACAAACCCAGACATCCCATCCCAAGGCCCCAAGGACCTCCATCTTGACCCATGCTGAGCACCGCCATAGCAGGTCACTCTTCGCCCAGCCTCCAGGAGCTTCCTTTGCCTAGTGCCACCCCTAGACTGGGCCAACAGAAGCTTGGGAAAACCGAAGTTGTGCAGGACCCAAACTAGGGGAAAGGGAGGGCACCAGGAGAGGAAAAAAGGCACCAGGCTGACAAATTCATTTTTGCAATCGGCCCATTTCTGTTTGTCTGCTCAGACGCAGCTCCAGGCATCTGCACAAGCCAGATGGAGGAGGCTGCTATTTCTAGAAAAAAAAAAGGGGGGAGGTGGGTGAGAGGGGAGGGAGAAGGCAGAGGCGGAGGGCGGAAGACCAGGTCTGTTTGCCCTACAACCTTAACCTCAGCCAGAAAGATATCCTCTCCCTAGCACTACCAGACAGGGCCCCCATCAAGATAAAAAGGGCTGGGACTGGGGGTGAGGGAGAAGCAAGGCAGAAAAAGTTTAATGAACCTAAAGCTGCTACAATAGGCCCCCTCACGGGTTGCATCAGGTTTTCATTCATGAGCAAGCCACAGTGCTCCAAAAATGCCAAAGAACCGCCCTCCCTCACGCCCCCCCCCCCAAGAGTGCGTCCTCAAGCAGGCTGGCTGAGCCCGCTGCTGCTCCAGACATCCCTCCTCAAAGGGATGTGAGTAGGAAGAATCAATTATTAAAGAGCAGCTGGTACTTCAGTAGCAACTGCACTCCTCCCAGCTCCTCTCGTAGACCCCCCACCCTACATGCAGAAACATAAATGACCCCCACCACCATCCCAAGTCCCATTTCTAAACACAAAACTAATATGCCACCCCTAGGGAAGGGAAAGCAAACCTTTGTCTCTCGGCAGCTACTAGGGGTGGGTGGGGCATGTGATATTGCTGCCCCCCTCCCAAATTACACCATCCAGTCAAAGAAGGAAATATGAGGGTGAAGGGGAGGCTGGCACAGAACCAACATTTCCTAAGGTCTTGCTCCCAAGGAACTTGTAGCTGGTATCTTTCTCTCTGGCCCCTGGGGTGCATACAGGACAGAGTGGAAATGCTCAGGGGCCCACTCTAAACCAGAGACCCTTGCCTGCCTTGTCAAGGGACAGTCCAGATTCAAGTCCAAGTGGGACAGAGGGCAGAGAAAGGGATCAAGTAAAGGGGCAGGAAGTAAACCAGGCTTTCCTCCAAGCCTTGTGAAGGGAAAAAAGGTGAATGAAGAAACAGGCAGCCCCCAAACTGGCTCATCCCAGCCCCAGCCCAGTCCAGCCCAGAATCTCCCCCAGTCAGTCAAGGCTCAGGGGCTGAAGACCCTGTGGGCATACTCTGAGCCTAAAAGGAAACCCAGGGCAGGGAGTGAGCCTATCTCTAATTCTCAAAGGCAGTCTGTCCAGGGGTCCCTCTGGCCAAGACTCCGGGACCTCTCATCCCCAGCCTCCTTTTGTTCCTGTGATCTAGCTTCATCATCCCCTCCCAATTGGATCTTGAACCCCAAAATCCACCACCACCACACTTAACCTCCAAAGCTAATTCCAGGTCCCAGAGCAATGTAGTCATTGTCAAGAGTGATAGATCCATTAGCATACCGTGCCCCTCCCCCACCAAAGCAACTGCAATTACTGTATTTCCTCTTTAGGGACACCTCAGAAGGCCATGGTGGGTTATCAGGTGGTCACCTCCTCCCCAGATGGGTCATCCTTTTCCTAATTCCCCAGCCCTCACGCTCCCAGATTAATTACTTATCTCTCACCCTGCCAGTTCCCATCTTTCCCAGAGCCCTGGGGATGAGTAAGGTAGGGAAGCTGACTCCCCCAAATTACAGGCACTGGCAGTGCCCCTGCCTCCATGAAATACAGACCCAGCATGAAAAATGGGGGACACGAAGAGGAGGGAGCTGCATTTCATCTTCTAGCTTTCTCGCGCGTTCTCTCTCTCTGACTCCAGGGTGTCAGACGGGAAAAGAGGGTGGGAACAAACGCAGTAATGCCTCACAGGGAGTGATTGAGAATAATGGGGGAGAGAAGTCGGGTGGGCTCTGCAGTCCCCCTCCTCAAGAACGGAAGTCGAAAGTCGAAGACAGAAAATCAAGGATGCGTTCTTAGGTATGGGCAGAAGCACTATGGGGTGGGAGCACTCCTCACCTCAGAGGACCAAAAAAAAAAAAAAAGAAAAAAAAAGGGGAGTCCAGCGAAGAGGGGTCTGCACAAAATCCGGGTGAAGGGCTCAAAAGGCTTAGCAACGCAGCATGCGCCGCCGGGAAGGGGCAACTCAGCGTCGGCCAGTCCCCGGGCCATTTAGGGGCTTGGGTCCGGGGAAAGCGGGCCCCTCCCTTACCTGCAGGGGAGGCGCCCCTGAAGGGGAGGAGCGGGGAGGGGCGCGCAGGCAAACTCGAGGCCCCGCTCCCGGCCCAGTGATCTGGGGGGCGGGGGGGTGGGGAAGAAGGCGGACGGCTGGCACCCAAGTGCCAGGAGGAAGGAAGGGGGGCGCGGAGGGAGCGCGCGCAGGGAGCTCTCGGACAGCGATGGTAGCAGGAGGGCGCTGCCTAGCGCGCCGGGGGCCGAGGGAGACTGGGTCGGGGTGGTGCGGCGCGCTCACCCCCTGTGACTAGAGCTCCGGCTTCGCGGGCGGTGGCGGCAGCAGCAGCGGCGGCAGCAGCGATAGCGCCTCCTCGACGGCTCCTCCATCTTTGCGGCGGCTCCTCCGACTCCGCTGGCCGCCGCCACCAACAACAACATTCGGAGACGTCAGTCCTGTCACGTGACCCGATCCGAAGCTAAAAATAGACCCAGACCCCCCCCCCCCCTTCAGTCGCCTCCAACCCCGCCCCTGCTTCTCGGCCCTCCCGACCGGGCGGGGCCAGCAGCGCCACCGTGACAGCTTCTTAAAGGGCCGGTACCCAGCCAGGAGCTGGGCTGAGGAGTGGGGACGGGAAGGGACCCCAACCTGCGAGAAGTGGAAGGATCATTGCAGGTGTCGAACCTGGGGGCAGCGGCGAGGGAGATGCGAGGGTTTGGCCCTTGGGACGCACCACTTTCCTCCCTGTTCTTCCTCGACTTCCTTTTCAAGCTGAGGATGGTGCAATCATTGTCTGCCTAAACCTCTCCCTAACGGGTCCTCAGGCGGTGGGGAAGGAAGAGTGAGGAGGGATTTCTATGGGGCCTAGGCTGCGGAAGGAGTTGGGGGAATGACAAAGACAGATCTCAAAGCCTTCAGGTCAGACTCACTACATCCCTATCAGGAAAAGAAAAGTTGGGACAGGCTGAAACCGGGTAGTAACCGTCCAAGGCCTTCCAAAGGACATAACAGGCGCAAGAAAGACTTCCGGTACCGTCCTCCTTTGCCACTCCCCTTTGGACAACCTGTGAGTTATGTATGATTACATCTAGACAGTCAATGACCCAGCAATTCCACTAACTAAAATTTATTAGAAAGAAATAAACATTATTGTGTAAAAATGAGCGTAAAAGTTAAGAACTTGCTTATAATGACTCAAAAGTTATAAACAACCTAAAAATTCATTAGTTAGGGATTGGCAAATGATAAATTGGCAAATTTATCAGTTTTCAGTATACATAAAAATGGCTTATCAAATCCATTGCCCTCGAGTCGATTCCGACTCACAGTGACCCGGTAGGACAGAGTTGGACTGCCCCAATAGGACTGCGAACCTTAAGGTCAGCGGTTCGAAACTACCAGCTGCTCCACGGGAGAAAGATGAGGCTTTCTACTCCCGTAAAGATTTACACCCTCGGAAACCCTGTACAGGGTCGCTATGGGTCGGAACCGACTCGACGGCACTTAACAACAACAACAACAATAGGACTTCAAGGGTTGTAGATCTTTAAGGAAGCAAACTGCCCCATGTTTCTCCTGCTAAGCATCTGGTGGGTAGTGCTTTAATCACTGCACCACCAGGGCTCCTAAAAAACGGTTTCGTCATTAAAAATTATATAGGTTCCTATTGACCTGGAAAGGAGCTCTGGTAGTGTAGTGGTTACGAATCGGGCTGTTAACCTCAAGGTCTGCAGTTCGAACTACTGGCCTTCTGCCGGAGACAGATGAGGCTGTCTGCTCCCGTAAAGATGTACAGCCTCAGAAACCCTGTGTAGAGTCACTATGAGTCAGAACCGATTCCACGGTACTTAACAACAACAATTGACCTGAAAAGGTGTTTTGTGATATGTTTTCTTAAAAATCAAGAATCAAACAAGTATTATACAATTATTCCATTATAATAAAAAAATAAGCTAGAACTATATATCTAAATCTGTAGGTATAGACAAGATATATATCTAGAATACTATATATCAAATGTTTGCCTTCACTCTTTTATCTTCTTTCTATACAGCTGAAACTTTACAAGTATCATGTATTATCTAATCAGATTAAAGTAAAAGATACCTAAATTTTCCTGTAATAAATGATAAAAGAGTCTTTCAGTGGTGCAATAGTTAAGTGCAGGATTAAGAGAAAGTTTCGTGATTCAAAGTCACACAGAGACACCTTATAAATAAGGCCTGTCCATCTGTTTGCCAAAGATCACAGTCTTGAAAACCCTCTGAAGCAGTTCTACTGTGTACACATGTTAGTTACTTGACAGTAACTAACAATAACTAAGTGATAAGGGTTTTCCTTCAATAAAGAAATCTGTCTCCTCTCCATCTCCATCCCTGCTCCTCCCTCCAAGCCAAGTCATCTGGCATGAGGCAGCCACCTCCACCACCTACTATCAGCTATCTACTGAAGACTGAGTGAACTTTTTAGTTAGTTCTTAAAACCTTCCCAAGTTTTTCAGCCCATAGAAGTTTGCATGTTACTATGATGCTGAACATGTGTCAGCATAGCTTCCATATTAAGACAGACTGAAAAGATAGGCCTTCCACACAGAAAATCAGCCAATGAAAATCTGATAGCTCATGGAGTAAGTGATGTTACATGGAGGGGATTGCAATCGAAATGAAATGAAGCATATGATTTGTTGAATGTAAAATTGATGATCTATTCTGCAAGGCTTCATCAATTCACAATAAACAAGTTAATCAAGAAAGAAAGACAGAAAATCCTGTGGGTCACAATGGTCTGATCTGCAATTGATCATGTGGATAGCATAGAACCAGGCTGTTCTGTTCCCGGGAGCGTGGAGGGCCAGTTTCACACGGCAGCTAACAACATTAGGATCAAGACTAAAATTCTTAATTTGGCCTAGAAAGTGGTTTTCAAACTTCCTCACCTGAGGAAGTTACTCAAAGTATTAATGTCTGGGCCCCACTACTAGAACTTACATTTCAGTAGGGATGAGGCCCCAAAATCTTCATTTAAAAGAAATTCCCAGGATAGTCTGAAGCAGCTGCTTCTTTCCTCACACTTGGGGAAAAAGGGGCAGGGGAAACCTACAAAGTTCTGTATGATCCGGTCCCTGCCTACTTCCCCTCTCTTCCCTCAGTTCTCTGTACCCCAGCCATTAGGTACCTGCTCTCCAGGACCTTTATACCTGCTGATTTCTACCTGGAATGTCCCACCTCCTTTCCCTTTGTGTGGTTAACTCAATGAAATATCACTTCCTGATCTCTAATTAAATTAGGCCCCTTGTTATATATACTTTTATTGACCCTGATATACATCCATTAGGGCTGATTCATCTGGGGCCCAAACTGTAAACTTCTTGAGGACAAAAGCCATGTGTCTTATTTACTGCTATTCTCCCTAAGAGATCCCTGGGGAGGGGCAGGGAGGGTGGCGGGCATACAAATGGTTTGACTATTAACCTAAAGGTTGTCAGTTTGAACTTGCCAGTCGTACCTCCAATGAAAGGCCTGGTGATCTGCTTTTGTAAAGATTACAACCCAGAAGATTCTATGGAGCAGTTCTACTCAGTCACACACGGGGTCACCATGAGCTGGAATTGACTCAACATCAATCACTTTGTTTTATTTTGTTCCAGCACTCAGCAGAGTGCTTAGCACAAAGAAGAACTTTGTGAATATTTGTTGGATGAAATAGATTCATATTAAATGATTAAACCAAGGTGAGCATTTTTTGATTGGACAATGGACTCTTTGAGCCAGAAGAGAGCTCTCATGAAGTCATCCTACATCAGTCCAATGACAGGGTCATTGCCTTTTTCCCATAATGATGGTGCCACCCATTTGTTGGTACTCTTGTAAAGCTTTACTATAGCTTTTGGGTTGTTGTGTTGGGTTGGGATTTTGCTTTCTCAGTGCTTATGTTTTGTCTTTTCAAACAAGTTCTGAGACACTTGAGAAAAAAGACAGGAGCGGAGTTTTTTTTTGCCTCTCCAGTACCTAGTACATCACCTCGCACACAGTAGGCACTCAGTAAAGACATGGGGACACTGAAAGGCTCTGGAATCTCTTCCTTGGGGATCTTGAAACATGGGAAAAGAGCTCCCCCTCTGGTATGACAGGTGACCGTCAAGAACTATGTCACTGAGCATTTGGCTAGGTACTTACCACTTCATTGATGAGGCACCAGAAGCACAGAGAAGTTAAAAAAAAAAAAAAAAAAAAACCTGCCTGCAATAAGGATAAAACTAGGATCCAAATCCAGGTCTCTCTCTGTCCCTCAAGCCCAGGAAACAAGCACTAAGGGGGCTGGGCTCCTAAGCCCAGCACGTTTGCCCTTTCTCTGAAGATCTTTGTGGCTATCACCTGGGTTCCCCAATAACTAAATATCCCAAATATTACAAGAATTTACCATGTGGCACCCTTGAGAACCCTCAGATTTCTCCTCAGATAAATGGGAGTTAATAACTCAGCATTCATTCTACACACATTTCTAAGTACTTATGGGTACTGGGATTCTGACTGTAATGAACATACAGTTTCTTAGAGAGTATAGAATTATTTTTGTTTTGAGGCTGAGGGTAAGCAGAGACCCCAGACCATTCACAATGGAAACTAAACTCGAAGGACTGTCTCATTTAACCACTACCTCAGTTTCTCTGATGTAGAGGGAACCTACAGATGATATAGCTGTAGATGTAGCTGATGAGGGGTAGGGTAGAGGCTTTTAGTCCTGGAAACAGACAGAGAATTTGACCTCTTTGTTTGTTGTTTGGGGACCTGTATAGGATTTCTAAGGAGTGGCTGGTAAATTTGAATCACCAAACTTGTGGTTCAAACCAACCTTGTGGTCAAGTGCTTATCCTACAGCGCCACATCAGGACTCTGACCTCTTGGTAGAAGGAAATAAATCTTGGCATTTAACATAGAGTAGCCAGGTTGACGGCACTGTTGGACTTTGAGAAGGAGACATTAGGGCTGGGGAGTGGAAGGAGGTGTGGTGAGCACCCCAACTTGGGGCCCTGGGAGTTGCTGTTCTGGCCAGTACTTGGGGCAGAAGACAGAGCACCCTTCCTCCCTATTTAGTGGGCACTGCTGAGCTGACAGCTGGCATCCTTCTCCTCCACATCCTCTCTCACTTACCCTGATTCTGTGCCACCCCCCCCACCCCCACCCCCAAGGTTAGCATTGCCTGAGGAACAGATGTGCCCAACCTCCAGACTCTCAGCCACAAGTTTCCTGGGTGGGAACTTTCCAAACCAAAGGCAAGAATCCAGAGCCAGGGTGCTGTAGCCCATAGTTCTGGTTTCCAGGAACAGTACTGCAGGGGGGTGGGGGGATTGTGTGCTGTTGTCGAGTGGGGTTCTGACTCATAGAGACCCATCTAGGGTTTCTGAGGCTGTAAATCTTTCATGGGAGCAAACAGCCTCCTCTTTCTCCTAAAGTGCATCTGGTGGACTTGAACTGCTGACCTGAGGTTAGCAACCCAATTTGTAAACTCACTATGCCACCACCAGGGTACCTTTAAGTGCCTCTACTGGAGTCCTGGTGTGGTGCCACTGGGTAAGCACTGGACCACAAGGTCAATTTGAACTGCAAGGTTGGTGGTTTAAACCCACCAGTTGCTCCTTGGAAACCCTATACGAGGTCGCTATGAGTTAGAACTGACGCGACAGCATTTAACAACAACAACAACTGGTCCCCAAAGAGTGGCTGGGGTAATTAGTTTGGCTATGTCTAAATACAGCCTCAAAAGAGAAAATAATGTAGAAAGAGGAAGAATTGTGCTGGTAAACCCAAGCAATATGCTTTTATTAGACATTTTTCAAAGGAAATATGCATGCTTTAACATTTTTATCAATTACTAGTGTCTTGTACGCAATGGCATCTTGTTTATATTCCATTCAGCAAGAATTTATTGAAAAGTTATGAGTCAGCCCAGTGCTAGATGCTGTGAGAACTGCAATAATAATAATAACAGGATCAAAAAAACAATTGTCAGGTTAACTCCAACTCATGTTGGCCCATGTATATCAGAGTAGAACAGCACTTCACAGGGTTTTCAATGGATGATTTATCAGAAGATCACCAGGCCTTTCTTCCAAGTGCCTCTGGGTGCACTTGAACCTCCAACCTTTCTGTTAGCAGGGAAGCTCATTAACCATTTGCACCACTCAGAGACTCTAAGAAAACAGAAGTCAGAAAACCCAGTACTTGGGGACAGCTCCTTCCTTGTGTGCTGTTGAATGAGTCATTTTTCCCCTGGGCCTCACTCTCCTCATCTGGGAAACAGGACTAGGACTTATGTTCTCTGAGGTCCCTTTCAGTTCTGACACTTGGTGAGTCCCAAATTAGAGGCGATGGCAGATGTGACAGCATCCAGCACAGTGCCAGCTTCAGAGTTCAGGCAGAACCATCATTCCTTCTGGATGCTTTAAGGCCCAGTCGTGCCCTTGAGCTGTTTACAATGAGCTCAGGAGCCAGAAAAAAGGAGGAGAGCAAGGGAGAGCATTTATTTCAGTGCCAATAATTCATGTGCCCCAGGCACAAAGCAAAGGTTGTGTCATTAATAATGATTGAACTATACAGATGTCATGAAAAGGTCCCTAGGACCCCAGGGGTTGGCCCAGACCTTCCTGTGTGACCTTGGCTAAGTGCCTTCCTCTGTCTCTGGGACCAGACAGTTGGACTAGATTCCTTTCCTTCTAGCTGAAGACATTTCTGGTTGATCCAACAAGATGAGGTTGAAAAGGAAGGGTAGGAAAGCAGTTTCCTTCTCCCTTCTCTTTGTTCTCCCCTGAGAGGCCTCTCCTTTGGGGTTGGGCACCAACATCCAACACAAAGTCATCCTTGACTGTTTGAAATGTTTGGAGGAAAAGAATCAGCCTTAGGCAAGCCAACAACCACCCCGTTGGGCCTCAGTTTCCTCATCTGTAAAGTGAAATGGTTTGAAGGGTGACTTTTGAGAATTTTTTCTAGCTCTGCCAGCTAATGAGGACTCCTGGTGTGGCGCTGTGGGATCAGCATTGGACTGAGAACAACCAGGTCAGCAGTTCAAACCCACTAACTGCTCCTTGGAAACCCTATACACAGTCACTTAGAGTCTGAACCATCTCAACAACAATCACCTAACGATTCCAGAGCTGTAATTCAAAAACCAAACAAGGAGAACCTGGCTGGAGGCAAGGGAGGTTCTCACCTGAGAACCTTCCCTGGCCCTTGGCACCTTTGGTCCCCTCCCAGTCCCTGTACCTCCTGCCTTCCTGACCTAGAGTTTGGGGACAGGCTATACATTCAGCAACGGCCAAGTCCGGGAAAGCCAGCATCATGGCTTCCAGAACGAGCTATGAATTTGTTTAAAAATAAAGACTATTCTGGGAACAGCTGCCACCGATTGTCACGGCACCTAAAAAAAAATAATAAGAGAGTTTATATATGTGTGTGTGCACATATATAGAGAGAGAAGAGAAAATCTTCTCTGGTGGACAGATCTCACATCAACCACAAGCCCCACTCAGCAGCCAGCTACCTACTAAAGGATGGCAGGTGATCAGAAGGCCTGAGACAGAGGCAAGACCCCAGGATAAGCCTTCTCAGCTTCCCCCAGAGCCTGGCATGGCCTGCTTACCCTACCAGCAGCAAGAGGGACAGGAGCGCTGAGGGAATGGCTGGGAAGGAAGCCCATCCTCTCCCCTACCCTGCTACTGGGAACTCAAACTGAGGCCCAGGATTTCCTGGACTGGATGGGGGAGAGGGGAGAGGTTCCTGCCTGCCTCCTCAGGAGTCAAGGCCACATAAACACAACAGAGTGAGTGTCAGCATAACCAGTCATGTCCCACCTATTGGCATGCTCTTCCAGGGTGTCATCTCTGGATGGAGCATGTATGTTGGGGAAGGGACAGTGGGTGCAAATGTGCCTGTCCTCTAGGAGCTTCAGATCCTGTGAAGACAGCATGCCACAGGAGACTTGGTCATGCCGGAGTGGAGACCCAGGTCAACTCTGCCTGTAGGAGCTCAGGCAAATCACTCACATGCCCACTCTGAATCTCAGTTTCCCCTCTGTGATTAGAGGGGTGGAACCTTTGATTCTGGAAGGTCCCCTTGGCCCTGAGATCCCTGAAACAATAGGGAACAAGACACAATGGGCTGAAATGCTATACAGAGGGGCATGGACTCTTAGCATACAAAAACTCACTCAGTTGCCTTCCCTCCTGCAACAAGTCTCATCAACAACATACATGTTGCCTTCCATTCGCAGTAAATATTTACTGAACTTCTTTTTGAAGGTGTTATAATTCCTATGACAACTCTGTTACAGCTATTAAGTGCCTTTGAGTCAATTCCAACTCAGCAACTCTGTATAGGGTTTCCGAGGAGCAGCTGGTGGGTTTGAACTGCTGACCTTGTGGTTCACAGTCCAGTGCTGATCCTACAGCACCACATCAGGAGTCCATAACAACTCTACAAAGTAGATACTATACACTCCATCTTTTAGATAAGGAAACTGAGGCTCTGGAAGGTTAAGCCATCGTTAAGTGGCAGGGCCAGGGAAGAACCAGGCTATCTAGATGTAGCCCCAGACAGTCTTACCAGGTATCTCCCCTAACAGACACAGATAGCTGTGTCCCCCTTCTCTTGGCAACTTCCAGAGGAACCAGAAACTGCTGGGAAGTCCTCGATTCACAGTACTTAGAAGACATGCTCCACCATCCTAGAGCTGCAGAAGGATCTCTGATACTTTACCTGCACCATATCATTGAATCTTCCTAGTAACCCCATGTGAAGTAAGTGTCATTATTGTTGTTGTTAAGTGCCATCGAGTCGGTTCTGACCCATAGCAACCCTGTACAGGGTTTCACCAGCAGCTGGTGATCTTGAACTGCCGAACTTGCGGTTCAAACGGCTTTGCAGTCTGGCGCATTAACCCACAGCGCCACACCAGGACTCCAATGTTATTGTTACAATCGGGTGTTATTAGCATCAGGTTAATGTGCTGGACTGCAAGGTCGGTTTGAACCAAAAGGTTGGTAGTTCAAGCTCACCAGCCACTCCTTAGAAACCCTATATAGGGTTGCTATGCATTGAAACTGACTCTGTGGCACTTAACAATTTTAAGATGGAATAGCTAGGGCCCAGAAGACAAAAGTCACATCAGTGAAGATGCAGAGATCTGACCCCAGGTTCTCCAAGGCCAAAATTTGACTGGTTTTGGCTTTCTGGGAAGTACCCCAGTGAGAGGCGAGAGACTTACACCTAGGCTGTGGCTCTGCCACCTACCAGTTGTGTACGGTCGGGAAGCCTACTTACCCTCTTGGAATCTCAGCTTCATGCTCTGTAGTGGTGGACAATGACATCCTCACCAGATGGCGTAGAGTGACTGTCACCAGGGCTGAACAGTATAACCTTTTTCAGTCTCTAGCTCTAACAGGGCTTGATCGCTGCCCAAGGAGAGTAGGAAACCCCATTCCCTGGTTATCAGCCTGCTGAAATGGCCGCTGCCCCACCCTTGTCCCCTTGCTGTTTTCTAGCACCTGGGCTTATCCATAAAGAGCCCTGGTGGCACAGTGGGTTAGGCGTTGGGCTGCAAGGTCAGTGGTTCAAACCCGTCAGTGCTCCCCAGGAGAAAAACAGAGGCTGTCTCCTCCTATAAAGATTTACAGCCTTGGAAACGCTTTAGAGTTCTACAGAGTCCCTGGGAATCAGATGTCTTATAGGATCACTATGAGGCGTCCCGGTGTGGCACTGTAGGACAAGCACTCGACCACAAGGTCAGTTTGAGCTGCAAGGTCGGCAGTACAAACTCACCAGCTGCTCCTCAGAAACCCTACACAGTGTCATTATGGGTTGGAATCTACTGGACGGACGGCACTTGACGACAACAACATGAGTTGATGGCAGTAGACCATCACACACTCCTAGGCTGGGTAGAATCACCCTAGAGATGAGGGATGTGATTAGTCTAGATGGCCATGCAAGTCTGTTTCCTCTCCCCAGGCACTCAAAGAAGTAGGGACCACAGACTAGGGTTGCCAGATGACCAATGAAAAGTACACGCCACCCAGTCATATTGAAATACCAGATCAACACTGAGTGACTTAGGAAATACTAATGTTAAGAGCTCATGACTCAAAACATATACTCTTTATTTTTATACTTATTTTTAAAAGACTCATTATTTATCTGAAATTCAAATTTAGCTGAGCATTTGGTATTTTATCTGGCAATGCTAGTCCAAAACTTGGTTTTGTTTCGGGACTCTTAAAGGAATATAGAAGAGTCCTTGGGTGATACAAATGGTTAATGTGCTTAGCTAACCAAAAGGTTGGTTACCCAGAAGCATTTTGGAAGAAAAGCCTGGCGGTCTTAAAAACACCAGCCATTATGGAGCACAATTCTATTCTGACCCACGCGAGATTGTCATGATGGCCGCTTAT
This sequence comes from Chrysochloris asiatica, assembly GCF_000296735.1. NCBI lineage: Eukaryota > Metazoa > Chordata > Mammalia > Afrosoricida > Chrysochloridae > Chrysochloris > Chrysochloris asiatica. The sequence goes on from NW_006408525.1 coordinate 29,808,073, forward strand.
TAAAGGCATGTGGAATTAGGGGATTGACCTCAATGGCATAAAGCCCAGCAAATGTCTTTTTAAAAGAAATTTTAGAACAATTTTATTGAGGTATAATTTACATACTATAAAATTTGCCCATTTTAAGTATACAATTCAATGTTTTAAAATGAATGTACCCAAGTTACACAATAATCCACTTTTAGAACATTTTCATCATTCAAATAAAATGCCTGTTTACAGTTAATTCCTATTGCCACCCTCACAAATAGCTTTTGAAAAACATTTAATACAATTACTTCCTCTGCTGTAAAAAGTCATGAACTCTTATTGTAGAAATTCTGAGGGGTAAGGAATCAGAAAAGCACAAAGAAGTAAAGAAAATGACTCCTCAATCCATTTTCCAGAGAGAACAATTATTAACAATCAGGTAAATCCTTTTCTAAGCTTTTTTTTTTTGTGCTCTCATTCTTTCTCTCTCTTTTTCATAAACATTGTATCACATTATACAGAATATTCTACAATTTCATTTCTAATATAGTAATATATTATGAAAATATCCTCATGGCATCAAATCTTAGTGTACAACATCATTTTTAGTGGTTGAATAGTATTCCATTGTATCACTTTTACTATAGTTTCTTTCTTCAGTTCTCTTTTGATAGACATTGGGTTGTTTTCCAATTTTTTTCACTGTTTTAAATAGTGCGGCAATGCATATTCTTAGAGCTAAATCTTTGTACACATCCATTATTTTCTCAGGATAAATTATTAGAAATGGAGCCAAAGGGTCTGCACATTTTTAAGGTTTTTGATGATACTTTCTGACACAGTGAAGCATACCACCAGGGAGCCTCTCTGTCCAAGTCAGAAACTACAGGGAATGTTTGGTGCAAGACTGACTGATGCCCAAGTGGGTACAGGCAGATAGAAGAAGCTGCAGACTGCCAGGTACTGGGGGGATAGTATGTGGGACTTACTGAAAACCAGAGGAATATTCTTGCCCCATCTTCTTCCCGCCTCACCACCAGCCATAGGTGATCCAGGTAGAACCTCTCAGCCACTCCTTGCACGCTGCCCCCATGTTTGTCTTGATGCTCTTCCAAACAAGCTAGATGCAAGCTTCCCGGGATCCAGCCAGCTGAAACCTGCCCTGAGTCCCGCCCAATAGCCCCAATTACATCAGCCTAGCTTCCAAAGCTGGACCTTGGCATTCTATCCTGGGGTTCAGCCTCCCTGCTTCCTTCCCCAGCCCTGGAAGTGGACCAACTGAGTTAGACTTGAGGAGGTGGGTGTTGGACTGGGGGTGTAGAAGAGAAAGGAGCTGGATGTCCCGGTCCTCAAAAAGATGGTGCGATGACTCACATGTCACGGAGGGGAAGAGAGGGGCTGGAGGGGATGAATGGATTTCAAACTAGAGGGAGGGGCTGAGGAGAAGAGCTTCAGGGCCTTGATTCGCCCGTGTCAGTTTCTTCAACTACATCTGCAGTGCGTGGGGTAGAGCGGTCCCACCAGAGTAGAGGAGGGAAGGGGGCTGGGAGACTGACGTCTGTTTCCCGCCTGCTGGGCCGGCCGCCGCGAGTACTTCATGAATGACTCACCTCATTGTCAGGCTGATTCACGGCTCGGCTGGGGACCGGGGCGGGGGCGTCGCAGCCCCCCGTGCGTCTCACAGGCGCGCACACGAGCACACACACGCAAACGCGCGCACGCAGGACTCCAGCGAGTCATTTACATCCTAAGGTCGAGACTAGACAGAAGGACTTTCCCTAGTAAGAGGGAGGGGGAAACACTCCACCTGGTTGGTGTGTGGAGAACCTAGAAGTTTCTATCTACACTGGTAGTGTACCTCTCATTATTTAAATAAAACCTAATATAAAAACGTCACTTCCTCGATTGCTCTAACCACATTTCAAATGCTCCATAGCCACATGTGGCTAGTAGCTCTCTATTAGATATTGCAGATATATATATACTCGTAGAATATTTTCGTCAACATAAAGTTCTATTGAGAGCGCTGATTACATACGCACTAACTCAGAATTCACAGCCTTCACACACACACAATCATCCACCTACCCACCCCCATCCAGGCAGCTCCTCTAAACATTGTATGCAACATGTTGTTAAGTACCATCGAGTCCTTTCCAGTTCATAGAGACCCTGAAGAGTGAGCGGCTGGTAAATTTGAACCGCAGACCTTGTGAACCAGTGCTTATCCTATAGTACCACCCCAGGGCTCCACATACAACACACATTAATTATACATACATTCCACACACCCACCAACATAATAATAGCCAACATGCACCCCACACACAAGACTCTTGGTGTGCATACACATTTCCCATCCAAACATACCACTGTCCACACCAAGGCAAATGTAAAAATAAATAAATAAACACATACATCATCACACTGATTCACATACCACTGTTCATTGGATAAAAATACAAGTCAGGGCAAAATGCATTTGCAAATGTGCTGAAATAATATACAAACCCAGTCATGTGGTTCCCATAACAAATCCCAGCACATGTTTGCAAACTCCAGTAGAGGGGAAGGGAACCCACATTTGCTGAGCTCTTGCCAACATGCCAGGCACGAAGTTAGCCATTTCAATGCATTAATTCATTAAATCTCACAATGGCCTTGTGGGGGAGATATATTTTCATAGATGAGGCAACTAAGGTTCAGAGAAGTAAAGTGACTTACTTAAGGCCCACAACCAGATAGCAACAGAGTCAAATATAAACCAAGATTTGTCTAACTCCAAAGCCAAGTTGCTGTCTCCAGACGCAAATAGTATAATGCACACGCACACATTCCAGGTGATGTGTTTTCCCAGCAACAACAGGTATTTGTGAGAGTGAGTCTGGAGGTGACCGACTCATTCGCACTCTTCCTGACAAATGGCATTAAGTCATTCATCAAACATTTGCCAGGTGTCTTCTACGTGGTATGTGTTGAAAAGTCATGTAAGAGTCCCACAGGGAGATGTGAGAGGGGAACCCACAGAGAACACAGGACATACAATAGACAGAGTCTGTGATAGAATGGAGTCCTGGTGTGGCACTGTAGGATAAGCACTGGACTGAAATGTCAGTTTGTACCTCAAGGTCGGCAGTTTAAAGTCACCAGCTGCTGCTCCTTAGAAACACTATACAGGGTCCTTATGAGTCTGAACTGACTTGAAGGCACTTAACAATGACAATGACAACATAATGGAATGATGGTGAAAAGTCCAAATGCAGGAAGCCATTGGTAAGGAAGGAGTCCCTGGTTGGTACAAATGATTAAGCACTTCAGATCTACCCAGAGGTGTCTCAGAAGGAAGACCTAGAGAGCTGATCTTTTCAAAGGTCACAGCTTTGAAAAACCTCTGAAATACTTTTACTCTGCAGACATGTGCTTGATATGAGTTAGAATCTACTCAATGGCAACGAACAACAACACGGGGACGAAAGCATGGGTCTGGTTAGAGCAATTAAGTAAGGCTTCTTGGAGAAGGCAGCATGTGAGATAGGGCTTGAAGAATGAGTTGGGTAGAAGAATGGAGGATTGGTGTTCCAAAAGGCAACACAGAACAGAACATTGCAGGTCCTGGGGACTTGCCTATGTTATTCTCCAGTGGATGGGAGGGACTGAAGAATTTTTACAGTGGGCAAAAATGGATCTCGTTTGCATATTAGAATGGGCAGAAGGGAAAAGGGTTAATGTGCTGGACTGCAAGGTTGGGTTGAACCACAAGATCAGCGGTTCAAACTCACCAGCCACTCCTCGGAAACCCTATACAGGGTTGCTATGAGTCAGAACTGAGTTGATGGTACTTAACAACAACAACAACTGTAATAGTACAGGCAACAGGACTATAAAGTATTTGAACAAAAATGGTGGAAATGGGTCAGGAGATTATAACCTGGCTCTAAATTGTCATTGGTAAGTACCATTCAACCAACTCATGGGACTGAACAACAATAACATATCCCCTGCTGGTGCTATAGGATAGGTGACCGTTTTCTAATCACAAGGTCAAAAGTTCAAACCCATCAGCTGCTGTTCAGGAGAAAGATAAGAGTGTCTAGTCCCTTAAGAGTTACAATCTCGGAAATCCTATATGGTGTTGCTATGAGTCAGAATCCACTCCATGGCAATGGGTTTGGGTTTTTTGTTGTTGCTGTAATATTCCCTGAAATCTCAGATTAAAAACCCAGTTCCTCGGATTTCTATGAGGCGAAATAGCAAAGTGTAAAGCCTGTGGATGTTGGAGCCAGACTGTCTGGTTTATAATGTCAGCGACACCACCTACTATGTGACAAGACATTAAACTTTTCCTCCTCTGTAAGGATAAGCAATCAACAGCAAAGTCAGATCGGCACTTCAAACTCACCAGCTGCTCCTCGGAAACACTATACAGGGAAGCTATGAGTCACAACCGACTGGACAACACTTAACAGCAAAAACAACAGCAAAGTAGAAGTGATCCTCGCACACACAGAAATGCTCAGGAAGTACTGACCATTATAATTATTGGGTTAAATCAACGCGCTACTGAGACCATCTCACAACTCCGAGATCAAACTCACAGTCCCCATCTAACATTCTCTTGTGTGGGCCCTCCTGCCCAAAGTCCCTATACCCACTTTTCCCTTCCCTTGAGCCCCTCTCTTTCTTCTTGGCCTGAGTCTACTATCCTCAGACTTGGTTATTAAAGGGTTTTAAAGCTCCTGGCTCCTCTTCTGAAAGGAGGAAGAAGAGGACCATTTAGTCTTTGCCTTTGCCTTGAGATGACAAAGCTAGGAAGCCTGGTGCCATTCCCTACTCTAAACCCCTGCCTATGTGTCCTGCTGATCTCTAAAATGTCCCAGCTACACATTTTCCACTGGTTCTAACAGGAGGTGGGACAGCAGCTGGAAGAAGCAGGTGCCAAGTTCATTTAACTGTGTGATGGAGGAGAAAGCATTGGCTTTCCAATCAGAAGATCCCCCACTAAGTGACTATGCTGGACTAAGTCTCTGCCTCCTCTGAGCCTCAGTTTCCTGAGTAATAGCTGTCCCTCTCCCTTCACATGATCTTTGTGGGGACAAAAGGAGCTAATAGTTTACATTGGAAATGGTGAACTACAGTGTAGATAAGAATTGTTATTATCCTTCTTGGGCATTTGGGTCCATGAGCCAACAGAGCCCAGATCCATGGGGTCCCCTGTGACTGGGTCTCTAGGGTTATCTAGCCACAGCTGGGCAGGATGAGTTGCACCTGGGAATCCTGTTAAACAGAGAGAGGAGACCTGTAAAGGGAGGGTTGGGGTTGGGGCTTTGTCCCCAGATCATAAGTGTGGAGACCCTAAGAGAATCCCTAATGTGGGTGGGAGTTGGGATTCCAAGGTCACCTATCCCATTGCCAATCTGGCCTCCATTCAGACTTATGACAGGTCCATGTGTAACTCTAATGGAGACCACAGGCTGCTAGGAGGTGAGGCTGGGCCAGGGCTGGCTCAGCTCACACAGCAATGCACTCAAGTCAGCTACCACCCTCTGGCCTTTTGAGTCTTCAAAACTACACAGTTCTCGTTGCCACTCCAACTAACTCTGTAGTAGTGAAGCAAAATGGGAAACTGAGGTAGAAATTCGGGTTGTAAACCACAGCAGGCTTTAGTGAGGAGAGCTGACCGCCTTCCTAGCTCACCAGACCCCTGCCTGGCTCTTGGCATGACTTTTCTGAACTTTTTTCTTTTTTTTAAACAGCAAACTACAATTTTTAAATTTATTTTTTAGTTAAACTATAAACTAAAATTGTTTAGTTTGTTTTTATATGCTGCTTTTCCTTATTTTAACATTACTTTGAACTCATTTCATATTCATGAATCTGGCAAATTAATTTGAATTTGGTTAGTGAGTTTATTAACAATATCTATAAACACAGAGCATGGTGGACCCATAGGACAAGCACTGGAAAACAAACCACAGGGTTGGCAGTTTGAGCCCACAGCTACTCCATGGGAGAAAGATGAGGCTTTCTGCTCTTGCAAAGATTTAAGGCCTTGGAAACCCTACACAGGGTTGCTATGAATTGGAACCGACTCAGTGGCACTTAACAACAACAATTATCTATAAACACTAATTATTCTATTGCAATTGAAATATTTAGACAATTATTAGTGGGATAAAGAAGAACTCAGATGTCTAATGTGGAGGAATCAGTCCAGTCAAGAGACTGACTCAGCTTTGGTCTTAGCTCCTCCTCTCTCTGGGATTCTGAACTATCTTTTGACCTTAACTTGTTAGTGAACTCCTTAAGAGCACAAGAGTCTTCCTCATTTCTCTGTCTCCAATGTCAGTCACTGTGCTGTATACATAGTAGCCACTCATTCATTTATTCATTCAATAACTCTTAGTGAGCACTCTGCTAGGTACTGGGGACACAAAGTTGAACAAACCAGACAAGGTTCCTGTCTTCATGGAGCTTATATTCTAGTGAGGATGACACACAAATATGAGAATTACAAATTATGACAAAATGTGGTTTAGGAAATAGTGGTGTGATATGGAGGAGATCACTTGAGAGTAGGTGGCGGAAAAGGCCTGAGATCTCAGCTGAGACATTCCGGTCCCACTCCCATCAAGTCGATTCCAACTCCAACTTATAGCTACCCTACATAGGGCTCCTGAGACTAAATCTCTATTGGAGAAGACAGCCTCCCTCATCTTTCTAACCTGAAACAGCTGGTGGGTCTGGTTTGCACTGCCTACTTTTCGGTTAGCAGTCTAGTGTCAGATCAAGAGCATCTTTGTTTAATAAAGGTGTGTTGCAAGGATTGTTGTTATTAGCTGGATAAATGAATAGTTATATGGATGGATGGATAAACCTGCAGGGTAGGTTTTGGTATAAATGAAAATCGGCTATAGTACCTAGTCCCCCAGCTTAACAGGAGAGGAGGGTGGGTCAAAAAAGTCCTTTACTATCCACTGGATTCCTACCTTCAGAACTTCCCCACAAAGTTTCCATGGTTATAATCTATGAAAGACGACTGACACATTTTTCTCCCACAGGGAGTTGGTGGGTCCAGTCGGTTTCTACTCACAGTGACCTGTATAGGGTTTCTGAGGAGCAGCTGGTGGATTTGAACTGTCAACCTTGTGGTTCACAGTCCAGTGGTGATCCTACAGCGCCACACTCAATGTCCCCTTGGAGGGTTGTTACTATTAAGTACCTTCGAGTTAATTCTGACTCATAGCGACCCTGTATAGGATTTCTAAGGAGCAGCTGTTGAGTTTGAACCGTTGACCTTGAGTTCGAGAGCTTTATCCTATGGCACCACACCTTGGAGGGTGGGCAGAGATAAACAGAAAGAGTTCCCGAGTTCCTCAACCTTGCTCTCAACTGAACGTATATTTAAGCAGCCGATAGACCTGGATCAAAGCGCCACAAGGGGGCGGTCGAGAGCACATTACTTTCCCCTTTAAGGTCACAGAGGAAGGCTAGAGGATGGAGGACCTTTGTGTCGGCGGGATGGAAATAGGCCCGCCCTTTAAGAAGGCGGAGACACTGGAATGGCGGCGACTTCGAATGCAACCTGGGGCGCAGACCCCCTCTTCCCGGAGAGTTTCCTTCAGTCTCTGCCGAGTCGCAGTGACGCCGCCTTCTGGCCCCTGGTTGGGGGCATCGTCGCCTGAACTGGAGCCCTCCCGACCGGACCGAGGCCAAGGCCTCGGCGCCCACCCCAGACTGGGCACCCTGGGTCAACCCTCGGGCCGGGGCCGACCAGCGGTCGCCATGGTAATGCTGCGCCCACGCCGGGTTATTCCTGGCTGCCTCTTCCTGGAGCCCCCTGACCTGCGCTCGGGGTAGCAGACCCTCAACCGCGGCCTGGCCAACTCCAGAGCAGGACTAGGGTGTAGACAGGAGCTCGGATGGGGTGGGGAGACCTGGGTGCTGGTTGGAGCTTGGCGCGGATGCGCCGGAAGGTCCTGGGAAGGCACTTCCCGTTCTCCGGGCCTGTTTCCCTCCAGTGACCTTCCTTCTTTTCCTGGAGAACCGTTCATCCTTCTCGGCCTACTCAAACATCACTGAGTAAGCCAACCCCGCAGTGACCCTCTGGACCCTGACCCTTAGATACATGGAGGCGGGGATGCTGCTCTGGTAATGTGGAGGTAGGCACAGCCCAGAGTTCTGGGGTTGACACTCAGCTGGCCTTGCAGTCCTATTGCCTACAAAGAAGGAACCATGGATTGGTGCATCCCACTTTCCTGGGACCCTAGAGTTGGGTTTTGAATGTTGGTTTAGGTAAACAGAAATCACTGGCTTGACATTCAGAAACGAGGCTACTGTGCTGGGCATGCTTGGACTACTGGGGATTTCTTCTATGTGTGCAAAATCCTTAGGCTCCTGTGCACAGTATTGAGTTAAAGAGCAACCCTGCTCTCCTTTGCAACCTTTCTTCTGTCCCCTCCCACTTTCCAGGATGAATGCAAATGGATCTTAGTGGGTTCTTTGACAAGAAAGGATTTTAACTTGTTTAAATCTCTAAATAAATCCTATTTTCTCATCTCATCTCTTATCTCTCTCCCAGCACTAGCAAAAACAAACAAACAAACAAAACAGTATACCCGACAGCCTTGTTGCTAGAATTGGAAAGAAGCAAAGCAGGGAAGACAGTGTGTACTTGCAAAGAGCATTTATTCTCCAACCTCAATTGCTTTGTTTTCCCTGCAGGCACGTAGTTTGCAGAAGCTGTTTGCTGTGGAAGAGGATTTTGAAGATGAGGTAAGAAGTATTGGTGATCAGAGATGGCAGAGAAAATTTGAAGAGATAAACACTCAGATCTGGAACATTTGGGAGCAGCCAAAAACATTTTAGTTGACATTATATCATTTTTGTTCTAGTAGAGGCTGAGAAATGTAAACAACCCACTGAACTGTCTTAGACACAGTAACAGTAAGACTCAGAGATGAATTGCCTTTAAATTCTCAGGGCCCCTGCTTGGAAGCTGTGTCAGGTAGATAGATGATTTAATTCACCTTTCTGATGACACACTTGGGATAGAAAGAATGTTTATGGAAAGCCAGAGACGTATGTTATTGTTGTGATGTGCCATGGAGTCGGTTTGTAGTGACCCTGTACAGGGTTTCCGAGGCTGTAAATCTTTACTGGAGCAGAAAGCCTCATCTTTCTCCCACAGAACAGCTGGTAGTTTCGAACTGCTGACCTTGCGGTTCACAACCCAGTTCGTAAACACTACCAGAGACATATAGGGGACAGCAATAAGTTTGGGGTCACCAACCGACTCAAAGTGCAGTTGAGTCAGTTCCAACTCATAGTGACCCTGTATAGGGTTTTCAAGGAGCTGCTGCTGCATTTGAACTGCAAACCTTGAGGTTAGCAGTCTAATACTTAGCCAGCACCGCACCAGGATTCCTAATGGGCCTATAACAAGGGCAGGTTACTTCATTCTTTGTCCTTTCATTTTCTCTTCAGCAATGAAGGAGTTCCTTTGCTTCAAATGCCCTTCCCTTTCTCCTCTCCCTTTAGTAGATACTCAGTTAGACTGAATCTAGAGCCAGCACCTTAGGATCATCCCTGTCTAGGTCCACCACATACCTATTAAACCTGAATCTCTGGGGATGGGCCCAGACAAGTGTATTTCAATTTCAGACACCACTGATCTCATGATCTCCACAGCCCCCTTTCCTACTCAAATCCTTTTTAGAAAGAAGTAGGATTTAAGTGAATAAAAGCCCAAAGGGGTAACTTAGCCAGCTTAGAGTACAGTACAAACAGCTGGGAGAAAACATCAGTCTGCTGATTGCAGTCTGTTATATATGGGAACCACTGAATCATGTTTATTAGAATAGATTTATTCTGTTTGATCAAAAAACAAACAGCTCAAAACCTGCTTTTTTTTTTTTAAACTCTCTTAGTACTTTACCTAAAAACTCCTACTTAGAACTCATTTTGATATATGTCTAATCTTTGTGCCAGGTATGATGGTAGAGGCTGCACCAGGGACCCTCCTGGAAGCTCAGACCCCATGCTCCCCTTCCTTGGAGGCTTTTGGAAGCTTAGGTTTGAAGGGAACAAGGGACCTTGCCCCAGTCTCTTAAAAACCAGTCTTTGGCTTGTGTCCTTCCCTGAGGCCCAAGGCAGAGGGACAAGGGCACACATGAGTTCTCTTTCTGACTCTGTGTGTCTGTTCCTGCAGCCATAACCTGGGACTAATAATAGTACCCATTCAGAGGACCATTGTGAGAACTGATGGAGAGAATGATGGTAAAGTGCTTACATGGAACCTGGCACCTACCTAATGCAGTTTCAAATGACAGAGACTTGTTTTAGTTATTGCTTGAGGACTTGATTGGTGTTGTCATAGTAGGAGATGTGCCTTTGTCTTTGTCTTGCAACTTTGGAGATCTGTGATTACAGACTGAAAAAAGTGACTGTCTAAGTGACCCTCTGGGGCTTGCCAGGTGATGGCAGGACTGCTAGGCCAGTAGAGGAATTAGGGTGAAGGGTTCTCACAGGTCAAGTTTCCCATTAATGAAAATGGCAGAATGACATCATGTCTGAGCATGCTGTTCAAGAGGAAAAGGATCCATCAATCCACAGGTCATCAGGATTTTAGTCATCATTATTGCTAAACCCTAAAGTGACTCTCTTGATAATATGTAAGACAGGAAAAAAAACCTTTTTGTAGCCCAGACAAATGAATACGGCAGCAAAGAGTGGGGTGGAGGGGACCTTCCTGTCAGTTAAATCAGCAATTCTGATTCAAAAACACCCTCGGAACAGGTCTGTTGCTCTTGAAGGTGTCAATCTCACCTTGCTTCCCAACTGGAATCCATACTTAATTTAACTTGCCTGAAAATCTATATTTAACTTCTGCCTATTTTGCTGGATCCGAGCTCTTGCTGGCTTACTGAAGGCTTTGTGTGCACGGTGTGTGTGTGTGTGTGTGTGTGTGTGTGTGTATGTGTTTCTGTGTTGGCCGTGGGGAATGGGCTGAGGAAGAGAATAGGCAGCATGGCCTGCTGGATAGATCCTTGTAGCACAAACTAGACCCCCAGCAAGCTAATTTCTGTGAGAGGGGTGTGTGACCTTGGGAACTGGTTTGACTCCATGGTGCCCCTCAGATGTTTGCTTCTGCTTCTGTAGCAGCCCCCCCAGAGATTGTAGAAAGAGTTAAGCAACCTGAAGACTTAGCCTTAGAATGTTTCTGCTGGAAGCTGGGCAGTAGGCTCACAGGCAAGATCAAAGGTGCCTGGTTTTTGGCTCGTGTGTTTGCACACATTCACACACACCATCTACCTGAGACAGTGAAAACTGAGCACTTCTTGATTTCCAGATGCCAAGATCCACCATCCTGTCTCTGCTTCTTTGTAGGATTTCTTGTCTGCTGTGGAAGATGCAGAGAACCAATTTGCTGGCGCACAGCTGGTGAATGCTGGAAGCCTGAGACCTATCTCCTCCAAGCCACAGGCCACAGTGCAGGTGCAGCCCTCTGGGTCACCACTGTCACAGCCCCCAGCTCCTTCTGAACCTTCTGGTCTGGGACTGTGCCTGCCTACCTCCAGCATATCTGGGGCCGTCAGGGGCCTCCCGACCACAAGAACTACCCCCTTAAGGCCTGTCTCGACTTCTAACAGCAGCTGGACTGAAAATCAGAGAAGAGGGACGCTGACAGAAGGGTCCAGAGAGCCAGCAAGGCCCCAGTCCTCAGCTCCCTGCCCCTTGCCCACCATGAGGCATGCACAGCGCGTGGTTGGTGGCCTTGAGGGCCCTGAGCAAGATGAATTTGATAAGGTCCTGGCAAGCATGGAGCTAGAGGAGCCTGGTCTGGAGCTGGAAGTCGAAATTAGCAATGAAGACAAAGGAACGCTGCCCACCTGGCAGAGAGAGGACAAGGTATTCACCAAAAAGGCCCGGAGAACTGAGCTGAGTGTATCTTGCTCAAAAGGGCATCTGCATGCCACACCTGGTGGGCAGCCTCTAAATCCAGTTGTCCACCGCAGAACTCCACAGTGCCATTTGAGACCTGGCGCCCCAGATAACCTACCTGTCCCAGCTGCATCAACAGTCCTCACTCAGCAGTGCCACCGGGGAGTCTGTGCCCAAGGCCCCCCTCTTCAAGCACCCCAGCCTCTCCGAACTGCTGGAGGTCTTGTTCAGTGTAGCCCTCAGAACCCTCTCTCCCGCCAGCCACTGCGGTCTCCGGGTGCCTGGTTAAGTGGCAAACCTCGATTTCCGGGACCACGAACTCCCAGCTCAGGCTGTTCTCTTTCAAGCGTTCACTTGGGATTCTGTCCACGAGGGCATCTGGAACCCCAAGCTCCAGTGACTTCTTTAGAGTCACCTGTTGGTACCCCAAAGGGCCCGCATTCCTCCCTGGCTCCCCAAACAGCTCTGCAGACACCCATCGTCACCAACCACCTGGTACAGCTGGTCAGTGCTGCCAACCGACCGCCTCAGTTGCCCACCCACACCACCACCCGAACCAAGACCCGCCGCTTCCCTGGCCCAGCAGGACTCCTGCCACACCAGGTGAGAGATGATGAAGCCAGAGCTCTCAGGACCTCGGTAAGCATGGGAGAGAAGCCGAGTTCCAGCATTCTCCAGTCCAGTCGTAAGGTGTCTTCACTCCTGGAATACAGGGAGGAAGTGGAGAAGGAAGGATTTTCCAAGCTGAAAAAGAAGTAAAAAAAGGGGGAAGGAAGAATAAAATGCTTAGAAAGCCACATACGACAGAGGTGCCGAAAACGCTGAGGATTTACAGCTTTCCTGTTTGTTAGGTTCCTTCCGACTGTGTGTTAGGCCCTAGGGACAAGAAGAGTCACTCACTTATGTTTGTTAAGGACTTGTCCAGGTTAGGCAGTTTGCTGGGAACTGAGAATGCAGAGATAAAAACAGAAATTTTCCCTGTCGTCGGCTATGTACAGGGTAGTGGAAGATGCAGGAGCCATGACTTGGGTGTTGGGGAGGCACTGACCCTGCCTTGGACTTGCTGAGGGGAACTTGGGTGAATGAATAGGAGGTTAATAGGCAGGGGCAGGCACTGTGTTCTGGGGGACATTTTAGCAGTGGGAAGACAGGGAAGAGCATATGCAAAGACACAGAAGAAGAGCACAAGCTTGGAGAGGCACGGCACAGCTCACTTGGCTAGGGTGGTGGTCACGGTGGGGAAGCTGGGCCTGGAAGAGGGACAAGGCTCTGCTAAGAGTTTGGATGTAAGCAGTGTGGGAAGGACAGGCTCCATCCTTGGGATACCAAACCTATTGTTGTCAAGTTGATTTTGACGCAGTGACCATATAGGACAAAGTGGATCTGCCCTCACAGGATTTCTGAGGTGGGGATCTGAACAGAAGCAGGCTGCCACATCTTCCTCCCTTAGAAAGAAAACAGATTTGAACCACCCACCTTTCAGTTAGCATCTGCACCACCAGGGCTCCTTGGTCTTGGGATAGAAACTCTTGAAGATCTCGGTCTGGCTGTGAGACCAGACCACCCTTATCCACCTCACTGGAACAGAGGGTTTGAGCCCATTTTTGTGAATCCAGGGAGACCACCTATGTTCTTCCTGGGCTGGACCTCCCTACAGAAAAGGGCCAGGCCCTTAGAGGGACTTGGGGAAGCCTCCCCTTGGTTCAATATAGGCCTCTTGTCTAGGTTATCACTCCCTTCAGGCAGCTCGGGGTTTTGCTTCTTGGCCAGCTTCAACTTCCTCACATTCCCAAAACGATCCCCAAAGTGTCTTTTTTGAGCTGCTGACAAGGCTCCTGAGACTTCGTTAGGAGAGATGTAATATGTGTTAATTGTCCCTGATAGTTTCCTGAACTCATTATGTAACCCAGACAAGAAGCTATACTTGTAAATAACAGCTGCTGAGTTTGCTCTCACCTTCCCTTTCTCTCTCCCCTCTTAGCAAAGTGGAAAAAATCTGGAGGAGATCATGGTTTCCATGCCCCAAACTCCAACTCATGGTGCGCTGGCTAAATTCCCAACAGAGGTAACGGACTCCGTGTGAGCGCTCACTTCCTGGGCGTCATTTGGGAGTGAGGACTCTCCCTGAATGTTTCAGGAGTTGCAAAGCAGAGTAGAAACCTGGTCTCTGCTGTCACCCATCAGAGGGCAGTTAGGGGAGGTGGCAATTTTAGTGGCATAAAGTGAGGTCTGTTGGGATGGGAGAACAATTAGGTTTGCATGAGCTAAGTGGGACAGAGGTATAATGATGTATATACAACCTTGGAACAACAGGGCTCTGGGATATAGGGATTGAGGCATGGTTGGAATGGGGAAAAACGGGGAAACAATGTTAAGATGCTTGGCAGTCTTTTGAATCTTGATTTCCCTTGCATACCATTATAAAATAGACACTTGAGGGGGAGAGAAAGGAATAGCCAGAAATATCACCATAGAAAGCTTGTAAGTCCGTCTTCTATCTGTATCTAACTGATTGGAATACCTAAAATGGGGCTACAACGTGCCCAGTGAAGGAGGCTTCCTGTGGAGCCTCTGCATTACATAAGACCATAGGTGGAATCCTGAACCACATCCAGAATCTTCTGAGGTGGGAAATTTCCACTTGAAATGACAAGCCGACCAGCCTGGAGCAGCTAGAAGAACAGAACATACTTCTTAAAAGAAAGACCGACAGGGAAAATACAAAACAACAATGGCAGTCCGACTGTTACTATAAGAACAAGCAGGTTGCTTGCTCAGGAGCCATCAAGAAAAGTAGTCGGGTCCCCTCAGGGCAAACTCCCTTCCAAGACTAAGACTCAATGGGAATACATGAGCAGACATGCGCTCTACTGGTGACCATGTTGGTCACTGATAAGGGGAAGTGAGGGAAAACAGCAATGAAGCTGTGAGCTAAGTCCTACCATGTTCAATAGACCCCTGTGAACCTGGGTGGAGACCTGGTTGGCCAGCAGTATGGCAAGACCTGGGGACTCCTGGGCGCAGAGTCAGTGACATAGCCACAGAGGACTATAGTGGATAGTGAAGCATCCAGCTGATAAGAGAGGGCATATGCACAAGAACACCCACACTTACAGATAATACCCACCTGACCTGGCTTCAATGACTGGACGATCAGAACTCAACTAGAAGAAGAAAGAAGAGGGAAAAAAAGAGTAATCTGATAACAGTTTGATGAACTTGACCTACACTTATGGATGCAGTAGCTTAAAAGAGGGAACAAATCTTTACAGTGAAGATCATTCCCACCCCTTCGATACATAGGGTACACAGGGATGGGCAACTTGGACATTGGCTACCCAGAATTGGGGGGGGCTACAGAGACAAGAAGTGACTGGCTTACAAGCTTTCAAGAGGGAGCCTATATCCAGAGGGCACAGAGGAAGGTAGAATCTCCACTGAGTAGTATCCAATCTTTCTGGGTGGGGCTGATGCAAGGAGATGAGGATAGCACTCATGTGGCACATAGTGTGAATAATTGCTATCATACTAACTGTGAGGGTTGGAAATGTAAAGGTAGACGTTTTGAAGCAAAAGGAGGGGAGTGATTGACTTTGCAGTCCAGGAGCAGAGGTCTCTGGGACCATCAAGGGACAAGAGCAGAGTGCGGGACCCTACCCAGAGAAACAGTGACACCAGAAATGGAGGCAGAGACAATGATGTGGAGAGGTGGAACAGCTGGGAACTCTAGACCCAGAGAGGGAGAGGGGCTGTGTGCAGGCTTACAGAGTATACTCTTTGGTTAGTTGATGATGCATGGAGGGGACTGTAACCATGGCAATGAAACGATATATGATATAGGATGAATGTAAAGCTAGTGTTCTCCCATGTAAACGATCACATAATTCACAATAAAAATTTTTTTTTTTTTTTAAAGTGACGCCTGTTCTGATGTTGGACTCCTGGTGTGGCGCTGTAGGATCTGCACTGGACTTTAAACCATAAAGTCAGCAGTTCATATCCACCAGCTGCTCCTTGGAAACCCTATACAGGGTCACTATGAGTCAGAACCAACTTGATGACCCTTACAATAGCAACAACAATTGTGATGCTAGCCAGACCCTGAACAATGCCATGGATCTAAGCTCCTTCTTCCCATAGAGGAGGAAAGGGTACCTTCTTGGGCTCTGGGAGCTCAGCTGGGAAGGCCCTGACTTCATTTTGCCTCCACTGTTTTCTTTTGGTGGGGTAGGATGCATCCTTCCTCCTCCCTGGGATTCTTTCTGAAGTGCTCTGTCGTCAGACTCAATTTTGTTTTTTCTGTTTGCCAGAGCACCCCAAATCTATCAGTCCATTTTAGAACCAAAGCGGTAAATGTCCACCTGGATTCAAAGTATTTAGTAATGTAAGATAATTAATGATTGTTGTTAAGTGCCGTCAAGTGCATTCCAACCCATAGTGACTCTGAATAAGATTTCCACGGAGCAGCTGGTGAGCTTGAACCACCAATCTTGTGGCTCCAACCAAGTTTACACTCCAGCGCATTAACCCATAGTGTGTCCCTTTGGTGGGTGATATGAGTTAGGGTTAGGACTATAGCTAGGTCTAGGCTAGGCCTGAGACTTTAGTGTTAGAATTCTGGTTAGGGCTAGGGCTGGTGTTAGCAGTAGGGAGTTGGGCTAGGACTAGGAGTAAGGCATGGTTTCATTTTAGTGTTACAGTTAGGTTTCTTTTTATTTTACTTTTTTGCTTGAAATCTACTTGATTATAACTACATTATTCCTTCTTTTAATTTTTCTTTTTTTGTTTTTTTGCTGCTGTTGTTGCAAACTGGTATCTTTGGTTCCCTATTTTCAGTCTTGTTGGTTTGCTTTCTTTTGAATATTTCTACATCTGGATTGAGTTCAGGGAGATATTGTCATGGATGATGTCTCAGATTGTTATCTGGTATTGTTGGTTCTCTGTCCAAAGAACTCCCTTTAGCATTTTTTAGTAAGGTTTTTAAAATTCCTGTTCAAATTTTGGAAATGTCCTAATTTCATCATCATATTTGGTGGATATTTTGCTGGGTATATGGTTCTTGGTTGGCAATTTTTTTCTTTCACAGTTTTATGTATGTTATCCCATTGTCGTCTTGTCTGCATGGGCTCTGCTGAGAAATCAGAGCTTAGTCTTGGTAGTTCTCCTTTGTGAGTAACTTTTAGTTGCGCTCAGAATGTTTTCCTTGTCTTTGGGTTTGAAAAATTTGACTGTAGTAAGTTTTGGTGATTGTCTTTTGATGTTTGGAGTTGGTTTATGATGTCTTGAATGCCTGTCTTCTCACCTGTCATGAGGGAAGTTTTCTTCCATCAATTCTTAGATCATTTTCTCTGTTTTTTGTTTTTGTTTTTTGTCACTTCCTGTTCTGGATTTTCAGTTACACCTAAGTTATTCCTCTTTATAGGGTCCCAAATAAATCTTAGGCTTTCTTTGGAGTTTTAAATTCTTTTTTTTTAAATTGTTTCTCTGTTGTTTTAAGTACCTTTAAGTCTGTTCCAACTCATAGCAACCCTATATAGAGTTTCCAAGGAGCAGCTGTTGAATTTGAACCACCAACATTGTGATTCAGACCAACCTTGTAGTCCAGTGCTTATCTTACAGCGCCACACTTCTAGGAGGCTAATATTGAGAGATTTGTCTTCAAGCTCAGTAATTCAGGCTTCCATTGATTCAATTGTACTTCTTTCTTCTTTGCCCTTTCAATGCACTATTTCTAATTCTTAGTCTTGATGTTCTGGTTCTAATTGCAGTTTTTGTGTATTGTTTACTATTTTTCATTCCTTTTGTCAGTTCTTATAGTGTTTTCTTGAATTCTAAATTTTTTTGTATGTTCTTCTTGCTTTCCTTGATCTTTTTCTTAATCCACTAAGGGTGTCTAAGTAGCATTCTTTTAAACTCCTAATCAAACGGGGTTTTTAAAAATGTTTTATTGTGAATTATGTGATGGTTTACATGAGAGAATGTTAGTTTTACATTCATCTTATCGTGTATCGTTTCATTGCCATGGTTACAATCCCTCCATGCATCATCAACCAACCAAAGAGTATACCCTGCAATCCTGCTCGCCAGTCGTCAGCACACAGCTCCTCTCCCTCTCTGGGTCTAAAGTCCCCAGCCACTCCATCTCTCCACGTCATTATCTCTGCCTCCATCTCTGGCGTCACTGCTTCTCTGGGTAGGGTCCCGCTCTCTACTCTTCTCCCTTGATGCTCCCAGGGACCTCCGCTCCTACACTGCAAAGTCAAATCACTCCCCTCCTTTTGCTACAATGCGTCTACCTTTACATTTCCAACCCTCACAATCAGTCCTGATAACAATTTTTCACTACTGTATCACAAGAGACCTAGCCACATTGCATTTCCTTTCATCAGCCCCACCTAGACAGATTGGATTCTACTCAGTGGAGATTCTACCTTCCTCCATGCCCTCTGGATCTAGGTTCCCTCTTGAAAGCTGGTAAGCCAGTCACTTCTTGCCTTTGTAGCCCCCCATTTTGGGTAGCCAATGTCCAAGTTGCCCATCCCTGTCTACTCTTGTGTATGGAGGTGTTGAGAATGATCCTTGCTGTAAAAATTTGTCCCCTCTTTCGAGCTACTGCATCCATAAGTAATGGTCAAGTTCATCAAATTGTATCAGATTACTCTTTTTTTCCCTCTTCTTTCTTCTTCTAGTTGAGCTCTGATAATCTAGTCATTGAAGCCAGGTCAAGTGGGTATAATCTGCAGTGTGGGTGATCTTGTGCATATGCCCTCTCTTCTTATCAGCTGGATGCTTCGCTCTTCATGCTAGTCCTCTGTGGCTATGTCACTGACTCCAGGCCCAAGAGTCCCCAGGTCTTGCCACACTGCTGGCCAACCAGGTCTCCACCTGCGTTCACAGGAGTCTATTGAATGTTGTAGGTTTAGCTCTCAGCTTCATTGCTGTTTTTCTCTCACTTCCCCTTATCAGTGACCAACGTGGTCACCAATCAGAGTGTGTATTCCCATTAAGACTTAGTCTTGGAAGGGGTTTTGCTCTGAGGGGACCCGACCACTTGCCTTGATATCTCCTGGGCGAGCAACTTGCTTTTTCTTGTAGTAATCAGTTGGGCTGCCTATATTGTTTAGTATTTTTCCTGTTGACCTTTCTTTCAAGAAGTATCTTCTGTTCTTCTAGCCACTCTAGGCTGGTCTGCTTTTTTAAAAAAATGTTATTGTCAATTGAGTGCTAGTTGACATGGGAATATATCAATTTTACACTCATCATTTCATTGCAATGATTGCAGCATTATTCAACAGTATTTGCTTCTATTCCCTGTGTTGTTTTTTTGGGGGGTGGAGGTGGGGATGTACACAAAAACACTCAGGAATATATCATCATTTAAACAACTGAAGGGCACATTCTACTCTACAAGCCTGCCTTCTGGCCACCAGCACCTCGTCGCCAGCACACAGCCTTTCTCTTCCCATTAGTCTAGAGTCCTCAGCTGCTCTCTCTCTCCACATCCTCATCTTTGTCTCCATCTCTGGTGTCTGCTTCTCTGGAGAGGGTCCCACATTCCGCTCGTGCTCTTCTCTCTTGATGGTCCTAGGGTCCTCTGTTCCTGGACTGTAAGATTAACTACTCCCCTCTTTTTCTTACAAACCTTCTACCTTTACAGTTGGGACAGTCGCAATTAGTCATGATAACAATTATTATTGAATCATAAGAATCTTCTCTCCATGTCTTTCACCAGACCCATCTAGACAAGATGAAAACTATTCAGTGGGGATTCTACCTTCTCCCAGCACACTCTGAAACTAAACTCCCTCTTGAAAACTTGTAAGCCAGTTACTGTGTGCCTTGTAACCCCACCATTTTAGGTAGTCAATGTCTAAGTTGCCTGTGCCATCAACTCTGTACACAGAGGGGATAGGATTGATCTTTGATGTGAAGATTCCGTCTCTCTGAGTTGGTATTTTGAGCGACTACATCCTTTCTGATATTTTCTGACTCTGTATTTTGGTCACTGTTTGAGACACTCTGTCTTGTTTCTTCCTGTAAGCTCAAAACGTCTGTTTTCTCCAAGACATTGTGGTAGTGTATATGTATTAACTGATGATTGTATGTCGTGTTCTCTCAGGCCCTCACCACCTATCTCCTGGTGGATGTGATAGAGACCGAAGTGTGACTGCAGTTCTCCATTCTCTGTGTGGCATAGCTCAGGGCAGGTTCACGGGCCAAGGCTGTGTAGGAGGGACTGCCATAGGCTACTGGGTTGGCAAAGACAGTGACTGGACACGCCCCCAGCTACCAAGAAGGAATGGAACAAGGGAGAAGGGCACCCCCTTGGCACCATCCTCCAGCCATGTCCTGTACCTGCAGGCCACTGTATGCACAGCCCCTCTCAAAAGCTTCAGATGGCTGTGCTGCTCCACACCATCTCATAGCCTGCCTGTTTAAGATGGCCGTGCCGCTCCACGCCAGCTCATAGCCTGTCTGTTTAAGATGGCCATGCCGTTCCATGCCAGCTCATAGCCTGCCTGTTTAAGATGGCCATGCCGCGCCACGCCATCTCATAGCCTGCCTGTTTAAGATGGCCGTGCCGCTCCACGCCAGCTTATAGCCTGCCTGTTTTCTCTCTTCCCTGCTCCTATTCAGCTTCCTCTTCCAGCCGGCACTCAGTCCACCTCTCTGTTCTGTCCTCTGAAGCTCAGGGTCCCAGGACCACCATGTATACTGTTTCATTCGGTCTCCCATGACTTTGTTGTAGAGGGTCTGCTCAGTGTGGCTGCCTACTCTGCCATCTTACCACAGAAGTCCCTTTTTTTTCATAACAACCTTTCCTATAGTCGCTTAGTAAAAGAAGTGATAGGCAACAAGACATCACCTACGATGTTCTGGGTTTGGTGCTAAATAAGAGGAGGAACCGTGGTCCCCGGTCACCCTGCCCTCCTGTCTCAGTTGGGGGCTGTAGCCCATTAAAACAGGTTCCCCTCTGCTCTGGTACCAGATTGTCGCTAGTTCCCAGACATCGGTAGAGGAGGATTTTGGGCGAGGACCCTGGCTGAGCATGAAATCGTCTCTGGGCTTGGATGAGAGAGACCCCAGCTGTTTCCTCTGTACATGCAGTATCATCATGGTGTTGCGGAAGGTAAGGGCCATGGGACCATTTCTCTTCCTGTCTCCAGCCAATGCCCACCTTCAGAAGGGAGCCATCTCTCTGTCCCTCTGACTGTGTCTTCACTTCCCTGCCATCTACAGTGCTGGGCAAGAGAGGGGGCATATGGGTGTATCTATACACTTCTGGGCCCCTGAGTTGGGGAGGTAAGCACACTGCTGCCCTTTTAGCTCCCAGTGGTTCCAAGCCTGGTGCAGACACTTGCCGGGCCATGTGCTAACGTAGCCCTGCCTGGGGTCTGTGTGGTGTAGTGCTGCATGGATATGGAGACACAAAAAAGGAGTCAGGGGAGCAGTCAGGGACTTGTTAGCTTCAGCTCTGCCAAAAAGAGATGGAATGATCCCATAAACTGCACCTACGTAGAGCGTCCCCTTTGCTTTCCACAAAGGAAGATCACCACCCTTCCACCCCCTGGTTGTCTGGTACATCTAGAAACTTGGGAAATTACAAGTGGTCCCTGGCTGGCTCAGCAAATGTCTCTCCTTATAAACAGGCTGCCCTAAAGCAGTTGCCCAGGAACAAGGTCCCCAACATGGCGGTGATGATCAAGTCCCTGACTCGGAGTGCAATGGACGCCAGCGTGGTTTTCAGGGACCCCACAGGTGAGGAGTTTGGTCCTGGGGAGTGTCTGATGGGTGCTCCCTGTTGAGATGAGGTGAGGGAGGGGTTCACCCTCTCCACTGGCAGCCTGGAAAATGGAGGCAGTACTCAGCCCACTTCCCAGCCAGACCCCAGACCAACCTCTGTGCTGCCTGGACCCACCACTTTCCTATAGTTGCTTAGTAAGAGGTCCCTGTGGTGTTTGCAGGGGAGATGCAGGGCACGGTGCACAGGGCGCTGCTGGAGACCCGCCCAAATGAGCTGAAGCCAGGCTCAGTGCTGCTGCTGAAGCAGGTAGGAGAGCCCCTTCCCTGTCGGGCTGCCTGCCCTAAGACCAGGCAACGAGTGACTGGAGCCAAGGCAAGGTGCATTGGCAGCCCCTACTGTTCCAGCAGGGCACTGACCCACACCTTCCTCTACTCCAGATTGGAGTCTTTTCCCCTTCACTCCGGAATCACTACCTCAATGTGACACCCAGCAACCTGGTCCATATTTACAGCTCCGATTCTGCGGACACGAACCTCAGGCCATCTCAGCCCTTCCCCCAGGTAAGGGGGGCGGGGTAAGATGAGATGGGAACTGATGGTGCTCTCTCTCCCCTGGACTTTGGACTACTTCCCCTCCTCCACCTTGGGGAGTAGAGGTGTGAGGGAGGCAGTTGCTCAGGGGTGAAGAAGCACCTTTGAGGACAGGGCTGCTTCCTCCTGTCCCTGGCCCAGACAGTTTGTAGAGGAGCAGCTGGCTTCTTGGCGATCCCTGTGTCCCATGGCAGCCTTGAGCATCTGAGGAGTTAGGAGTCACTTGAGAACTAATAAAGTTGAGGGTCCACAGTGGGGTGGGAAATGACTGCAGTGACAGAGAACGGTGAGCTCCAGATGACCTGTCAGGTGAACCAGTACTCGCTCTGCACCTTCTTTCCTGACCTCCACCTGTGCTAGGTAACAGGAACCCCACCCAGAACTTGGGGGGATACCTCTTTTGGGAACTGAGGTGAGCATTTGTGATCTGTGTGAGTTGAATGGGCTTCCAGCCAGGGTGAAGGTGTACAGCTTGGCCTTTCTTGGCACGTGGCATCACCTCTGTGGCCACACCTGCCCTTCCTGGGATCTGGGAGTATTGTCATCGCCTGGCCTGGGGCTCAGGACCTGGGTCTTAGCCGATAATCTGTACTATGTCCTTGGGCAAGCCTGGTCCCCTCCCCTGCTGTTGCATTATCTAGGAAATGAGGTTAGGCTTGGTAACCTCTGGGAACCCTTGAGCTCTGCCTTTCTACTTCTCTTTCTCTCATTTTCCCCTTCTGCTCCATGTCCTCTCCAAAGTATGTCACCTCCCAACTTCTTTAAATTTCAAGTCATCCATACTCATTGGGCAAAACTGAAATGGAGCAAAACAAAGTAAAAGTGACAACTCACCCTTCCCCACTCCAGCCCCTACAGCAGGGGTGGGCTGTGTAAGGCCCACAAAATCATTTGGTCTGGCCCTGCCGAGGCAACTGCAGTTCCAGCCATTACATTCAGGGTGAATTAATGATATAAGTTTGAGTAATTATAGCAGGCTAATTTTTAAGTTGATATTTTCGTATGGCCCACAAATGACGTTATAAATATCCAAGTGGCAGGAAAAAGGTTCCCCACCTCTGGTCTACTGCTACACATGATTAACAGTCTAGTTACCAGTTTTCATTACCTGCTCATATGTTACCTGTTTATGGGATTTCTAAAGCTTTAAATCTTCGTGGCAACAGAAAGCCTCATCTTTCACCTAAGGTGCAGTTGGTGCGTTCAAACTGTAGACCTTGTGATCCGCAGTCCAGTGTTTATCGTATGGAGTTGGCAGATGATTTTTAGTCCCTGGCCAACACAACACATTCCTGAATGAGCTCTTCACTTTAGCCCAGTTAAATGCATTCCATAAAACATTAGATACAAACAGAATTAGGAAAGAAAATCCTCCAAACATTCTGTTACTGAATTACCTGCTGTTTTGGATGTTCAGTGTTTGGCTCCCTCCTCTCAGCAGGGGCTGACAGCTGGCTGGTCCCTGTCCCACTCCTTCACTGTGTCTCTTTCCTGAGCTATCCACCTTTGTCCTCTGAGGTGGTCTGGGTGAAGGCGGTACCATCAAGGGATTTCAGAGGCTCAGGCATTGGTAATCCGGATCCTCTACCTGCAGGATTTAGGAAGCTTCCATGGCAGCCCCCAGCATGATGTGGATGCCAAGTCTGAGGTGGGCCTTAGACCACCACAGAACCCGGAGGTCGGGACACCCCTCGAGGAAGAGCTCTCGGGAGCAGGTGAGGCAGTCAAGTCCTCCGGGAGCTAGAAAGGCTTTCCCTCTTTGTCACATTTTATTTATTGTGTTTTTTGTGAACGTTTACACAGCAAATTAGGCTCCCATGTGCTAATTTCCATACAGATGGGTCAATGACATTAGCTACATTTTTCACAGTGTGTCCACATTTTCTTTCATTGTGTCTGGTTGTTCCATTTCCAGTACTCTAGTGTACCTGCCCCCTCCCTTCACATCTTCACATCTGTACTTTGGATACAATGTTGATCTTTTGAACTCATAACCAAAAAAAACCCCAAACAAACGAACCCATTACCATCAGGTCAGAGACTCTTCCATGTGAGAATGTTGTTATTAAGTGCTAACAATTTGGTGCCGGCTCATAGCAATCTGTATAGGGTTTTCAAGGAGTGGCTGGTGGGTTTGAATCACCGAGTTTGCAGCTAGCTGTTCAGTGCTTATCCTACAGCGCCATACCAGGACTTCTTACATGTGATAGGGTCCACATAAAGCACATACACATGAGATCCACAGGGCTCCCCAATTTCTAGATCATGTGCTATTAGCCACCAAATGAATAGGCACTGTCTTTATGCCCTCCTTGGAGTCTTCTGGGGGCCGATCACCAGAACACAAGGCAGATTTCCCTATCCTGATTAAGCTCAGAGGCCCTTTAGGGAGGAGACCAAACCAGGTTATTACCATCTTGGGGACAAGCCAACTGATTGCTCAGGAGGTAACATCACCCAGATGATGACCATAGTCCTTCAGTGCTTTAATTCCAGTATTGTGGCTCCCAAGTTCATGGCATTATAGGGGTTAAAGGGCTTCTCACACGAAACAAATTCACAGTAGACCAGTGGATAAACCAGAAAGCTGATTTGCTTGTATCCTATGAAAAAGTATCTGCCCCTAATGCTGGAATTTTGCATTGTCTGGGAACTTGCACTCTCTTTGTAAATAAACTTGCTGACAAGCCAAATCATCTTCAGAAGATTGCTGGCAGTCATGGGGTAGCCTTCTGGTGGAATTAGCTGCTGTAGTGTATTCGCATCCACTATAGGGACAGCTCCTGGTGTGGCACTGTAGGAATAAGCACTAGACTGCTAACCACGAGGTTGGCAGTTTAAACCCCCCAGGCGATCCTTGGAAACCCTATAAAGGGTCATTATGAGTCAGGACCATCTTGATGGTACTTAACAACATGGGGATGGATCTGCCAAACAGGCAAACTGCTAGCAGTGACTTCCTTCTATGGCTTCCTGATGCCATCCATTCAGTGAATGTTTTGTAGTTGGAAACAGTGGCTCTGAGAGTCCAATGGAGTGTGAGTGTGCTTACCTGGGGCAAGTGGTTTTTCCTCTTTAAGCCCTGTTCATTCCGGTCAAGTGGGTATTACAACAGGAACTACCATTGTAAACTTCGTAGTAAGTTAAGGGACTTAATAAATGAACAGTGTAATGTTCTTGGAGTCCTGGTGTGGTGCTGTAGGAGAAGCTCTGGACTGCAAGGTCGATTTGAACTGGAAGGTCAGTGGTTCAAACCTACCAACCACTCCTTGGAAACCCTGACCAGCATTGCCGTGAGTTGGAACCAACTTAATGGCACTTAACAATAACAACAACGTGCTGTGCTTGGCCCTGTACTGTTGTTAACATATTAGCAACAGCGATTACGGGGGACCAGCTCTATTTCCAAATCGCAGACGTGACCCCTTATCTGAGAGCTGTAGGCAGGGACAGGGCAGGGACAGTTACTCTACGTCCTTATGCCCACACCAGCATGTTGGAACAGGGGGTAATGTCTCCCACATTTCAGATGAGAATCGGTTTAATGAACTGTGGTTCTGAACACAATTAATGGCTTTTCCCGGCCCTGTTTCTCCTTCCATCAAAGAGAGCGCTGTCTTAGTGGCTGTTGAAGCCTTCTAGCTCAGGCACTGTGCTTCTGGGTGGAAATAGAACTATTGAGGCCCAGGGGACTGCTCTTTCGCAGAATGGCCTGAGGATTATGCCTCTGCCTTTAGTTGTGTATTGGGTATATGGGAAGCAGAGGGAAACTGGAAGGCAAGCCAACATCAGGCTTGTTAGGATGGACCCCATTGCTCAGGGAGAGCCACCTTACCAGCTCTACACCTAAGCACAGGCCTTTCTGCGAGGCCGGAGCTGAATCATGTGAAGCCCTAATGTTGGCACTAACCCCCACCCCCACCCCGCTCCCTCTGCAGATGACCTGGATGGACTTCTGAGTGAGCTCCCTGAGGACTTCTTCTCTGGGACCAGTAGTTGGGACTGCCCCAAGGCAGGGCACCCGCCTTGAGCAGGCAGCCTCTCAGTGCCCAGGCAAAGCTTGGGATGTGTCTGATCATGTCGGAGAGAAGATGACCAGCGAGACTGGAGAATACGCCAAGAGTGGGGCTGCTCTGGTTGCTCCCACACTGGCAGCTTCCCTGAGACCGCCCTGCCCTGCTCTCCAGGATTCAGCACTGCCATCCTGTTGTGACTTCATTGGCATTCCGGAGCTTGGCCCAAGACGGGCTTTCCAGTCCTCTGGTGCATTTGTCCTTCTCCTGCCAACAGGAAAAGTCTGTCACCTCCAGTGTTCCTCTCCCTGCCTCTACTTGACTTCAGGGACTTTGGATATCATGTCCTCATCCTTCTACTCCCTAGCCCCTGGACAGCTGAGTAGCAGAGAGGAGCCAGACCACAGCAGTGGCAGCCTGTCCCTTCTGACTAGGAAAGGCCCCACTCAGACTTGCCTTTGCTTTGTCTTGTGAGGCCCATAGCTGCCCAGGCTGCCCAGGGCCAGGGGTGTGGGCTGCTGTGTCTTGTTCTGAAATAAAGCAGCCTTGCTTCACCTGCCTCTCCTTCCTTTCCACTCTGTCGGGGGGCCCAGGGCAGAGCAGGGCTTAGGCAGAGGCACAGGCCAGGGCACAGCCAAGCAGTTCTTTTTTTTTTATAAATAAACTTTCTATTTAGACAAGTTTAGATTTACAGAAGAAGGGAATAGTTATAGTGCCCATCTATCCCATATCCAACTTGCCCTATTAGCATTTTACGCTCCTGTGACGTACTGGTATGCTGTGGGTTAACGTGCTGCACTGTAAGATCAGTTTGAACCGCAAGGGCAGTGGTTCAAGCTCACCAGTCGCTCCTAGGAAACCCTATACAGGGTCGCTATGAATCAGAACAGATTCAATTCAACAGCACTGAACAACAGCGGTACATTAGTCATGATGAATGGACCAGTATGGATGCATAATTATTAACCAAAGTCCCTGCTTTATATTTCCTCAGTTCCCTAATGTCTTTTTTTCTGTCCCAGGAACCCAGCCAGGATAGTACAGATATTTAGTTGTCATGTCTCCCTAGGCTCCTCTTGGCTGGGGAACGCTTTCTGAGGCTTTGTTTAAGTGACTGGCAGCTTGGAGAACCAGGCAGGATATTGTAAGGTTTCCCTCTACTGAACTTTGATGTTTTTGATCATTAGAGTGGGTGATGGTTTGGGGAAGACAGCACAGAGAACGTGTCATTCTCAGGTGTACATATTAATCAGCCTGCCATCACTTTTGATGATGACCTTGACTGCTGACAGCTAGTATTGGTCAGGTCTCCACTGGAAAGTTACCCACCCCCCTTCCTCTTTGGGAAGAAGCCATCTGAGTAGTCCACACTTACGGATTGGGAATTAATGGTCCAACTCCTTAAGAATGGCATATCTATATAAATAACTTGGAATTCTTGGGAGTTTTGTCAATCTTCTTGTTTATTTATATCAGTATGGACTTAAAGATATTTTGTTACACTTTGGGCTGTTTTGTTGCCAAGGAACTCTTCATCACTGTACCACCTTTCAAATCCAGGTTGGGACAAGGGTCATGGGTAGGGTGTAATAGGTCCAATTTTACCAAGTTGCCAACATCCCTAGTGTGACTGCCAGCCTTCTCTGCCTCTTGGTCTCAGCCTTCACTAAACAAATGAGAGCTGGGGGCCTCCTGTGGGCTCCACATTGCAAGGGTGTGTGTATGTGGGTGTGTGGGTGTGTGGCTGCAATGTATTAAACTCCCTTTCCCAAAGAGAAGTTAATTCCATGGATCCCAGTCTTAGGCTGAAGTGAGCTGTAAGAACTCCATACTCAGCTGGCTGCTGATCCCACTTGGATGCTTTTCTAGAAAGCTTTTGTGCTCCTAGACCAGGAGCCCTTTGCACTCCCATTTGGTCTGCTTGCCTGAGCAGACTGCACTTCTTACCCACCTCCCTTCCTCCCCCACTCTCTCCCCAGCTCTGCCTTGATGCTGTAGATATGGGCCAGAGCCCCCTAGTGTATGTGGTCTTTCTGTACCTAGCCCACTCTGTACCTCTGGCTGCAGTACCCTCTCCCTGGCTGGGCCCCTGAGCTCTGATCTCCACTGCTCACAATCTTGGTTGATCCCACAAATGCTTTATGTCCTGCTCTCCTTGTATTGTGCTTCTTAGCCCATAAACTCTGAGTTCCCAGAAGACAAACTGGGTGCTGGACGTCTAATTGCCAGGTACTGACTGTTCCCTCCAAGAGAACTCTGGGCTCTCTGTGGGCCATGGGTGGATTGAACTAAAGGCCGTTTTCTGCCTTCGGAAAGCTAACGTTAAGGATGAGGAAACAGAACACACGATCGTGGGACAGCTGTCCTTAGCACCTCCCCATCTATTTGGCAAGGAGGTGGGAGAGATGCTGGGGAGGTCAGCATAACTGGAGGCCCAAGTGCCATGACTACTGTGTGCCTCAGAGGGGAAAGGGACGCCTACCCCACCTTGCCAGGCTCCCAATCCTGGGAACTCAGCTGTGGGTGCTCAGTCAGGCCGTTGGCGGGGCAATTAAAACACCGAATGGGTTCCAACAGGGTTAATCACAGCTCCATTTATAGAGAAGCCTTTCTCTAAGGATCTCTGTTTTAGTTCTCCAGAGCTGCTATAACAGAAATACCACAAGTGGGTGGCGCTAACAAACAAATGCAGTTTCTCACAGTTCAGGAGGCTACAAGTCCAAATCAACGGTGCCTGCTCTAGAGAATGCCCTTTTCTCCCTTTTGTCTTTATAAGAAGAGCTCTGGTTTCTAAGCTTGTACTCCTGGGCAATCTTAATGTGGCTTGGCCTCTCTTCTCTCATCTCTTCCTGGCTTGCTCATTTAATCTCTTTTTATCTCAAAAGAGATTGACTCAAAACACACCTTACACTAATTCAGTCTCATAATCACAACAAAGACAGCCCCTTCCCAAATGAGATTATAATCATAGGCATAGAGTTTAGAATTTACTTTTTTTTTTTGAGGGCACAGTTCAATCCATACCAATCTTCAAGTCCTTGGTGGGCATGATCTCATTTCTCCTCTGGGATCCCGCACCCTGGGATATAATGAGGTAGCTGGGGCCAGGCAGAGAATGGGAGAACTGCAGTGTAAGGGCTGTGCCACCCACTTGGGCAGACGGATGGCTGTTTGTTCTGGCAGAGATCAGAAACCTTCATTCAGTGCATTAGACCTGAAAGGTTGGCCTGATATGAGCTAAGTGTTCCCAATAACGCATCCTGACCTACTATGTGCCAGGTCCAGAAACACAACTGAATAAATTCCATCCTATTCTGGAGCCCTTTGGGGAGCACAGACTGAGAAGTGGCTAGAACACTAGGGACAGAGGTTAGGGTTGCTGTAGGGATGTCTCCACAGAGCAGGTAACTCATGAGATACACTTTGAGAAAGAAGTCAAAGGGTTATTCCAAGCAGAGGGAAAGGTCCTGAGGAGGAATGGTGAGCAGTGGAATGGGGGTTTAGCTGGAGGGGCAGGTGAAGGAAGTCAGACATTTTCAAACAATGGAATGATCTGTTTTAGACATTCTGGTAGTACATCTTGTGGAAGGAACAGGTAAGAAAGTTCGAGGGCCTGAACTTCCAACCGTGGCTGAAAACATGAGAGCAGGATCTAGAATTTGTTTCTATGAGGGAACCTGGGACACAGAGAGAGGAAGTCAGAGTGAGCCGAGCTGGGGGCTGCTGCAAGGCCAAAGAGAGGAGAAAATGTTCTGTCTTAGGGGACAGATGAGCCAAGACCAGCAAGCAGACAGGCTGGGCTTGACCGACAGACCCTGAGTGACAGAGATTAAGGGGTTGGTTACCACACACCTAGCTTCTCGATTAGGAAAACTTCTGAGGACAGGGGCTCGTCCTTCCCTCTTTTCCCTGCGGGGTAGCTACACAAAGCTGCTTCCAGGCTTCAGCCCAGTGCAGTTTCACGGCCTCATTCCTCCCCCTAGAGGCTCAGAGAAGTAAAGTCACTTTCTCCTACAGGTGGAAGGGTTTGTGGTTCCCAGGCCCTTGGTCAGAGCTTCCAGTGTGGTGAAATCAATCCCTTGGCCCTCCTCGGCAGAGATGTGAGCTACCTTAAGAGCTGGGTTACATTTTCCCCCCAAGATTCAGAGAGCGTATTTTCTAGAGACCAGGCTGTCCAGCGTGAGGGTGAGGGAGCAGAGCACTAACAGATGTCTTTTTGGCTCAGGTGGTGGTTATAGCAGCTGGCAGGAAGAGAGCCACCTATGAGGTCTAGCTGACTGGGATCCTAGTTCTGGCTCTGCCCCTCATTGGCTATGTGATCTTGACCTTAAGTTCCTCTTGTGTAAATCATCTCAAAAGTGTTGAACTGTGTTGTGAGACATCCCCTGACCATATAACTTACTGTCCAAACTAAATGTATCTTTTCTGAGGCAAACTGGGAAGTATGAAGGGACTTCAAAAAGTATGTGGGAAAATTCCATTACTTTTGTATTCCATTTTTCCACAAACTTTCTGAAGTCTTCTTGTTTGTTCAGATGTCTGTAAAGATGGATATGAACACAATTTGAATATTGTAAAGTTCTTGTACACATTACTGCGGATGCCTTGATAAACTGTTCTGCTCCTTACTTCCTGCCCCATGAGTCAATACCAGAGTGTCAGGAGGACCCTGGCCTGCTTACCTCCCTGATTGACTCACATTGTCAACCAGAGATGCTCCCCCACAGAAGTAGAAGAATGGGGGCTTGGGAGCCCAGGGGGCCCAATCAAAGAGTACCAGCAGGAACAGAGACAGACTGGCCCCAGCCCTAAGCTGGGGATTGGCTCAGCACCTTCTCTGCACTAGGATCATAACTCTGAGCAAACTGTTTACCAAAAAAGCAGAGGGGCCTATTTATAGCCCCAGCTGCTCTTCTGTCTGGCTCACTGGTAAGGAGACAGGGTGTCTCTTCAGAGCAAGAGTAGTGGCTGGGCTGAGGGAACCTGGCTCTGCCCAGGCCCCCTGTCCAGACCCCAGTGCCTCTCCACATGGCGGGGGAGATCTTTCCCTTTACTTCCTCCACCACACAGCGCTCTCTTCGTCTGCAGCGAGAGTGGCTGGACTGGGAAGACCAGAGAAGGAGACGGGTTGTGGCCCAGCAGTGCCTGAGCCACAGGTGCCCCCGCAGCCCCAGGGCCCAACTCACTAGGCCTCGATGCTCCTGCCGAGACCCAGCTGTCCACAATGCCTTGTTCTCCGGAGACCTGAAGCAGGTCCAAGCCCTGTTCCAAGATGAAGAGGCAGCCAACATGATTATGGAGACTGTGAGCAACCAGCTGGCCTGGTCAGCAGAACAGGGTAGGGAGCAAGGGATGGGGGGCAGGGAAACAGAAGAGAAGGGAGAGAGAGGAGCAATGGAGGGGGAGCATTTAGGTACCACCCCCATTCCAGACCATAGCCCTGACCACCCCTTTCCACCACCCATTTGACTCCCTCCTAAACAGAATGAGGTAGTTTCACAGTGCTATGTCTTTTCAGAATTAAAATTGTTTTTCTAACTCTAACTATAAAAATCATACTCACACACTATTGAAAGTAACAGGTGAAATTCCAACACAATTTTTTTCTGCATATCTCACATAGCAACACAGGAATGAATATTTTTCTTTTATAGAATGAGATGCTCCACTTTCCGTTACATAACCTGCTTTTTTGCATGTGATATCTTTCTATGTCAACAACTGTGTTGTTGTTAAGTGTCATTGAGTCAGTTCCAACTCATAGCAACCCTTCCAAGGAGTGGCTGGTGAGTTTGAACTGCCAACCTTGTGATTCAAAAGACGTTTCGGCCCAGTGCTTGTCCTACAGCACCACACCACGACTCTTGTCAATAACTATAGCCCACATCCTATTTTAAATAGGTGTGAAAATTCTACTATATGCATGTAGCATGATTTCTTTTAGTAACCCTAAGTACATTGGATGCCATTTTTTTTTTAATGATTTTAAGTAATAATATGACGAACAGCTTTATGTATTTGTGTACAAATCACAGGGTTTCCACACGTAAGCCGAATATATAAACTGAGGCACCCATGCTATTAAGATCATTAGGAGATTGCCTGAACCCCCATCATAGATTTTGAGGCTGAAAATCCTTGGGAGAATTTATGC
The DNA here is from genome assembly GCF_000296735.1 of Chrysochloris asiatica. NCBI lineage: Eukaryota > Metazoa > Chordata > Mammalia > Afrosoricida > Chrysochloridae > Chrysochloris > Chrysochloris asiatica. Next base: position 29,840,485 of record NW_006408525.1, read on the forward strand.
TCTCATAGTCACCAACCAGTAAACCAGCTGTCATGGGATTAGAGGAACTCCTGGTAATGAGAATTGTGCTCCATAGGGCTTCCAATGGCTAATTTTTTAGAAGCCATGCCTTTCTTCTGAGGTGCCTCTGGGTGGATTCAAGTCTCCAACTGTTCCATTAGCAGGCCAGGGAGTGCTAACAGTCCACACCACCAGGCTCAAATTTCTGGCTTTGCTACAGCAGCTCAGTTTGGGACTGTGACCCTATTCATGGCATCCTGATCTTGTATGCAGCATGTCTGTCAGCCCCAAAAGGAACCTCATCTTAATTTCAACCTAAAAACAAAACCAAGCTTTATTTAAGATTTAGGAAAATCAGATTTACTTTGCCAAAATACAGTTTACAATTTGATATTAGGCATACTGGTGTGGCACTGCAAGGTTGGTGTTCAGAACTACCAGCTACTCCTTGGAAACCCTATTATTGTTAAGTGTCATTGAGCTGGTTCCGACCCATAGTGACCCTGTATAGGGTTTCTGAGAACTGGCTGGTGAGTTTGAACCACTGACCTTGCAGTTCAAATCAATCTTGTGGCCCAGTGGGTGTACAGGTTGCTATGAGTTGGAACCCATTTGATGGCACTTGACAACAACAACATGACCTTGAAGTGAGTTGTGACCACTCCACAATTCAAGGTCTAATCTCAGTCCTGTCAATCAACCTCTCCCTACTTCTCTTCCCCCTCTTCTCTTCTCCCCTCTTCTCTTCCTCTCTCCCTACTTCCTAGCCTTCACCACCATCTCAAGGAGTATCTTTAAACTCCTCCAGTTCCCCTCCTTGGCCACTCCCAAGTTCAGCTCCAGACCTTCCACACCCAAAGCCAGCGGCCCAGGTAAACCAAAAGCTAGTCACTCTAATAGCAGTTCAAAGACCCTGCGGTTTTCTTAAGGGATCTACCCGTCTTAGGTGGCTTCTGTGGTTTTAAAGAGCAATTAATTTAAATAAAAAAATTTTTTTTAATTTTATGACACACATACTATAGATATAGATTGTCAGACTGTTCCAAAAGGCTATTCCAGTTACCTCTCCTACTGCAGTGCTTACCAGAGCCCTTTCCTAGGGTACAACCTGGCACAATATTGGTGTTAGGCAAACTGCAAAGGGAAGGCCAGTCATTGGCCCTGCCCTGCTGGCCAGTCTTCCACACTCCCCATCCCAACACTACCTGCTCTCCCCAGGGTTCTGGGTCATGACTCCCAAGACCAACCAGACGGCGCCTCTCACCATCACTGCTGCCAGAGGCTATACCGACTGTGTCCGCCACCTGATCCACCAGGGGGCTGAACTGGACGCCTGCATCGGAGGCTGGGCTGCCTTGCACAAGGCCTGCAGCCAGGCTCAGGTTGACTGTGTGCAGCTACTGCTGACCTCTGGTGCCAAGACCAATGTGCTATCTGAGGAGGGCACCGCCCCCCTACACCTCTGCACAGCTCCTGAGTCTTTGCAGTAGGTACCCAGGGCTTGAGATGGTTGGGGAGATGTGTGTGTGTGTGTGTGTGTCCAGCTCACACAGCCAGAAGAAGGGGAGACCCTGACATCTATATGCAGCTTTATAGTCCCTGAAGCACCTCATACATATGTGTCCCCACAATAATCAGGGAGCAGATCTCATTCTATGGATGGGAAAACCAAGGCTCAGAAAAGTCGAATGACTTGTCCAAGTTCCTATCTTCTAGACACGGGAGGCAGAAGCACCTACTGCCTTTTGGAAAAAACCCTGTTCCAACAACATTCTCCTATTCCCTGGGAAGCTTCTATAACCAAATCCCTATCCCATGTTTGAGATAGGCACCAAAAAAGTTCTATCCGTGTTTCCCAACCTTAGTGTGAAGCGCCCCCCTACCTCCTACTCCCTGCCTGATGGTATATGCACTTACAGATCTGAGCTACAGACAGGGCTGGCGGTAGTAAGGACTCAAGGGTTCCTGGGGACCTGTCTTGACTAGAGGGAGAGCAGTGGTGGACCTAGAAGTGATCCAGATTGGCCAACACTTTCTTTGATTCTTATGCACACATGGCTCAGACTCTGTCCTTTTATGTAATGTGAGAGCAGATACTTTGTAGACCCCTACTGAATGAGCTTTAGTGAGCTCTGGTAGCGTAATGGGTATGAATCGGGCTGCGAGCCGCAAGGTCAGCAGTTCGAAACTACCAGCCGATCCGCAGGAGAAAGATGAGGCTTCCTGTACAGGGTCGCTATGGGTAGGAACCGACTCAATGGCACTTAACAACAACAACAACTGAATGAGCTTTAGAATGCAGCTTAAATTTCGCATTTAGAAACCCAAATTAGCCCATGATTAGAATTTACTGAGGAAATTAATTCAGTCATTTCTGGAAGATTGACTGCTATTCAACTTGGCCACTGATCAAAGCGCCTATTAGACCTGTGTGGAGCAGGAGCGCGGGAATGCTGGCCATTTGGGAGGGAGGACACTTGCTTATCAGGGCATCATCGGGGCCAAAGGAGCTGCGCCTGAGTTTCCAGCAGCTGCCAGCCTGGCTTTTTAATTATAAATTACTGTTAGTTTAGTTTCCTCATTATTAATTTAGTTTGTTGCGTCTTTGGTTGACCCCAGTGTGTAATGATGCATATTTGCAGCAAGTGTTTAGACCTATAACTTCTCCAGAATTAGAAGGCTATGGGCCTTGTGCCCCAAACCTGTGTTTTATTTGCTTAATTTTGTTTGTTATCTCTAGGGGAAAGTGGAATTGGCAGGCCCTCAAGGACCTTCCCTAGCCTCACGGGGTGTGGCTGGTCTAGAAAAGTGGTCATCTATATTGGGGACAGGAAGAGTAATGTCTCTTTTTCTTTTATTATGATTCTATTGGTTTTCTTTTTAGCTCATACTCTTTAATTTTCTATGCTTCTTAAAGTACATGTTAATATGTTTTCAACGTTTTGTGCTATCAAATTATTAGGAAGCAAATGATGCAGAACCAGGCCTTAGGGTCCCACTCTGAGGTTGCCAGGTTAGACTCTGAGAGGGACTGTTTGGGGCAGTGAGTTCTAATTCTGACACTACCACTAACTTGCTGTGTGTCTTGACTGCACTGACAACTTTTGGGGCTATTTTTCATCTGAAAATCAAAGGCGCTCCTGGTGACTTTGATGGGTCCTTTAACTCTGCTGACTGTTCGTGACACCAGTCTGGACTACAGGGCAAGGTGGGTGGGAAGAAAGGGGTGGGGATGACAGCAGGCTTTCTGGAGAAGGGCGGCTGAGGAGGTTTCCCAGATCAAACCTTAGATACTCAAGATTTGCCCCCGGGCCTTACACCTGCCCACCAGGTGTGCCAAGCTGCTGCTGGAAGCCGGAGCCAAAGTGAACCTGGCAGCCCGCGAGAGTGAGATGACGCCCCTGCACGTGGCGGCGGGGCGCGCGGCCTAGAGGAGCATGTGGTCCTTTACCTTGATCATGGCGCCAACGTGGGCCTGCGCACCAGCCAGGGCGAGACGGCCCTAAACACGGCGTGCGCGGCGGCAGAAGGCCCAGGCTGCGGTTCACAGCACGAGGCAGTGGCGCTTCGGCTCCTGGAGGCTGGGGCTGATGCTCGGGCAGCGGGCCGCAAGCGCCACACACCGCTGCACAATGCCTGTGCCAATGGCTGTGCGAGCTTGGCTGAGCTCCTCCTCAGTTATGGAGCACAAGTTGGAGTTCCCAATGGGGCGGGCCACACACCCATGGATTGCGCGCTGCAAGCCATTCACGACATCCCCAACTGGGAGCCTGAGGTTCTCTTCAAGGTGCTTTTGGACTACGGGGCCCAGCCTGTGCGCCCTGAGGTGAGTGAGGAACCTTTCTTAGAGGAAGAAGGGGTCCAAAAAATGGGGACTGAAAGCCCACCCTCCATGGCCAGAGGTCTGTCTCCATCTGGGGAGAGATGATGGTCCAAGAGAGGAAAGAACCTCCAAGGAAAATGGAGCGAAGAAGAGCTTGGAGTATATTTGAAGGGTGGAGTGAACAGGCCCAGAAAAGGCGATGCAGATCTTAGCCCTCAAACTAGGGTGTGAGGGAGAGTTGTGTTAGGGTAGATCTGGGTCTGCCCTTGTTTGGTGGCCACCCATGCACAGAGGCGTGGTGCTTTGAGATCCTCTTTTGCTCCCTAGATGCTGAAACTGTGTGCCTCCTTTCCTCCGGCCCTAGAAGTCCTGCTTAACGCCTACACTTGCGTTCCAGCCTGTGATACATGGACCCAAGCTGTGCTTCCAGAATTGTGGCAGGTATGTCCAACCCAGAGACAGAGCTCTTCCCTGGAGGAGGGTGAGCCCAGTGAAGCCCTGGGTTACAGGGTCTCCAGCCTCCAAACAGCTCAGCCTGACCCCTCTCCAGCCTCTCTTACACCTGCATCAGCATAGATCAGTCAGTAATCGATGGCATCAGGCACTGTATCAGCCTTTCTGGGGTGAGGGTGGGTACAAACATAGATAAGTGTATGCTTTAAAATCAGGTTCACACACACACACCAGGTTGCCCCCAGATGGAAGGCCAGAAAGTTAAGGGTACTAGGCCACCTAACCTGTTCCACTCCTGACCTAGGAGCACGAAGCCTTCTACCGGTCTGCCCTGTGCATGGTGAACCAGCCCAGGAAGCTGCAGCACTTGGCCCGTCTGGCTGTACGTGTTCAGTTGGGTGGCTGCTGCCGCCAGGCCGCCACCCAGCTGCCACTACCCCCACTCCTCAGGAACTACCTGCTGCTGTGTGTGGAGGGGCACATCCAGTGAGCCCCACACCCAGGATGCACCCACAACGTCTGCCTCTCCATTTGCTTCCCACTCCTACCTCACTTCTTCGACCCTAGAGAGTGTCATGTATTTCCAGCCTGTTTATTCCTCTGTTGGCTTCCTGGGCCACCTGCTGACTTCCTGCCAGCCCTGAGCTTCACATCCTTTCTCCAAGGGGCAGGTCCTGGCCTGTCCCCAGACTCAGCCTTCACCCAGCTTCCTCTTCCTCGTCTAAGTCTAACTGGAGAGCCCCTCCATCCAGGTCCCCACACAGGAGATGGTGATCAATCCTTCAGGCCTTCTCCCTGCCACCAGGCACCTGGTCAGCCTCCTGAAGAGCAGCGAACTCTGCTTCTACCTGCACTGCTTCTGTCTGACCCGCCTTTGTCATTTCAAGGAGGACCCCACTGACTCATCTAGAATGATATCTGAGAATCACAACTCAGATCATGCCCTTCAGTGATTCCTCATGCTGAAATCCAAATGCCACAACCAGGCAAACAAAGCTTCTAGACCCTGACCTCTGCCCCATTCTCTGGCTTCCGGACTCCCTTCTCCCTTCTGAGTTTCTCCTAGCTTTAGGAAACTATCTGCAGGTTGCTGAATCTTTCCTTTGCTTCTGGGCATTTGTGTATGCTGTTCCCTCCGCTTGATATACCCTTCCTACATTTTTTGGCTTGGACAAATCTAAATTGATCCTCATGACTCAGCTCAAATCATACTATCTCTGCTTTTTTCAAGTTGGTTCCGACTCATAGTGACCCTGTATAGGGTTTCTGGTGAGCTTGAACCACCGACTTAGCAATTCAAACCAGTCCAGTGCATTAACCTGCAGCTCCATGCCAGGACACTGTCTCTGCTTAGTAGTGAACTTATTTAAGTAACTACCTGTGTCTCTTTCAACTAGACAGAGACTGAGATTGTCTTTCTTAAACAAGCACTTCAGTAAATGGTTGTTGGGAGGAAGAAATGCCCAAAGCTGGGACCATTGATGCTTGTGTTTCCTCAGTCTCTTTAACAGTGGTTACCAGGTACCTGGACCCTGAGAAGACTTATCAGGTGGACCAGCCACCTGCCATACCCTTTTTTTTCACTTTCTTGCTTCTCCTTTTCCAGGGTCATAAAAATACCACTATTTATCTTTCCGAGGAAGCTTTTCAAGCAACCCAGTTCTAATGAATGCAAAGAAATGATTTGTGTGCAAAACCAAAGCCTGGAAGTTGTTAGGTTTAAATGTGATGGAGATACCTGCCATCCCAAAGTTATTTTTCACCCTTTGTGATTTTCCAAGTTCTCTGTTTGAGCAAGTGTTACTTTTACAATCGTATAAAGGGTCTAAGAACACAGATAATATGCCTCAGATCCTTCATGTATCCAGAGCTTGTAGTACCCACTACAGGGGAGAACTGGGGAGGGGCTCCCAGCAGCCTGCTCAGCCTTCTGCTGGGGGACTGTGGGCTCTCCACAACATTTACCAATTGGACCACATGGTAGCGATCAGTCAGGAATCCTGGGGTCCACTTCTTGCAGCCACTGCCCCACCTTTTTTCCTCTATGGCATGATCTACCTGTGATTACGTTTTACCTACAAAAAGGTAAGACTTTACTTTGTGTGGCAAGGATCTCTGGTAGTGTAGTGGTTATGAGTCGGGCTGCTAACCTCAAGGTCAGCAGTTTGAAACTACCAGCTGGGAGGAAGATGGGGCTTTCTGCTTCTGTAAAGATTTCCAGCCTCGGAAACCCTGTACAGGGTCACTATTAGTCAGAACCGACTCCATGGGACACCACTGCCACCACCTTGTTTTGCAAGTCAGCAACTTCTCCTTTCTGGGCAGCGCTCTTATTTTTATTTCACAGAGTCAGGAATCCTGAAAAAATAAAGGAATGTCCCTGAATTCTAGGTCCTGGTTGGAAGCTTCACTGGGAAAAGAGGATGCCAGCTGTCCACAGGTTGACAGCAGGCAGACCCAACCAGCTGGGCCTTTTCCCATAGATTTACAACTACAACCAGATACCTGTTTAAGTCATGTGTGATTATGTATATGATTTTGAGACATTTCCCAGCTTGAAAGCATAAAAGATAAAAGACTGATAGATCTGGCTGTAGAAAAAGTATCAAATTGGTTATCATACATACACATACACACACATATAAGGGTCAGTCAAAAGGTACCCATGCTCTGGTTATATTAAAACACCTGTACACATCTACGGCTGAGGATAACATTGAGCATGCATGTGAGGTGATTCTGTGGAATAGACGAGTGACAATGGATTATGTGACAGAGCATTTGCAAATCAGCCATGGCTGTACCTCAGAAATAACCCACAGGAGACTTGAACTTTGAAAAGTTTATGCGGGATGGGTACTGAAAACTCATAGAAGATCATAAACAGAAGTGTTTGGATATCTGCAAACAAAATTTGGACTGATATTTGAAGTAAGGCAAAAGTTTCTTTAAAAAATATCATTACTGGCGATGAGACATGGATTCATCATTATTAGCTTGAGAGTTAACGGCAGAGTGTGGAATGGAAACATGCTCAATCGCCAACCAAGAAAAAGATCAAAAGTCAGCCTTCAGCTGGAAAATTGATGCTTACAGTTTTCTGGTATTCTCAAGGGTCAAAATTGGAACACTATCAGGAAAAGGGTTCAGTAATCAACTGTGTGCTCATTACAGTAAGATGCTTACTGAAGAGCTAAAGCCTAAATTTGGGATTAAAAGCAGAGGGCTGCTATCTAAGGGCACTATGATCTTGCACAACTTTGCCCACACAATAAACACTCTGTAAAAACTTCATTTTGAGGTGTTTAATTATCCTCCCTATAATCCTGGTATTGTTCCATCAGACTTTCATCTGGTTGGTCCCTTGAAAGCAGCCCTTCAAGGATGGAGATCTGTTGAAGAAGTGAAGACCGGTGTATTTGTGGCTCGCAGCTCAGCCTAAAACATTTTAAAACAAGGGAATACAAAAGCTTTCCCTTGCATTGAATGAAGTATTGAAAAGCAAAGAGATTATGTCAAAAAATGATGTGTTTGTCTTTTATAAAAATTGATTGAAATAAATTTACAGCCAGAGTAATGCACATACCTTTGACTCACCCTTGTGTATGTGTATATATATTTATATTTACACATACATATGTAAGTTGTCAAGTGCCATCAAGTCAGTCCCGACTCATAGCAACCCTGTGTATTACAGGTAAAAGGCAAAATGTGGGAACCAGTATCTGCAGCTAAAATACTTGATTTCCTTGATGTGGGAGGAGAGAATAGCATCACCATTGTGTTCACTATAGTTCTGGTGCAGTGCCTCACAGCTACTCAAATATTTGTCAAATCATTGAAGGATGGTGCCCAACCTCACCAGTCATCAGGGAAATGCAAACTAAAACCACACAAAGAGACATTAGCCACAACTCATGATTAGGAAAATGTAAAGATTGTTAATAATTTAGTGCCAGATTGATATGAGTCAGCACCCTTACGATAGGAAGAAATAAGTACTTGTAAATGCTGTTGGGGGAAAAGGAATTGCCTATTTGTTAGTCTCTTTAAAAATTGTTCCCAAATTCACAACAGACAGTACACAGGGGCATGGGCATGCTCATATCAGTATTGCTTGCAACAGTAGAAAACTGAGGACAACCCAAAATGTAGGAGGTGATTAAATAAATCCATACTCTTGGAATACAGTTCAGCCCTTCCAATGGGCAGTGTGCACAGCAGGAGAGAACCAAGGAAGGACTCCAAGTGACCAGCATGTATACTGACTTGAAAAGATCTCCAAGCCTGTTGTTAAGGAGGGAAAATAGGTTGAAACACAGTATGGACATCAAACAAAACAAAATGACAGGATCTTTGTAGATGAACAGAAGAAGGCCTAGAAGGCTGATTTCTGAAAATTCTCCTCTGGAACTGGGGGCGGGGGTGGGTACTGTGCCTGTAGGGTTAAATTTGAATGTTAACAAAGGGTTTTTGTGGATTCTTGTGAAATTAAAAATATTTTTTAAGGGATGAATGGGGAAAGGGACACAACTAGGTGGCCCAGTTGTTAAAGCACTTCGCTGCTAACCCGAAAGTCAGCAGTTTGAATCAACCAGCTGCTCTGAAGAAGAAAGATGAGGCTTTCCACTTCTGTAAAGATTTACAAAAGTTGGAAAACCTAAGGGGGTGGGGGACAGGTCTATCCTGTCCTATAGGGTCACTATGAGTTGAAATGACCTCAATGGCAGTGGTTTTGAGTCAATGAAAAATGTGCAAACTTACTAGTGATGAAATAAATGCAAATTAAAAGAACCATGACACATTTCTACCTATCAAATTTGAAAACAGGAAACAACAAATTTTGAGAGAAAAGAACCCTGGTAACATACTGGATTATGAGCTGGACTGCTAACAGCAAGGTCACTAGTTCAAATCAGTCATGTCATGGGAATTAGATGAGGCTTTCTGCTCTGCTAAAAATTTATAGCCTCAGAAACCCTATACAGACAGGGTCACTATGAGTCAAAACTGACTCCATAGCACACCACCACCACCACTGTTTAGGGAAGGGGAAAGGGCTCTTTATAGCCACAATCAATGCTCATGTTAGGAACAGTTGAGAAATCAAATGACGTCTTGCATTAGGCAGGGGTTTGTTGTTGTTGTAGGTACCAACAAGTTGATACTGACTCAGAGCGATCCTCTGCACAACAGAATAAAACACTGCCTGGTCCAGCGCCAACCTCACAATCACTGCTACATTTGAGTCCATTACTGATGCCACTGTGCCAATCCATCTTGGTAGTCTTCCTATTTTTCTCCAACATTCCACTTTACCAAACATGATACTCTTCTCCAGAGACTGGTCCCTCCTGATGATATGTCTGAAGTATGAAAGATGAAGTCTGGCCTTCCTGGCTTTCAGGGAGCACTCTGGCTGTACTTCTTCCAGCACACATTGTTTTGTTCTTTTGGTTGTTGTTAGGTGCCGTGGAGTTGGTTCTGACCCATAGCGACCCTGTACATGGTTTCCGAGGATGTAAATCTTTACGGGAGCAGAACGCCTCATCATTCTCCCACGGAACAGCTGGTAGTTTCGAACTGTTGTCCCTGAGGTTTGCAGCCTGATTCGTAACCACTACGCTGCCAGAGCTCCTTGTTCTTTTGGTAGTCCCCATGATATTTTTAGTATTCTCCAATACCATAACGCAAATGCATCGGTTCTTCTACAGTCTTCCGTATTCACTGTCCAACTTTCACTTGCATCTGAGGTTATTGAAAATACCATGGCTTAGGTCAGGTGAACCTTAGTTCTCAAACTTGCATCTTTGCTTTTGAACACTTTAAAGAGGTCTTGTGCAGCAGATTTGCCTAATACAATATATTGATTTCTTGACTGCTGCTTCCATGAGTGTTGATGGTTGATCCAAGCAAAATGAAGTCTTTGACAACAGCAATCTTTTCTCCATTTATATGGATGCTGTTTATTGGTTCAGTGGTGAGGACTTTTGGGTTTTTTTTTCATTGAGATGCAACCCATACTGAAGGCTATGGTCTTTGATCTTCATCAGTTAAGTATTTTAAGCCCTCATCCCTTTTAGCAAGCAAGGTTGTGTCATCTGTATTTTGCAGGTTGTTAATGAGTCTTCCTCCAATCCTGATACCACATTCTTCATATAGTCCAGTGTTTTGGGTTATTTGCTCAGCATTCAGATTGAGTAAGTATGGTGAAAGAACACAACTCTGGCGCACACCTTTACTAATTTTAAACTTTTAATGTTTCCTTGTTCTGTTCAAACAACTGCCTCTTGGTCTATGTACAGGTTCCTCATGAGTTCAATTAAGTGTTCCAGAATACTCTGCAATGTTGTCCATAGCTTGTCATGGTCCACAAAAATCACAAAACTGCGTAGTCAATAAAGCACAAGTAAACATCTTTCTGGTATACTCTGCTTTCAGTCAAGATCCATCTGGTGTCAGCAATGATATCCCTCATTCCACATCCTTGTCTAAATCTGGCTTGAACTTTAGGCAGTTCTCTGTCAATGTATAATTGCAGTCATTTTTGAATTATTAGGCAGAGGTGGGAACCTTTTTTTCTGCTAAAATTTACAATATCATTCATGGACCATACAGAATTATCAACTTAAAAATTAGCCGGCTATATTTGGTTAAACATTTAACTCATCCCTAATGTGATGGCTGGAGTTCTGGTGTGGCGCTATAGGATAAGCCCTGGACTGCTAGGTCAGTTTGAACCGCAGGGTCGGTGGTTTAAAATCACCAGCCACTCCTCAGAAACCCTATACTGGATCACTATAAGTCAGAACCAACTTGACAGACACTTTACAACAATGTGACGGCTGGATCTGTGGTTGCCTTGGTAGGACTAGACCAAATGATTTCTTGGGCCTTATATGGCCTAAGGGTTGGATGTTCCTCACCCCTGCATGAGGTAAATCTGCAGCAATGGACTTCTTTAAAGTGTTCAAGAGCAAAGATATCACTTTGAGGACTAAAGTACACCTGACCCAAGTTATGGTATATTCAATCACCTCACATGCATGTGAAAGTTGGACAATGAATAAGGAAGACTGGAAAAGAATCAATAACATTTGAATGATGGTGTTGGTGAGGAATACTGACAGCAGTACCATGGATTGCCAGAAGAACTAACACATCTGTCTTGGAAGAAGTACAGCCAGAGTGTTCCTAAGAAGTGAGAATGGCAAGACTTTATCTCTCACGTTTCGGACATATTGTCAGGACGGAGCAGTCTCCAGAGAAGGATATCATGAAAAGTCAGCAAAAGAGAGGAAAACCCTTAACAGGATGGACTGACGCAGTGGCAGCCACAATGGGCTCAAACATAACAACTGTGAGGCCGGTGCAGAAGCAGGCAGGGTTTCGTTCTGCATAGGTGCACAGGGTCGCTAAGAGTCAGAACCAACCTGACAGCACCTAACAACCACAAAATAAGATGTACTTACTATAAACATATTCAGTTACGGCAGCATCCAGGATTTAAAAATATGTTCATTTGTCTTTCTGTTGCTATCATCTATTTCACACACAGGTAGTGTTGTTGTTGTTAAATGCCGTCAAGTCAGTTTCAACCCATAGTGACCCTGTACAAAGTTTCCGAGGAGCGGCTGGTGAGCTTGAACCACCAACCTTGCGGTTTAAATGACTTTGCATTCCAGTGAATTAACCCACAGCGTCACACCAGGGTATAAAAATACCTAAATTCAGTAGTTTAGGACAAATAAACATCACATAAGCTAGCGGTTCAAGCCCACCAACAACTCCTCAGAAGAAAGATGAGGCTTTCTGCTTCCACAAAGATTTTACAACCTCAGAAGCCCTATACAGTGTCACTATGAGTCAAAACTGACTCAATGGCACTTAACAATAAGAACAAAACAAAACAAAGAAAATATCCAAAGAGTTATGAACCATTCAAATATTCTGTGCTGTTTGCATTTAGTTATTATTATATTTAAATGAAACCAGCATAGTTCCAGCAGCAGATTTATTTTTCTTTTCTTTTCTCTTATAATCCCTCCACCCTCAAAATACTCCTGTCAATAAACAACAACAACAACACAAACCACAATAAAATGTTTTTCGTTTTTTTTTTAAAAGCAACCCACTCCAGAAAGTCTTTTTTCAAACAAACTTTCACTCTATTACATCTTGTCCTTTTACTGTGTATGGTGGCCCAATGTACACACTTAGCAAAATTTCAGTCCTTGTCAGACTCAACATTCACCTTTTCCAACCCTTTATCTAAACCACTAAATATTCCACGTCCCATCTCCAACCCTAGTCAAGTCTTTCATCTTCCCTTCTCTCTACATCATGGCTATTTTAAGGCTTCACCTCTGTTCAGCAGATAAGCCAATTCTCTCTCTCTCTCTCTTTTTTTTTGCTTCAACACAATAGAAGTTTATTTCTCATCAGGCAGATATTGTTAGCTAGCGGGCAACTCTCATGCACATGGTGATTTGTCAACCCAGGTTCCCTCCACTTGTGGCTCTGTCATTCCCTAAAGTCTCATCACTATTATTGCTCAAGCCAATTCTCTTAAATACACCTTCCCCTAACTTTCCTGAATCCATCATGCCTGTAATAAGCCTTTATCAAGTACTTGTGATATGCAGGCATGGAGAATATGTTTTAATGATAGAGGAATAAAATTCTAGTCCTCAAAGAATCTGGTAAGACAGAAAGATGACAAATGACAATGTAATGTGATATGTATCAAACCAATGTCTAACACCAAATAAGTTGGTCGTACCCCAGGCTCAGGGGAGAATCTAACTGCCTAGACTCCAGTCCTGGGCAACTACAGTCACCTGCTGTGCCCTTTCTGCCTTCAGGGGACACTTTTAGTCCCTTCTTAATTTGCCTTTATCATCACACATCCTCTTCTCATCTGCTTCCTACTTTTGCCATAAAAACAGCTCAGGAGAATGGAAGAACAAAGCAGATGGGAGAATAATTAGGCATGTGTGAATGGGCTAAGTGGGACAGAGGTAAAGAATGATAAATGCACAACCTTGGAACTACAGGGTTCTGGGTTACAGAGATTGAGACATGGTTGGAATGGGGAAAAGGGGGGAATAATGTTAAGACGCTTGGCTGTCTTTTGAATCTTGGTTTTCCTTGCATTATAATATAAAATAGACACTGGAGGGGGAGAGAAAGGAATAGTCAGAAACATCACCATAGTAAGCTTCTAAGTCCATCTTCTGCCTATAACTAATTGGAATACCTAAAATGGGGCTACAATGTGCCCAGTGAAGGAGGCTTCCTGCGGAGCCTCT
>NW_006408525.1:29855521-29856997 GCF_000296735.1 Chrysochloris asiatica
GTACAAGGATCTGTGTGAACAGTTCATTAAAAACAAAGTACTGAAAATATTTTATGTTTCCATCTAAACAAGATTGTTGTTATTGTTAAGTGCCATTGAGTCAGTTCCGACCCATAGTGACCCTGTATAGTGTTTCCAAGGAGCCACTGGTGAGCTTGAACTGCCAACCTTGCCGTTCAAATGGCTTTTCAGTCTGATGCATTACCCCACAGTGCCACACCAGGACTCCTAAACAAGATTAGTTCTTTTTAAAAAACAACAACACACAGCAAAAACTGTGGTGCACCAAGGGCGAAGAGCAGAGAGCGGGACCCTACCCAGAGAAGCAGTGATGCCAGAGATAGAGGCAGAGACAATGACATGGAGAGATGGAAAGGCTGGGGACTTTAGATCCAGAGAGGGAGAGGGGCTGTGTGCTAACGACTAGGGGGCAGGCTTGCAGGGTATACCCTTTGGTTGGTTGATGATGCATGGAGGGGATTATAACCATAGCAATGAAACAATATACGATAGGATGAATGTAAAGCTAATGTTGTCACATGTAAACTATCACATAATTCACAATAAAACAAAACAAAGCAAAACTGTGGTGCAGCATAGAAAGTAATAGCTACTGTTAGGTGACTGTTGTTCTTGTTAAGTGCTGTTGAGGTGCTTCCAACTCATATCAATCCTGTATCGGTGACTATATAAAATTTAAAATGCAGTGTTCTAGATACATTCAATGACATGGGGAAAGTTTGAATTCATACAGTTGGCTTCAGGATTTAGTATGCATGGGTTCCGCATCTTTGGATTCAACCAACCTGGGATCAAAAATATTGGGGGTAGAGGGAGGGAGAAACAATTAAGTGGTTAGACCTATCTTTCAAAGACTATGAGGTATTAAGAGTAGTCTGCTGCTGATTTAAACACAGGAGCAAGTGCACAGGTTAAACACAAAGATTGTGCCATTTTACATATGGGAATTGAGGAGCCTCTGTTTTGGGTATGAGGGGTGGGTAAGAGGACTGAGAATGCATATGGTGGGGTGTCCTGGAGACAATTCCTTATGCAAATTGAGTGGCAACTGTATATAGTTTTTAAGAAAGGGACCAAATACTATCTAAAATGTTGCTATTAGGTGCTGTCCAGACGATTTTCACTCAGAAACCCCATGTGACAAAGTAGAACTGCCCCCTAGGGTTTGGTGACACAGTAGTTAAGTGCATGGCTGCTATTCAAAGGGTTGATGGTTTGAATCTACCAGTCTTCCCACAGGAAAAAAGACCTGGTGATTTGCTTCCTTAAAGATTGTTTGAGAGAACAAACAAGATGGAGGATCAGGTGGAAGTGCAATAAGGACCTCTGTCAGCAACAACAAATCAAAGATAAGGACAGAATCCTGAAAGCAGCTAAGGAAAAGAGAAGTGTAACATACAAAGGCAAACAAATCAGATTAAGCTCGGATCTCTCAACAGAAACCATGCAAGCAAG
>NW_006408525.1:29858072-29859150 GCF_000296735.1 Chrysochloris asiatica
ATACCTAAAAGGGATTTTAGAACTTGCCCAGTGAAACTTGCAAAGCCTTTACAGAGTACAGAACCTTAGGTGTAATCCTGAGTCCCATTCAGAACCTTCTGAGGTGGGACATTCCCACTATGAAGGACAAGCAGACCAGCCTCGAACAGCTACAGTTAAAAAGACACATTTTCAAAGAAAGATCATCAGGAAAAACCCAAAACAAAAATGTCAGCATGACTGGCTACTACAAGAATAAGCAAGCTGAAAAAAAAAGAATAAGCAAGCTGTTCACCAGGAAGACATCAAGGCAAGCAATCAAGTTCCATCAGGACAAACTCCCCTCTAAGACTGAAACTCAAAGGGAAAACACACAGACAAGCATGTAAGCTTGCTGGCGACCGACCGCATTGGTCTACTAGTGAGTGGAAGAGGGGGAAAGGCAGCAATGAAGAAATGGTCTGAGTTCAACCCCAGTCCATTGACTCCCATTGACCTGGAGATGAGAGAGAGAATAGGAAGGTCTGGTTGGTCCAAAGTGTGGTGAGACCTGAGGACACTTGAGCCTATAGACAAGGACATAGCCACAAAGGGCTAGAGCTGAGAGTGAAGCATCCAGCTGATATGAAGTGAGAGGAGGTGTACAAGATTCTTGATAATCAGAATTTGACTAGAGGAAGATTACAAAATTAAAAATTAAAAAAAAATTTTTTGTTGTTAAAGGAAACAAGAGTAAATTGCTACAATTTGATGAACCTGACCTATACTCAGAGAGGTAGTTACTCTAAATACCAACAGAGAGGGAAGGAGTCTTCACATCAAATATCAATGCTCTCCCCTCTGTACACAGGGCAACTTAGACATTGGCTACCTAAAATGAGGGGTCAATAAAGGCATGAAGTGACTGGCTTAGAGGTTTTAAGAGGGAGTTTAGTTTAAGAGTATGGGGGGAAAAGAATGAGTCCCTACTGAATACATTTCATCTTGTCTAGATGGGTCTGGTTACTGATATGCAAATTCAAATTAAAGCTGAAGAAAATGAAAACAAATCTACGAGAGCCAAAATATGATCTTGAATTTATCCCTCCTGAATTTAGAG
>NW_006408525.1:29861080-29895382 GCF_000296735.1 Chrysochloris asiatica
TGGGGTCGCTATGAGTCGGTTCCGACTCGATGGCACCTGACAACAACAACAACAACAACAACAGATGGGTCTGGTGAAAAGAGACTGGGATAAGATTCGTATGATTCAATAGTGAATAATTGTTATGACTAATTGCGACTGTCACAACTGTAAAGGTAGAAGTTTTGTAACTAAAACAGGGGAGTGGTTAATCTTACAGTCCAGAAACAGAGGACCCTAGGACCATCAAGGGAGAAGCACACAGTGAAATGCAGAGAAGTAGCGATACCAGAGAAGGAGGCAGAGATGGGGTCATGGAGAGGGGGAGCAGCTGAGGACTCTAGATTTATGGGAAGAGAGGGACTAAAAGCTGGTGGCCAAGAGGCAAATTTGTAGAATGGGCCCTTTGGAGATGTAAATTATTATATATGACTGAATGTTGTTTGTTTTTTTTAAAAAAAAGCTAAAATGAATAGAGAGAAATACTGTTAACTGATGGTACATGGAGGGGGTTATAATCCTTATAACGAAACAGGGTGCATGTTGAATGTAAAACTGATGATCTGCCCTGTAAACTTTCACTCAATCCACAATAAAAATGTTAAAAAAAAAAAAGATTATAACGAAACAAGGTGTATGTTGAATGTAAAACTGATGATCTGCCCTGTAAACTTTCAATTAATCCACAATAAAAACCTTAAAAAAAAAAAAAGATTGTTGTTGTTAGGTGCCATCCAGTCCGTTCCAAATTATAGCAACCCTACATAGGGCTTCCAAGGCTGTAATCCACACAGGCTCAAACTTCTCCCACGGAGCAGCTGGTGGGCTTGAACCATCGACCTTGTGATTAGCAATCCAATGTTTATCCTACAGCGCCCCCAGCATTCCCTCATAAGGATTGTTTGTTGTCCTCTGGTGAGCTTGAACCGCCGACCTTGTGGTTCAAGCAACCTTGAAGTCCAGCTCATTAACCCACAGTGCCATACCAGGACTCCATGAAGATTATGGCCTACTACATCCTATTAGGGCATTCTATTCTTCCCTAAAGGGTCCCTATGAGCCAGAATCAACTCAGGGGCATGTGACAACAATAATCTTTCTATTAAATTATTACCATAGAGATACTAGTTATTGGACCACCACACACATATATATACATAATGCATGAAAGACAGATCTGGGTGACTTTAGCGGTATCACTAACTATATAATTTAGAGTTTCCATACCTGGAAAATGGGTGTAATAATAGTTACTTCACTGGCACCATGAGATAGTAATAGCAAGCTCTTAGTACACCTGGTTGCTACTATTACATGAAAGTACAAACGATGGTTCAACTTGGTGGTTAATTTATTCACTCAACAAATACTGAGATCAGTCCATGTACCTGTTTTCTGTTTGGAATTCTGCTTCATAAACCTCTACTCATTCTTCAGAATTCTGTTAAAATGTACTATGATGTCTTGCCCCCTCTCAAGTTAATTCAAAATAAAAACACTAAACCTTAAAACTCAAAAGGTATGTAGGAATAAAAACATAGCTGTTGATCAAAAGAAGCCAGACACCAAAGAGTATACGTCGCATGTTTCCATTAACACAAAGTACAAAAACAAGGAAAATTCTTATGACAGAAATCAGAACAGTGGTTCCTCAGTGGAAGTTAATGGCTGGAAGAGGACAGGAATGGAGATTCTGAAGTTAATTTTTCATTTCTTGACCTGGGTGCTAGTTCCATCGGTATGTCAATGGTGAAAACTACCAAGCTCTTCACTGGTGTTTGCCCATCTGTATTTATCCTCAAATTAAAAATTCACCAAAAAAGAAAAAGAAACCCCAGTACGTTTTCAGAAATTTTCAACTACAAAACTCTGAATGAAGTTTTTGGACTCTACACTTTTTTCCCTGTAGCTTTTGAGGTCCTGTTTTTATTCTGCCCTAAGCCTGTGCTGAAATCTGTGCCTAGAAATGCTTTCCCGACTAATTCATGGTCCCACAATATCCGGGGCTATACTCTTCGAACACTGAATTTTGGGTAAATTGTCTTCTTGTTCTGTTGTAACCCTGCAAACAGTACTGGGAAGTTACAGAGAAATCAGTCCTTACAGATCCCGCTAACCCATAGCTCAATACTCGTAGCAGAGCAGTTATGGACACATAACTGAGACTAGTAGCAAGGCCGGAAGAACAAGTCCGGGAAGAAGGAAGTCTCCCTAGGAATCCGTCCGGCAGCGCCAGCCCGCGCAGCCTTCCAAGCGCGCAACCTTGCCCCTTTCCCAAGCACTTTCCCAACTCCCTCCTCGCTTGGCCACGCCTCTCACCACTGGGCCGTCAAAGGTCCCACCCACTAGGCGTGGCCCTGCCCGGGGAGGATCCTGATCCCGCCAACAGTGACTCCGCCCTCTCCTTCCGCTGAGAAACCTGTCCCTTTTATTTAAAGATTGTTTACGTCACTCCGCCTTACGTAGCTCTGCGTCATCAGTGCAAGGCGCGGAGGCGGGACTTCCGGTCTGTGGTTCTAACAGCTTCCGGGATAAGCCGGAAGACCGGACCCTGGATCAGAATCGGTGATTGTCAGCCCCTCCCCCGACCCCTGCCCGGCCCCTACGGATAGACGAATCCAAGGGCCGTCCCAGCGAAGTCAAAACACTTAATCTGGCCACTTCAGGTGAGGACCTCCTTCCCCACCCGGGCCGAGTACCGATTCAAGCCCCCTTTAATTTCCCATGACATCCCGCGTCGTTAAGCCCCGCCCACAGTCCACAGCCCCGCCCCGAAGCTTGAGGGGTGTGGATGGTTTGTGACCCCCCACCTGACCCTACTACCCCTCTCGGGCTGGGAGAGCTGGGCTTGAGCTCAGTGGTTGGGATCGGACAGTCGTTCGGCTTGGGTGGACCCTCAGACCCTTGCTATTCAGCGCCTCAGAAATAGAGCCACCCAAACGCCGAGCCTTCGCCTCAGAAAAGGAAGGGCCGGGGCATCTCTCTCAGGCTGCGGAGAGAGAAGGCCTCTGAGACGGGAGACCTGGGGTCCTGCCCTGCTCCTCTGCACCGTCTGTGCCTCTCTTCGCCGCAAGTTTCGTTTTTTCAGTAAATCGGGGTTAATGACAAGCCTGCTTATCATCAGGGTTTATTTGGGGGAGTGAGTGATAAACAACGGCTACCATTTATTAATTGAACAATAGCAATGTGCCAAGTACATTGCACAGGCTAAGCATTTTGCTTCCATGATTTCACGTCATCTTCAAAACAACCTTATAAGGTAGGTACCTATTTTTTAACCCCGTTTTACTGATGAGGAGGCAGAGGCTCTTAAAGTTGTTCAAGGTTACATAGCTAATAAGAGAAAAGACCAGGATTATGATTAGTTTTTTTCTGACTCCCTGGCTGGTGTGCTAAATAAGGATTTGGAAACTCTTCAGATGTTAATTTGTCCCACAAATATAATTTAACGCTTTTGCTATTATGCTGGACACTATGGTGCAAACAGGAAATACATGTATGTGATCCTTGTCTTCCAGGAACCTAGTGGAGAGAGGTGGACAGGTTACTGAAGTTATTGGTGCTTTGAGAATGGTCTGATTTTGATAAGGACCAGGCTGGATTTGCTCAGGGACTGCTGGGAAAGCAGCAGATTCACCAAGGGAAAGAGTAGGTACTTCATGGAGCAAGCTAAGATCTTCCAGCCTTTCAGAGAACCTGGCCAAGGGAGAACCCTCACAGTACAAGAAGAGAAAGCGGGATGTGGATTGTGAGAACTTGGGTAGTTCTGCTTGGGGAGTGGTTTTGGCACTTGTGAGCCCATTTCTGGGGTCCAACCTATTTGGCTTCTCCAGGGCTTACCAGAGGATTTCGAAGGAGGCCAACACAATGTCTGCTGATGGCCCCTTGTTGTTAAGTGCCATTGTCAAATCCATTCAGACCCATAGTGAGCCTGATTAGGGTTTCCAAGGAGCTACTGGTGAGCTTGAACCACCGACCTTGCAGTTCAAATGGATTTGCAGTCTGCTGCATTAACCCACAGCGCCACACCAGGACTCTTGATGCTCCCTACAGAGCTGTTTTATCCAGTGGTCTGACTCTGCTTTTGGTTCTGAGTTAACTCTCTTTGGCTCTCCACACCGGGAGCTAAGTCTGTGATCATGAATGAGATAGGATTCAAATCTTTCCAGCCCTCTGGTGGTGATGGTGTGGTGCCGTGGAGGAGTTGGTTCTGATCCTTAGTGATCCTACGCAGGATTTCTGAAGCTGTAAACCTTTACGGGAGCAGAAAGCCTCATCTTTCTGCCGTGGAGCGGCTGATAAGTTTCAAACTGCTTACCTTGCAGTTAGTAGATAGACTTGTAACCCTCTACACTGCTAGAGCTCCTTTGCAAGTCCTTTACAGGGGTACAAAATAAATGATTCCAGGCTTTTTGGTTTTTGTGAAACTTGTGGATGCTGCTCATGGATAGTATTTGCTTGAGCAAGTGATAGAAATCCTAGGGAAACACTGGGTTCAAAGAAGCAAATGGTTTTTCCCCACCCACCAAAAAAACTACCCCCAACAAACAGTAGCAGCAGCAACCAGAAGGCTTTGAGGTTTTCCTGACCATTCATGCATGTTGGGGGGGTTGGGACTAGGACGTGAGAGAGGAAGGGCGTGGAATCTGAAAGCTAGAGCTTCACAATAGAAGCAAAGCTTAGCTTTAGGTTGGGAATCCAGAGTTAGGAAGGTTTGTCTCCCTTCTATAAGACTCTGAGCTACCATTGTCTTTCAGGGTGGGTCAGTTAGAACCTAAGCAAACTGGAGGCCTGGTTGCAACCCTATAGGCCTGACTGATGCTGTCCCTCCCCCTTTATTCCTGCAGTGTGGACCCAGTCAGCAGCCAGACCATGGAGCTCTCGGACATCACTCTCATTGAGGGTGTGGGTAATGAGGTGACGGTGGTGGCAGGTGTGGTGGTACTGATTCTAGCCTTGGTCCTAGCATGGCTCTCTACCTATGTAGCAGACAGCAGTAGCAACCAGCTCCTGGGCACTATTGTGTCAGCAGGAGACACATCTGTCCTCCACCTGAGTCATGTGGACCACCTGATTGCGGGCCAAGGCACTCCAGAGCCAACCGAACTCCCTCATCCATCAGAGGGTAATGATGAGAAGGCTGAAGAGGCTGGCGATGGTGGAGACTCTGTAGGGGAGCCTGGAGCTGGGGGTGGTGTTGAGCCTAGCTTGGAGCATCTGCTGGACATACAAGGCCTTCCCAAAAGACAAGTGGGCCCAGAGAGCAGCAGCCCAGAGGGCTCCCTGAGATCTGAGGAGAACACCTGCATTCCTCACAGCTCAGGCCTCATCAATGTGCGGCTCAAATTCCTCAATGACACTGAGGAGCTGGCTGTGGCCAGGCCAGAGGATACTGTGGGTTCCCTGAAGAGGTGAGTAGACTGGAAAGTGGGAGGCTGTTGTGCCACGTATCCCCCAGCCCTGGGCCACCTCTGATGAAGCTGGAGCAGCAGGGAAGTATCAGGTCCAGCCTCTACCAAGGACGAGTGAATTACTGCCTTAGCCACTCTTCAGTTTTCCCTCACTTCCCTGCTCTGTTGGTCCAGGTTAGTTGGCCTTCTGATTCCTTGCCCTGTCTCCTCTTCTCTTTCATCTCTGTAGTAAATACTTCCCTGGACAAGAAAGCCAGATGAAACTGATCTACCAGGGCCACTTGCTGCAGGACCCAGCCCGCACACTGCGTTCTCTGAACATTACTGACAACTGTGTGATTCACTGCCACCGTTCACCCCCTGGGCCAGCTGTTCCAGGCCCCTCAGCTTCCCTGGCTCCCTCCTCTACCAGTGAGCCACCCAGTCTTGGTGTAAACGTGGGCAGCCTCATGGTGCCTGTGTTTGTGGTGCTGTTGGGGGTCGTCTGGTACTTCCGTATCAATTATCGCCAGTTCTTCACAGCGCCTGCCACTGTCTCCCTGGTGGGAGTCACTGTGTTCTTCAGCTTCCTAGTATTTGGGATGTATGGACGATAAGGACACAAGGAGAAAATGAAAGGCATGGTCTTCCTCTTCCATGGCCTACCCCCTTTCCTGGCCAGAGCTGGGCCCAAGGGTCTGGGGGCGGGGGTTGGAAAGGATAGGGGTGCCCCTCCAGAGGACACAGGAGGCAGGTACGGTGCCTCCTCTTTAGGTCTGCAAGGGTACAGACGTCCCCTCTGTGCAAGCACGTCTCAGGTAGAAATGAGGGTGTTGTCTTCCGTCACTTCTTAGGGTCTTAAAGCAGTTCAGAGCCTGAGGCCCAGCTCAGCAGGGGATTCCTGCCCAGCTGCAGCCCTGGCTCTCCCCAGTGTCCTGCATGTCTGTTCCCCAGCCCCCAGGGCTGCCTGCCAGTGCAGCTCAGCATGGCCCCAGCTCACTTCTCTAGGGGAGTCTGGAGTAAGCTGAAATTCTTTAGTCAAGTATGGATCTTTTGAGACCATGAGGCAGGCCAGAACTAAGTTTGTGCCCTTTGTGCCCGCTTTCCCTAGCTAGAGGCACCTAGCCGCCCCCACCTTTTCCCTCCACCCCTGTAGCAGGCATAGGGTGCCTCCATGTTCTGGACAGTTTCCAGTCGTTCTCCCTCAATTTTTTTTTAAAGCACTTTGCTTGCATTCTTTTTTTTTTAAAATGGTCTTTTATAGAGCCCAGTCAGGAAGGGGATTGAGGCACAAAGCCAAGCCCCCAGCATTGGGAGGCCAGGCCACAGCTGCTGCTACCCTAGGCCTAAGGCTGTAAGCAAGACCGCACTGGCCTGTGGCCAGTGTCCTACCCTGCCCAGCTCCAAGGACGAGCTCTGTTTGGAGCGCTGGGCCCCAGGACCTGGCCTCTGGGGCTCTTGGATTGAGGGTCAGTATCTGTGATTGAATAAAGTTCCATTTTGTGGCTCTGGAGCCTCCTCCTTTGACAGTAAGAAAATGGCTTTACTCTCCCCTCAACAACATGGTAATGAGGGTGGGTAGGCCAGTCTACCAACGGGAGATGCAGTTTATTTACACCAGCAGCCATGGGGGCAGGGGAAATACACAGCGTTTACAAAGTTAGCTACCTGTACAGGATGGATTACATATGCAAAAATAAAAATCTCAAGACCACAGGACAGCGTGAGCCCCACCCCCCTCCCCCAATGACCCCAGCATGCGGTAATGCCAGGCGGGTGGCCCCTGGGCATGCGGGGGGGAGTGATGCATGGAAGGAAAAGCCACCGGCCATGGAAATTAGTACAGAACCCCCCCCACGCACACTCAGACACATGATAGGATACAGGGTGGACGACACCTAGCTGGGGGGTAGGAAGGATGGGAATTGAAACCCACACAGCCTGCTGTTAAGAGGGAGGGGAGTGGGGAGCTCCTAGCCCCTGTTCAACTACATGGTAGGGGGGGGGCACTCTCCCCAAAAGGAAAGGGGGGTTTGTTCCCTCAGGGTCCCTGCTGGACCAAGCCCATCTCTTACCCAGCCTGGGCAGGGGGCTCTGCCCTGAGGGCGGGCCAAGGAACAATGGGGAAGCGGATGTGGACAAACCAGTTCCCAAACTACTTCCCACTTCTCCCTCCTCCAACCAGAAGGGGGAAAGGGAGCAGCCAGAGGGGAAAGGGTACATTAGGGCCTGAGCTGCAGCTGCTTCTTACAAGGAAGATTGGCCCCTTGGCCTTCCTCCCTTCACCTTCAACCCACTCCCAAGACTTTCTTCGGAAGCAGGCTGGAGGCTGGCTGAGATCCTCCTTTCCCTCTGGCTTCCCCTTCGAGAAGACTATCAGAGGGTCAAGAGCAGCGGAGCCCAAGCCCCAGGATTTATCCTAACTCCTGCCAAAATGTGTTTGGCTTTCTAAAAAATAATCACAATTCTTGGGTTAAAAACCCAATTGTAACCAGTTTGTCAGCCACAATCAGAACCACCCCAGTGGGTAGCTGGGGTTCTGGACAGGCCCTTGCAGCTCTCCGTTGTTCCCTTAACTCTCTAGGGTCCCTAACCCGAATCAGTCCAACCAGTCCTGGGTACAAGCTACCCAAATGTGGGATGGCTCCTCCTGGGAGGCGGGCGGGGGACATGTCCAGCAAACATGGCTCCAGGTCAACTCTACCCTGTCAGTCAGCTCGGCTCCAGCCTAGACGTCTGTCCTGACTCCACTCCTAGAATGGTGATGCCCGCTGGAGGTGGGGACTAGGCAGGTGGGTGCACTGGCATGACACCCCTTCCCTTCCACTAACAAGCCAGACACAGAGAATACCCTCTCTTCCCACCTAAGCAAAGGGGTGGGGGGGTGGGGGTGGGGAACAAGGTCAGGATTTCCTCAGAGCCCCAAACCACAAGTACAGAATAAATAACTTAAAAGCGGCTGAGGAAGGGGAAAGAGGGCAGGCTTTGGAGGCAGGAGCATGGAGAGGAACTGAAGCTGATCATGGTAGAAGAAGGGGTGGCAAGCAGCAGCTGGAAACTTGGGCTGCCCAGTAGGGCAGTAGGGCAGGGTGGGCAGGAGGAACATTGGGGCCACCCCAGGAGGGTGAGGCTGGGCCCCTTCCTGGGGCAGGGAATGAGGTAAGAAAACATTTCAAATAAAGCAGCACCGTTCCCTCTCATCATGGGGCCCCACTCCTCACCAGCCCTGGGGCAGGGAAGAAAGGTAGCTGGGAGTAATTTTGATACACAGCTCCCTCTTCCTACCCTCCCCCTTCCCATTCCTTGAAGCTGCGGAGGGCTGGAGGCCCTTTTCCTGGCACCCAACAACACAAGGACAGCTCCTGCTGCCAAGGAGGCCCATGGGGACTGAGGGGAAAGGGCTACCCCTTTAAGGGGCAGGGCAGGTGGCGGCAGTATGCCAACCTCAGCAGACAGCACACTGTGCCTGCTTACCCCTAGGAATGGGGGCATCTGATAGGGTTCTGCACAGACAGGACACGGCCCAACCCTGCCCCTCAGCTCCAAGCACCGGACCCATTCACATTGCTGAGGGCAGCTGGGGGAGCTCCCTCCAGACTCAGCCTCCCGGATAGCCACAATGCCCCTCGGCAGGGCGTAGTCCAGTTCCTGGGGTGGGGGGCAGGCAGTGCCCTGGCACAGTGCCCGAGCCAGGCCCCTGGCCTGGCTGGACATCCAGTAACTCACAGAATAAATAGGAAAACTGCCTCTCCACCAAACTTATGTCCAAGGCATAATAGGTCCAGGTCTGAGTCCTGCACGCCGAGGGTCCGTACTCCATTGCAGAGGACCCTGCCACCCCCCAGGGGTGCATAATTGGATCCTCTGCCCGCCTGGCCCACCAAGCTTCCCAAGCCCAAACCCCCAGCAGCTGTCCATTTGCCAGGTTCTGCCACCTGAGTGGGGGTCGGGAGAGAGGGCTCTGCTCAGCCAAAGGCTATTCCTTGCACCCAAGTCAGTTGATGTCATCATAAATGCTGGGCGTTGGGGGTGCCGGTGGCTTTGGCTTCTTTTTCTTGTTGGAGCCCAGGCTGGAGGCAGTCCCTACCAGGCTCAGATGGGATTTCTTTTTCTTGGTTTTCCGTGATTCGGAACTGTTGGTACCTGAAAAGGAAGGCACAAGGGATGACTCTCAAAGGGTAAAGGAGAGGGGGCCCACAGCTCTGGTCAGAGGCTCAGCTGGCTCACATACCAAGACCCCATCCCTGATTCTCGCTCGTCTTGGAGGAGCCTGAATCGGAGGGTGAGAGGTCAGAAGAGCCGTCCCACTGAAGCCGGCTGATCAGGGCCTGGCTGTCAGTCATGTCAAAGCTGTCAGTATCCAGTGAGCTCTCCACCTCTGGAAGGACGCTGAAAAGGGGCAAAGAATGGCTTCAGGGATCCTAGTCAGCAAGCCCATCCACCACCTCCAGCCCTTCCTGGAGGCTCACTTACGCTGAGGGCCCAAGGAAATAAATCCGCACAGCTCGCCGCTGTTCATCTGTGTGCTGGGGGCAGCGCAGGGACCTGATGGGGAGAGAATGGTCAGACCATAGCAAGCAGGGGAGCATCTGAGGAGCTCAGGTGCAGCCTTTCTGCTGGGCAGAAGCAGGAGGGACAATCACAACCACAGAAAGGGATAAAGGAAGAGTTCTAGGTCAGGTTTTGGCCTAAGGCCTGTCAGTAAGAGGTAGGGGAGGGAGTCCTGATGCATGCATGCATGCCCAGAGTGAGTGTGCACAGGATCCCCCAGCCCCCTTTCTAGATTCTGTGCTCACCTTGTGCACATCTTCTTGGTGTGTTCAGAAATCACCCCACATTGCTGGAAGAGAAATATAAGCTGAGACGAGGAATAGCAGGGAAACTACTCTAGACAAAATATTCCATTCCCTTCTGCACAAATTCTGGATTGCACCAGCAGTGGTGGCCCTTAGGTGTCCAGAGCAGATGATCCCAGACTACTATTGGCCAGGGAACTACATTGTTCTGACTGCCATGTCACCAGCCTCCTTCAGCCTTGACCAGTGCCTTCGGCTCCAGCCCACTCCAGCTCAAGGGCCACCCTCCTTTCCTTGGTCCCTCACCGTGGTGAGCAGGCTACGCAGCTCCTCCGGCCCCAAGGTCTCATAGCTGATCCCAGTGGAATTGTTATACTGAGGGAGAACCAGAGAATAGCTTAGAGAAGGAACAAAGTGTGGGATGGGGTGAGGTGGGATTGGGTGGGGGAGAATCTGTCCTTCTTTCATCCCTTTCTAAGTGAGAAGGCTTCAGGACAGCCCAGCAATTTTCCAAGTGACTCCTACCATCCCCACCTGTGTAAGGGAGGGAGGTGGACCCAGGAAGACCACAAATACACAAGACCCAAAGGACCCATCTAATGCTTCTGGCTATCAGCAAAGAGTTCTCCTCCCCACTCATCTAAACCCCAGGCACTTCATAACAAGGAGAATGAGGGTGAACCTAAGAGGACCAGGCATTACTCACCTTAAAAGGATCCGAATTGCTAAGTTCCCCTGAAGAAGAAAAAAGAAGGGGAAGGGTGTTTGATGCAGTGGTACAGACAGAGAACCCTGAAAATAACCAGAGAGGAAGTGGGGGTGACAGAACAATCACAGGCCCTCCCTCAATACCCTTGTTCCCACAGGCCCTCAACTCCACCCTCCAACGAGTCCCAGAAGACACAGCATGAATGAAAAACTCTTTTTTCTAGCCCCACTTACCATTTTTGTGTTTTAAAGACTTGGATCTTCGAGGGGAATTGGGGTTCTGGAATGGGAGATACCATAGCTTTGGGGAAAGGGTAACGATAAGGGGGAGCCGAGAACCCAGGGAAGGAAAAAAGATTTGACAAAGAAACATCCTCAAACTCCTACTCTTCTTCCCCAGTAAGACCTGTCCTACTACCCATATTCCCACCCCCACCTCCAGGTCTCTGTTGCCCTCCTACCCACCAGACACCCTCCTCCCAAACCCAAAGAGGCCCCCAATGACCTCAGAAGTGAATCAAGACACCCTTGAGAGGACTTCCTGCCCAAAGGGGAGGGTATCTGTCCGTGGCCCAAATTTCCCTCATGCTTGCCCCGGCTCTCACCTTGTCTGATTTTCTCTTCTTGGCTAGGTGGAACAATAGGATAGAGAACAAGGTTACTTCAAGTTTCCAATCTCTGGCTTTATAAACAATAGTACAAACCTTACGGCCCCCCAACCCCAATATTCACAACTTATGCCCTATCTCAGCTTTCCCACCTCAGCCTCAAAGCCCACCACAATCTCCCAGGTCCCCAAACACCTTTCTTCTCCGAGCCATAGGACCAGTCATTGTCATTGATGTCATCATTATCCTCTTGGTCACTCTCAGACTTGTTCATATTGTTGCTATTGGCAATCCTGTCAAGGGTAGGGAAGGGAAAGGGGTCAAGGCCACTGCCCCTCTGCCCTCACTTTGCCCCTGGGGACCACATCATGGTGCAGGCCACGCAAGAGGAACAGCTCTGGTTCGAGGAAGGCAAGGGGCCCTCACCGGCGGTTGGCAATGCGGCTGCTGTTCCGACCCATTCCCAGGCACTTCTCCAGATGGGGGGCAAAGCGGGAGGCGGCAATGCTGCGGCTACAATTGGGGCAAACGCACTCCTTGCTTTTCCACTGGTTGAAAACCTGTCCAAAGATGTCCAACCCCGGCTGGTCCACGATCTCTGGGGACAGGAGAGGCGTGGCGATCAGGGCAGGCAGAGTACTCTCCCTTGTTGTCCCCACCCATGCCCCATGGCCTCTTCGAATGTCCTGCCTAAGCTCCAGGTTCTACATTGAGTGCAGTAAGCATCCAGAGAAGGATCCCAGGGCACGGCACGACTGCTCTCCTCAGACTCGGAAGCTCACCAAAATCCTTCATGCTCTCAGGGTCCGTGTCGTCCAGAAAGAAGTAGCCACACTTGACAGCCCGGTGTACCTCAAAGCAGAATCCCAAACAAGAATCCTCCACCAGGTCCGCGTATATCTCCTGAGCGATGGCCTGGGCCCAGGAGAGAATAGCCACGGTCATGAGAGGCACAGCCCCGTGGACTGACTGAGACTCTCACAAACTCCTGCCACCTCACCCAGGCCACAAATAATGCTTTCTTTGCCATTTTCCCCATCTTGACTTTGTGTTCTTTCTTCTTCCCGGATCCTTGGGCCTTTTCGGCTGGCTATTCCCTTTAAGAAACAAAGCTGACTACCCAAATTCCTCTTTGGTGTGGATGCCAGATACAGCGACGTAGTGACATCAAGATAAAGAACTAGAGGCACATGTGGGGGAGCCCTCACCTCTAGTTTGCTGTTATCCAGGCCAGACAAAGACATTTCCTCCATTTTCATTTGTAAACTCTTGTGGAGACGGCTCTCTGACTGCTCATAGCACAGCGGGCGGCAACACGGCTGTATACATGGGGGTGGGGGTGTTGGTATGAGTCCAAGGTACCTCTGAAGATTGCCACCTCCCCTCCCACCTCGATGCCCAGAGTTTAACCCTGGCACCAGGATTCCCCCTTCCCCAGGGCCTAGGTTCGCTCATTCTAAATGGTCCTCCAGGGCTTGGAAACCCAAAGCAGCCTTATCCTTCCCAGGCCTGAGCTCAGACTCTGGGCCTCTATCTCCTGCCAATCAGATCTGGCTCTATAGGAGGCAGCAGCTCACCCCAGGTCCCCCAAACTCAAACCCCTCTTTGATACCCATGGTGCAATGCAGCAGGGGGAGGAGAAGGAACTCTAAGGCCTTAAAGCAAACCCACAGGGTGTGGCAAAAAAACTGCACAGACTCCTAAATACACCCCCCCTTCCCTAAAGGCTCTCCTCAGAGTCACCTCTGCTTTCAGCCAGGATGTCCACTTGGGGGGGTACTGCTACCAGAAGTAGGCATGGCTCTAGGTCCCTACAACCTTCACCCCACTCTGCCTTCCCTTAAAATAAGCATGCTACTACAAGAAGGGCTCAGAGCCCACGGAGATCTTATGCTGCTAAGGGGTATTTCCAGTCACTGAGAGCAAGAGGAGGGTAGTCGCGTGGAATGGCATGCCAGGAGTGGGCCCTGCCCTTACCTGTGCTTCTTTTGGATAACCACCCTCCCTCCCTCAGGACCTGCCCGGAAGTCTCTCTAAGAGCCTCAAAGTCCAGGAACCCCCACCAAAGGATTCAGAAACAGCGCCCTGAGTCCGGGGGCCCCTCTCAGCATAGGGTATGAGTTTGAGAAGCTGCTGGCCTAGAGTGGGGTGGGGAGTGACAAACGAGCCAGGGGTACTGGGGAGGGTAAGAGGCCGGGCCTCGGCTCTTTCCCCGTCCCTGCGGCACTGCTGCTGCATCATACCGACTGGGGGGAGGAGAGCTGAGCCACCGGAGGCCAGCGCTGGTCCGGGACAGCCCGACCCCCAGAGAGTGGGACAAGTCCCGGCCCCTCTACCCGGGCGCCGACAGCCCGGGCCAGCCCAGGAGAGGAGTCCGGGAGGGTGTCTCTATTGTCCGGGGGGCTGGGGCCTGGCTCCCTAACAAAGGCCCCGCGCCCCCTCCCCGACCGGCCCTGCCCCGCCCAAGGGGGGACCTAGACGGGGAAAGCAGGGGGCCCCGGCCCGGCCGGGAAGCCGGGCGTTTCCGCGTCGGCCCTGGGGGAGGGGAAGGGGCGCTGACCCAGACCTGGGGGGGAGGGGGCCCAAGCCCCGCCTCGGGCCCCGCCCCCTGCAGGCCCCTCCCCCGTTCCCGTCCCGTACTCACCCCGCCCGGGGGGCCGCGCCGGGGCCCGGCGGCCTCTTAGGGCCGCGTCCTCCGGCGGCGGCGGCGGCGGCGGCTGCTCCGGAGCCCCATGTCCGTCGGTCCGTCCTCGCCACTCCCCGGGGCCCAGGGCCCGGGGCCGGGGGGTCGGGCCGCCCCCCCGCCTCGCCGCCTCACCGGGCGGCCATGGCCCCTTCCCCTCCCTTCTCGTCCCGTCGCCGCCTCCTCCTCCTCACCTCACCCCGCCCGCGCGCAGTCCGCGCGCCGTCCGCGCGCCCCTCCCCCCGCCCCCCACTCCAGACCGCCTCTCCCGGGCGGGGGGTGCGGCGCGAGCCCGTAGCGCGCGCGCGTGCGGCGACCGGAGGATGGATGGATGGAGCAAGCGAGAGCGCGAGCGTGCGCGCGCGCGCCCCTCTCCCCCTCCCTCCGCGCGGGCGCGAGGCCAAGCGCGAGCGCGCTCCAACCTCCTCCTCTTCCTCCTCCTGCCCCTCCTCAACACCCCGCCCCCGCCCTCCCTTCCTCTTCCTTCTTTCGCTTTCGCGCGCCCAGCGACTGCTCGCGCCTGCTAGAAGGGCCCGAGCGCGTGCATCTGCCCCGCGGCCGCAGCTCGGCAGCATTTGCTCCAGGGGGCGGGGGCCGGGCCGGGAGGAGGGGCGCCACGCCGCCGTCCAAAGTACCGGCGGACGGGTATGGGCGGGGAGAGAGGCGGGGCCTCCCCGGGGCACTCTGGCCAATCGCCGTTTCCCCTTGGCTTGGGTACCCCAATAGGATGGCGGTGGGTGGAGCGGCGTTCAAGGTGAGCTGCGCGGTGCGCTGGAGGCGGAGACGTTGTGCCGTCCCGGCCGGCTCGGGGGCGGGGGCAGCGGGTGGCGTCGAAAGAGAGCGCCGGCTCCCAGCCGAGCCTGGGACGCCTTCCGGCCCACGCTACCCCGCCTTTTACCTAGGGCTCCCGGTTCTTTTCCCTCACCCGGCTTTTACCCTGAGGCATGCAGCCAGTTCTGTAAACGTGCTGGAGTTAAAGTGGGGTGCAGTTAGGGCCTCAGAGCAGAAAATCCATGGGGCCGAAGGGGTTATTCGAGACTCCGCTCTCCCTGTTTCTGGGCGGGTCTCAGCCATCCCAGGCCTGAGAATTTACAAGCGCCGGAGATCGGGGTCCTTCGCGGTAGGCGAGGGCCAAACTCAGCCCTTCAGAGCGGAGCACCCTCCCCACCCTCATCCTAATTTAGATCCCACACCTGCTCGCTTTTGCTGCTTCCGGAACCCACGCTGCACCCCCACTTCTCAGCCTGCCTGGCATTGGCTAGACCCATCCTCCCACCCAGCGCTACGCCCCTGGGTGTGCCTGTGTCCTCTGCCTTCGCGCCTCGGTCCCCCTTTACCTCCTGGAGGAAAGGGTGCTTCCCAGCATTCATAAATATTCAAACTGATGCTTCCATCTTAATTACTCTGTGCCTGGAGCCAGGGTTTGCCTGTCCTCCAGTATAGAGAAAGATTAAGGGAAGAAAGTCTTAAATCACATAGTTTGGGCGCATCAGTGACTCTTTAGTTTGAAACAGACAGGTATTTTGAGACGAGGAATCTGATGTGAATTGAAATCTGCTTTTGTTAATGTAGACTTGAGCAATTTTCTGTGCCTCACTTTATAAATGAGTATGATAATAGTACCTCATTAGATAGTTGGAAGGATTAAAGTACATGTGAAACTCGTGGTTCAGTGTAAGTGTTCAGTAACTTTATTATACTTCGGTTACTGGGATACAAAGATGAAATGAGACAGTTGTATTTTCTCAAGAAGTTCAGTCATGTGAGGTAGAAAAACTGATAAAATTAATTGCATAACTGATTAAAAACAAAAGATCTGCATAGGGTACAGGAGTGGCCAGAGAGACGGCTAGATGATTGAGCTAGAACCAGGGTAAGGCAGGCCACAAAAGCTGTGTTGTCCATTTGATTCCAGCTCACTCTTTTAATGCTGTCCATCTGTAGAAGGTTTCTGAGGAGTGGCTGGTGGGTTTGAACTGCTGACCTTGCAGTTCAAACTCATCTTGTGCTTGTGGTCCAGTGCATGTCCTACAGTGCCACACTAGAACTCCAACTTGGCCAATTCGTACTTGGCCCTATATGACAGAATGGAACTCCCCCTAGGTTTTCTTGGCTGGCATTTTTACGGGAGAAAATTGTCAGGATTTTCCTTTGGAGCAGCTGGTGTGTTCAAACCACTGATCTTTCAGTTAGCAGCCTAATTTTTTCAGCATTGTGTCATGAATGATCCTTAAGAACATTCTGAAACTGAGCCAAACCGGTTGTATTCTAAACAATACCTTCTAATCTTAGTGATCCTATAGGATAGAGTAGAACTGCACCATAGGGCTTCCAAAGTTGCAGATCTTTAGAGAAGCAGAAAAAGCCACATCTTTTCCCTTTTGGAATGACTGTTTGAACTGCTGACCTTTTGGCTAGTAGCTGAGTGCTTAACCACTGTGCTACCAGGGTCCCTAAGAAGACACTAAAACAGAAAAACCCATGGTCATAGAGTTATTTTGACTTACAGTGACCCTATATTGGGTTTCTGAGGCTATACATATTTATAGAAGCAGACAACCTCATCTTTAAGCCTGGGAGCAACTGGTGGGTTCAAGCTGTGACCTTATGGTTAGCAGTCTAATGCTTCTGGTGTCAATAGGGCTTCTTAACAAGACACGTATGTTTTTATGTGCCATCGAGTCAGTTCCAATTCATAGCAACCCTGTATGTTTCCAAGGAGTGGTTGATGGGTTTGAACTGCCTACCTTGTGGTTAGCAGTCCACTGCTTATTCTACAGTGCCACACTAGGCCTTCTAAGAAGACACTTTGTTGTTGTTGTTAAGTGCTGTTGAGCTGATTCCAACTCAGCGACCCTGTGTAGGATATCTGAGGAGTGGCTGACGGGTTTGAACTGCCCATCCTATGGTTTCAGTCCAGTGCTTATCCTACAGTGCCACACCAGGAGTCCAAAGAAGATACTAAGCATCCTGAAGAGCAAGTTTCAAAAGTATGGCTCGGGCTAGGGACTGTTTGGAACATTGGATTGGGTGAGGGAGCAGTTGGAAGTGAGCAGACCAGATCACAGAAGACTTGGGATGTGCTGAGGAGTTTGTAGACTTTAGCCTCTTGGGCATTTGACCAGATTTGCGTTTTCGTTGATCACTCTGTGGTTATGCAAAGGCACCCTGGTGATGCAGTGGGCTAAGCTTTGGGGCCACTACCCAAAAGGTCAGCAGTTTGAACCTCACAGCCTCTCTGCAAAAGACTAGGCAGTCTGCTTCCATACAGAGTTACAGCCTTGAAAATGATGGTGTTCTACTCTGTCCTATAGGGTTGGAATTGATTCCATGATTATGGGTGGGTGGTTTTGAAAAATAGCTTAGAAGCAGTAGGTTTCTGTAACTGATTGTGGTGTGTAGGGTAAAGAACAAGGAGGCCCTAAAAATTCTTTTAACCAGGATAGGGCATTTCAAGGAGGATATACAAAGATACAAATTTGGAATATGTTGGGATTACTGTGGGACCAGCTAGTGGAATCTTCTCAGGAGGCCTGGAACCTCCACAGCATGATCTCAGCTTTCCTTTCTTTCTTAAAACTTCCTATTGTGAATCGAGTGAAGGTTTATAGAACAGATCATCAGCTTTACAGTCAATAAATCGTATACTTCACTTCATTGCAATGATTGCAGTGCCTTCTATGTACCATCAGTATTTACTTCTGTTCACTTTAATTCTTGCATTCTTTCCTGTTTTCCTCTTCAAAACTTCCTCTTGTATGTTGCCAGCTTTCCCTTTTATCTGTATCTCCCATCCTCCCTTTTAGGAATTTTCGACTCCAGTGATGTTACTCTGTTTTTCAATCCCTAAATATGCCCACTTATATGTGTGATATTAATAATAGTGCTCAGTAATTTCCACATTCTGTTGGGTCACCTTTCTTTGGAATTGACACAAACCTCATCTCTTCCAGTTGGTTGGCCAGGTATCTGTCTTCCACATTTCTTGCCATACATGAGTGAGCACATACTGTGCCTATGTATGTTTGTTGAAACGTCTCACATACTTTGGGCATGTTATCAGGAGGGACCAGGCTCTGGAGGATACATCATGCTCGGTAAAGTAGGGGGTCAGTGAAAAAAATGAAGACCCTCAAGTAGATGAATTCACCCAGTGGTTGCAACAATGGACTTAAACATGGAAAGGGTGGTGAGGAAGGATGGCACAGGACCAGACAGTGTTTTGTTCTGTTGTCCATAGGGTCGATATAAGTTGCAGCTGACTAGACAGAAATTAGCTCTGGTAGCACAGTGGTTATGAATCGGGCTGCAAACCACAAGGTCAGCAGTTTGAAACTACCAGCTGTTCTGTGGGAGAAAGATGAGGCTTTTTGCTCCCGTAAAGATTTACAGCCTCAGAAACCCCCTGTACAGGGTCTCTCTGAGTCGGAACCGACTCCACAGTACATAACTAACCAACCAGACAGCAATTAACAGCAACGAGGTATGACCATGTCCTGCCCTAAAGAATTTTACCTGCTCAGGAAACCTCCCTGGCTTTTCCCTGTTTACTTAAATCTTTCTCACATTTCTGCTTGTGGCCATCTTCACACCAAACTCCTCTCTAAGGACGTATTATTCATTCTGCTTTTGGCCTGGACAACTATGGTGGTGACCTTTGGGGATACACACTTCACCGTTAGCACTAGGAACTGAGTCGTGTTCCTAGCCGTGGGTGAGGCCTTGGGATTATAGCCAAGGGGAACACACAGACCTCATCCTAGTAGAGTTTACAGCTCAGCAAAGCCCGACATGGATCAAACAAGTCTGAGTGTGAAAGCATTTGGCTGCTAAGGAAACAAATGACACAGGAGAACTTTTTAGCCAGGAGTCAAGGACAGCTCCCCTGAAGAAGTGTAGCCCTGAATTAACTCAGCAGGGAGGTCATGATGAACATTCCAGGCAAAGGAAACAGCATGTATGCAGGCTCTAAGACACTATGTTGAGCTTGAGGCATGGAAGGCTGGTGTGACTAGAGTTGGGTAAGAGAGACCAGTAGGGGCAGCAGATCCTCCAGGGCCTTGTAGACTATAACTTATTAAGTCCATTAACAAATATTCCTTGGGTAAGTATTGTATGCCAATTTTAGGTGCTAGAATTATTGTAATGAATAAGCTGATAAGGGAGATAACCAATGAACAAGTACACAAATACAGAAGAATAGAGATGTTGTAAGGGGAGCCCTCAAGAGAAAGATGTCAGGGAGGGTCTATCTGTACTGGTGACATTTGAGCTGAGGAAGAGAAAACCAGTTATGTGAAGAGTCAGAGAAATAGTATTGTGGGCAGGGAACAGCAAATGCAAAGGTCCTGTGGTACGCATATCTGGACAACAGAAAAAGTGATTATTTAGTTGGATCGATGTGAGAGATGGGGAATTGTGGAGTGAGACAATGGGAGAAAGGAGCAGGGATTTAGCCTTGTAGGGTCACAGTAAAACTTTCCAACTTTGATTCTCAGTATAATGGGGATAGTTTTGAAGAACTGCAATAATCGAAGTTGTTTGTAAACAAACTACGTTGGCTGCCATGTACAGAATGAATCGTAGGGGGTGAGAGTGCAAGCAGGGAGAGCAGTTTTAAGAGATCTTTGAAGTAGTTGAACAATGATGGTGACTGAGTAGGGTGGGGATGGTAGCAGTACAGCAGAATGTGGAGATCTGAGACTTTAGGATGTAGGCTAGATAAGTATAGGGAACAATTCGATATGGAGGCCAGAGAAGGAGAGGAATCGGATGATACCTGGGTTTTAGATTGAATGACTACATGGCTCGTAATCCAGTTGGGTTTTGGGGTATGAGGTATCTGCAAGATATCCCAGAGGGTACACATCTGGAACTTAGAATGTTATTGCTGTTAAGTGCCATCAACTCGGTTCCGAAACATAGCAACCTTGCATAGGGTTTATGAGGAGTGGCTAGTGAATTTGAACCACCGACCTTGACATTGAGTGCTTATCTTACAGCACAGCCTCTATAGATTCCCCCTTTGGAGTGTAAGTGTGGGTGATAATCAGAGGTTCTGGGAGATACACGGACACCTAGGATAGAATAATAAGCCAACATTAGCAGAGGAGACCAAGAAGGCAAGAGACAGACAAGTGTCCACCTGGATGTAATGAACATATGAGGTTAAAAGCTTCAGGTGAGTGGCACGTAAGGAAACAGGAGACCCTGAGGACCAAGGAGCTCTTCACAGAATTGACCAAGGATAGGAGAAGGTTGTGGGGTTGAGGATGAGCTCTTGAACAAGGCCTAGGTTTTTAAGCTCTTGTTGGTCCCAGCAAAACCCTTAACAGAGCAAGTCAGCCCTGCCCATTAGAGGCCAGGATAGTTAGGAGTCATCCTCTAACCTAGGCTTGGTTCAAGGTGGGATGGATATCCTGTCCCCCACGATAAATTCTACATCCCCAATTGCCCAAGGCAGTGCATTCTGGGGAAAAGAATGTATTTGTACTCCAACTTTTCAAAAAGCATACTATTGTTAAGTGCCATTGAGTTAGTTCCAAGGAGCAGCTGTTGAGTTTGAAGCACCAAACTCCAGTTAGCAGTTCAGTGCTTATCCTATAGTGCCATACCAGGACTCAGGTAATCCAAGGTGAACACATGGGAACTGAAAAAAGTTTTTAACAATAGCACCTAGTTGCCGGACTGTAGGTTGCTTATGGTGTCTTCAGGAATTAACCCAAAGGAAAGGATGGTAGTAAAGACATAACCCTCTCCACATCCAACCTGCTGCTCACACCTGCCCCCACCTTCATTCATCCCAGTGATCAGACAGCAGCCAAACCTTTGTTTTTAACTTTATTGTACAAAAAAAGGGAAAACAAAACTTCCACAGTTGGCCTTAAGCTTAGGCAGACATCTCTAAGCCACTCCCTCCCACCTCCCAAGATACAAATTCAAGTTGTGATTGTTGTTGAAACCTACAAAACACTTCTTTAAATATTAGAAAAAAGTGGGAGGGAGGGATCCTCCCACCGCAGCCATCCAATCCCAGTGCCAAAATGCACTCAAGAGTGACGTCTTACAGCACCAACATCCCCACCACAACAGCCCTGTTTGTACTGTAAGAATTTTTCAATTTTTAAAACTGGAAAAAAAAAAAAAAGTGCCCTGTTCAGAGTTGTTTTTAAATGAAAACACATTCCACTAAAGCACATCAGAGCAGGAACAGTCAATCAGGGAAGCTGGGTTCCTTTCAGAGGCTCCCAGGAAGAGATACAACTTCCACACCCCTGGAAACTACTCCAGGATTAGGAGTGGTCCTCCCTGGCTGCCCCACAGCACCACATTGAGGTGAAGGAGAGATTGTCTCTCAGCCACTGTGGGGCTGGGGACCCTCACCTTCCTCACCTCATGCCGCCCCGGAGTTCCTACTTTCCCTCCAGCCCTTGGCTTTCACTTAGGAGTGTGTGTGTATGGAAAAGACCTAAAAGCCCCAATTAAATAGGTAATTTACATGATTGTTTAAAAATTTTTGTTCATAAAAGCAAAACAAAACAAAACAAAAATGAAATCCAGAGACATGGTGTGGCTTGGCTTATTAAAATCCAAGGGTACTAAAAACTTTGGGATGGCTGGATGAAGGAGGGGCAGCTGCAGAAGCCATTTTTGCAGCCCTTTTCCCTTCCCCAGCTGTGGGTTGGAGGGAAGTGGCAGACCTGAGAAATCAAAGGGAATGGGTGGGGGTGGCATGAGGAAATGGGGAAGAACAGAGGGATGTGTAAGTTAAGAGCTTCCAACACATTCTTGAAGCCCAGATTCTGAGGCTAGGGTAACCAGATTGACCCCTCAGACAGGCTAGGGAGGCCTCTTCCACCAGAAGAACTGCTTTAAGGCTCGTGCCGTCTGTACTCCTCCTTGCTGCCAGAGACCAGCAGCCGCTCTGATTCCTAGGACTCGGGCAGAGGGAAAACCAGTAGGAAGCATCAGAGAGTGGCTTGAGTACATCCCCAAATCGAAACAGAGACTAGGCAAAGCAGAAGACGTGGAGAAAGGGGCAGCCCAGCCTGTTTGCACCAGGATCAATGTCTCCCTGGCCCTCAACATCACCAACCCTTTTTCCAGATTCACCAACAAAGACTGAGGTGGACTCCAGGACAGACCCCTTCTCTCTCTCCTCTCTCTCACACGCACGCACGCACGCACGCACACATCCACAGGTGCACCCATGCTATGTACAGCCCACACATACATACACACTCTTCCACACGCATCAAGACCGTTTTAAAAAAGTCCCACACCTACCCTCTAAACCCTCCCTCTCCCAGAAATGACAACAGAGACGGCAGCCAACATCGGTAGGAAACGTCTCGTTGACAGCTCAGAGCTTAAAAAAAAAATATATACACATATATAAAAAACACTTCTGCCCCTTCCCCCAATGAGTTGGGTCAGGCAGCTCCTTCTGCAGGGGGCAGGGAGAGGGAGAGATGGGCGCAATGCCTGTTGTCTGGAAGGCATGTGCCCTCCTCTCCCCATAGGTTCCCTGCATCCAGTTCCAATGTGGCGGGGGTGGGGGTAGGGGGCTCTGGGCGGCCCCACCTTGGGTTGGGCTGCAGGTGTGGAGGGCCTCACTGAACTCTTTGGGACCCCCCCCTCAACTCCCACCCCCAGGTCCATTGTCCATGCGAGAACCACAAGTGCAGTGGGCTCTGCAGCAGGGTGGGTGACCATCCAGGGCTGGCTCAGTCTGATGTTGCTCTCCCTGGAGGCCCCAGGGCTGATGTCTCTGAGGCTGCAGAGTCCTGGCCTGAGAGCCGACAGCCCCCATCTCCCCACCATATTTTGTTTTTGTTTTTAAAAAAAAAAGAAAAGAAAAGAAAAAGTGGGAGAGGTTGGGAACAGGGAGCAGAACATGGGGGAGAAACAAAGGTGGTCAGTTGGGGAGGGGAGCCCCTGGGCTCTCACGAGAGGCTCCTACTCTCCCTGGTGGCCCTGGGACAGGGCCCACTCTCAGTTGGAATCAGAGTCCGAGGAGTCCCCAGAGGACGAGGAGCTGGAGCTGCTGCCCTCAGAGTCATTGTCCTCATCCTCATCGTCCTCCTCGTCATCGTCTTCATCCTCATCGTCTTCCTCATTCTGGGGGGGGGGAGGGAAATCATGTGGTCACACGGTCACAGGGAGCCCCCCTGTAGGCAGGGCCACAGCCCCAGTCCAGTCCTGCCTCCACCATACCGCCTGCCCTACCTCATCCCCATCCTCGCTTTCATCCTCACTGCTCGACTCAGAGGAGTCCCCGCCATCATCGGAGGAGTCCCCGTTCTCATCATCCTCCTCTTCTTCATCCTCATCGTCGTCATCGTCATCATCATCGTCATCCTCTTCAGACTCCTAGGAGGGATGGAGGCTCATCAGAGGTGCCAGTCTAGGCCTTGTGGACCCCTCAGCCCTGGCATAGGTGGGCAGGGCAGGGTCCTTACCGACTTGGATTGCAGGGTAGTCCGGCTGGACTTTGGGTTTGGGCCTCGTAGCTTGGTCATGCTCTTACGTTTCTGTAGGGAGAACAGCAGGGGGCAGCCATGAGCGACAGTCTGAATTGCAGGCCCAACATCCTATTGCCACCCTGCCCAAGACTCACACTGGAGATATATTCTTTGTAGGCTGCGCGGTCCTGAGGAGACAGGCTCTGGAGAAACACAGGAGGGGGTGAGGGTCAAAACACAACCCAGATTTGCACAGGTTTACCAAGTGCCGGGCCATCACCACAGAATGCTAACAACTGCTCTATATAGCTGTCATTCCCATTTTATACAAGTTTAGAAACCTCAGGTGACTTGTCTACATCACAGAGCTAAGAAGTGGAGGTACTGTAGATTCGGCCCAGGCCTACCTGGCTCCAGAACTCTGGTTCAGAACCACTGTTTCACTTAGTGAAGACTCCCACCCTATCTATCCTTGATTCCCATCCCCATCTTGACTGAGGTCACCGTCACACCTTGGGTCTTTGCAGAGAGCCCTTGGGACCTGAGAATGTAGTTCCAGTGTTACTTTTCTGTTGATAATATTCCGAATTCCCTCGTGGCTCTACTCAGATGTAGCTGCAGAGATCCCTCCACCCCTGGACACTCCTCTAGCCTGGTGTCACCCCTCACTCAAAGCCACTGAATTCTTGAGCCACTGAGGGAAGCAGTCTGGGGCTCACCAACTTTCCAAAACACCCAATCCCTGCCATCTCGCTGGGTGTAAGGCTGGCCTGGTCATAAATGACTCTCTCCACTTCACAGGTCAGGGCACACAGGGGACATTCAGAGGCTGGGGTCAAGCCAGAGTCTATGATAAATCTCATAGACTGGTCCCAGCTGGAGGGAAGAAAAGCCCACCTGATTTTGAGTTCTCTTTATTTACTAGTTATGCAGTCTTGGACAAGTTATTTAACCTGTCTGAGCCATAACTGCCTTATCTTTATAAAGAATGATGCTAACCCTTTGGGGCATGGAATGAAATAACGAATACAGACCAACCAGCTTGATGCTTCTTTCCTCCTCCTTTCACGAGGCCCCTGTCCTCTTACCTTGACCCAGAGATCCAGGTGAACCTTGTACTGCTTCTGCTGTTCCTCAGCCAGCTTCTTGTAGTGCTCCTTTTGGCTTTGGGAGATGCGCTGCCAGCGGCTACCGATCTCCACCATGCGTTCCTTCAGTGGCAGGTGATTCAGCTCCCCATTGGACAGCAGTTCCTGGGAGAACTTCTGGTAACCGTTCCTGGGATGTGGGGATGGTGTAGGAGAGTTAAGATCCCAACAAAGCCACCTCTAGCCTTGCACCTTCCCACTAACCTCTAGCTCTAGGACACATCTCAGCCCTCAAGACTCACATGGGAGGTTTCTTTGGTTCTCCCTGGAACTTCATCTTCTTGGATGAGTTTGCAGCAGCCGGAGGAGCCCGCATCTCACTCAGCTCTCTCTGCGGGGGATAACCCGGAAAAGTCAATGCTAATCTTCCACCCTGAAAACACTCCTGCTTCCTTCCCGATGCCATCAGTGCTGGGAAGAAGAAACTTAGGCAGCCAGAAAGCAATTCCTAATAACTCCCACATGT
Organism: Chrysochloris asiatica; assembly: GCF_000296735.1. Classification (NCBI taxonomy): domain Eukaryota; kingdom Metazoa; phylum Chordata; class Mammalia; order Afrosoricida; family Chrysochloridae; genus Chrysochloris; species Chrysochloris asiatica. The sequence continues at coordinate 29,886,323 of NW_006408525.1, forward strand.
GTCCTACACTGCAGTTTAAAGCTTCCTAGTTTGCTCTGTCCCTGAAACAATTACCCCAGAGGCAAGGATCATGTACTCATCACATAGATGAGAGACAAAAGGCTGACGATTCCCAGAAGGAAATTAGGTGACTTGCTCAGTCACAGAACCAAAATTGGAACTTCTGGCATCAAGTTCCACAGTCAGAGGGCTGGCCCCAAAAGTGAGCGCCAGAATTTGAAGTAGGGGGTGGTCCAGCCCCATGCCACCCCACTACAGTAGCCAGCAGACCTCCTCCCACCTCGTATCTCTTTTGGTCTTCGGCTGCTTTCTTAATCCACATGAGTTTCTCCTTCTTCTCCATACTGTTCCAGGTCATCTCCATGGCCTTCAAGGCCTTCACTCGGTCATTCTGGGGACAGACAGGGGTGTCAGCTGTGAGTGGGGTCACTTGGGGTCAGAGTGGGCAGGCTGCAGGAAAACAAGCCCTCTTTCACTCCCTGCTACCTTGAAACGGGCCAGGTAGTCGCCAATAACACTCTGCTGCCAGATCTCCTCTGCCCTCTTGGGCGACTCGGGCAGCTTGCCCCTTTCCTCTCGCTCCCCGCCTGGCTTCCTCTCTGACTGGGCCTTCAAGGCCGCCTCACGAGCCTTGTACTTGGCCTGTGGAGGGATGGCATGGGGTGTCAGCCTCTTAGTCACCTCCAGGGGGCGTGCGTTCCACACCCAGCAAGGGAAGACTCTCTGGACCAAAAGGGGTGAGGCAAGCAGAGGCCTGGATTCAAGCAGATGTCTCCTCCTGCATGTGGCAAAGCACCCACCAAATGTCCCTGCTCCCCAGGAAGCCGCCAACCTCAGCAGACAGCTCCAAGTTCTGCCATCTGAGGTGTGGCACACAGGGGCCAGGGGCGAGGAACTGAAACTAGCAGTTTCACGGGGGAAGAAGTAACTTTTGCCCCTGTAGCATTGCTGGGACAAGCCTGACCTTCTTCTTCTCCGACAGGTCATTCCACATGCGGGCCAGCAAACGGGTCAGCTCACTCTCAGAGAGCTCAGGCCGTTCTTCCTGCAGCTGCCTCCGCTTTTCCTCCGAAAAGATGAACATGGCTGACACGGGCCGCTTGGGCTTCTCTGAGCCGCCCTGTTGATAGGCAGAAAGGTAGTGTCCCCAGGGTGTAACGGGGAGCCCTGCCCTTCCCGCCCCTCCTGTCCATTTGTGCCCCCTGCCCACCTTGCCCCCTTCCTGGGAGGGCTTCTTGGAAGCCGGGCTGGTGGCTTGTTTCTTGTTGATGTTCAACATCTTCTCCTCTCCCAGGACTCGCTGCTGCTCCTCTTCTGGCAGGCTCTGGTCAGGGGAGAAGAGGCTGCATGCCTGGCCCCCAGGCCCCAGCATTCCTCCAGGACACTTCAGGTGGTCCTAGAGGCTTTGCCCACTGCTTCCCAGTCATCTCTCCCCACTGCCCAACCTGGAGGAACACTTACCTCTAGAAAACGGAGCAGCTCCACCTCGTAGTCTTTCTTTTTCTGGGGAAGCAATGGGAGTCAGGGTCAGTCTGGGGACAGTAACCCTCAGAGAGCCAGCCTCCTGAGCATAGTGGTGGCCTGGCCTCCCCTCCATAGATGGCAAGCACGGGGGCTGAGATCATCTGCCTTGACCAGTTCAGAAATTTAAAACTAGCACAGCATCAGGTTCAGAACAGGTGCCAAAAGCACATGTGACCCATGCATGATGCAGTGGAGATCAGAACTCCTACTTCAAACCTCTAAGGCAAAGCCCAAGGGCTCCGTGGGAGTCCCCACCCCGGCTCACCTGGTCACACTTCTTGTGGTAGGCATCCTTCTCCTTCTGAGAGAGCAGCTTCCACTGCTGGCTGCACAACACCATGCGCTCCGTGCTGGGCACATCTTTCATGTTGGCCATCAACTCTGCACAGTACAGCGAGTAGCTGTTCCTATCAAGGGGAGCAAGGAGAGTCCCTGTGAGCCACCAAGGCCGTCCTGGGCCTCCTCCCTTTCAGAGCCCTGGGCTGAGCTGCCCACTCGCCCACCCACCCACCCCGGGCCACAGCTCACGGAGGTGGCTTGGTGGGTCGCCCATCAAACTTGTCTTTGAGCTGGCGTTCAGCCTTGGTGAGGGTGGACTTGGTGATGCCCTCCTCGCTGATGTTCAGCTCGGGGTGCTTCTGGATGTAGTCACGCATAATCTCCTGCAGAGCGAGGTGGGGGGGTGGAGGGCAACCGGGTGCGGGATTAGCCCGGGCGGGGGATTGGGGAGAGCCGCTGGGGAAGGGAGGCAGGGAGCAAAGCTGGGGAGTGGCCGCGTGTCTGCCACGTCACACGAGACATGGTGCCCTGCCCTGGCCTAGCCTGAGTTCTTATGAGGGGCCGGGAAGGTAGGGATAGAGGTGAGGGGCCCAGAAGGCCCCTCCCTCAGTGAAGGGACAGGTGTGACTGCCTCCCGCAGAGTGCGGTGGCCAGGAGTCAGAGGGTGGAGGCTCGTGAAGAGCCGGATGGGGAGGAGCGCAGCGGAAGCCTAACCTCGTACTCCTTCCGCTGCTCCAGGGCCTTATGAATCCATTTCAGCCTCTTTTTGTCCGAGAGCTGAGACCACTGCTTCCCCAGGGAGTCCTTCACCTCCTTCGTAGTGGCCTGCAAACCAAAAGCCGTCAGACACGCACAGGCAGCCGGGGGCAGGGGAGGGGGGTGGGGGCACAAAGGCCCCGCCCCCTCAGGCCACAGGAGGTCACATCAGTGTCCCCCACAGGCCAGGAGGGGAAGGCGAACAGGCGGGAGTTCCACCTGGGTGCCAGGGGACAGGCTCGCACGCACGCACACACACTTGCACGCCAGCTGGCCCAGGCCCTGTCCATGCAGCCCACCCCTGGGGAGGGGGCTCCTCTCCTGCTCCCCTGCACCATGCCCAGCCGACCTGGCGCGGCTCCCCCCTTGCCACCACCGTGCGCCCTCCACCTCCACCCTTTGGCCGGACACTCACATCTGGCCGCACTTTGAGGTACACCTTCTTCTCATGGGTATACCACAGCTGCTGTGGGGTTTTGGGCTTCTCAGGGATGTCCGACTTCTTGGCATTCTGTATTAGGTCAGGGTGATCCTCCCTAGCCAAGGTATGGGGTATAACGTTCAGTGGGGGCCAGGCTGGGGCAGGCCAAACAGACCTATGCCAGCAGCCACCCACCAAGGCCTACCCTAGGCCTTTCAGCTGGGGTTTAGTGGGACAGAACTGCTTGTCTGTTCCTGCCCAGAGTATGACTACTGGGGTCCACATGTGCCCCGGCCATTCTTTATGCCTCACAGATGGCAAGCTCAAGGCTCTGGCCAAGGTCAGCCTATCCTGCCAAACCCAGTGAGTGCCCTGTGGCCTTCCTCCAAGCTCTACTGCCTTACCTGAATCGGGCCAGGTTTCGCTCGAACTCCTGTTTCTCCCTCTGGAAGTCCTGAATATATTTCATCTAGGGGGAGGATAGGTTCAGGTCATCCAGGGCCCCAGGCCTATCTCACCCTGAGCTACAAAAGCCACCTAACCTTGACTCACTCATCCATTCTTTTGTCTCCTGCTGAGCAATGGAAAGGGATGGAGAATAGCAAGAGTGGGCAGGTGGTGGTGGCCTGCCTCCTGGAGGGAGCTAGAGAACCTCCTAGAACACCGAATGCTATCTCCTATGGTCTCCTTTTCACAAGGCCTGAAGGGGACACATGGCATGTCTGATCACACAGTAAGCAGCAGCAAGCAGGACTGGGCTTTCCCAGCTCTCTCTTTTCCCTCCTCTGCTTGCCTGGGAAAGGCAATACAGGTCATACCCCTTGGAAGCGGCCCTAGGGCCTGACTGACCCTGTTTCCAGTAGGTGGGAAGGTACTGAAAGGAACTGAGTTCTTTCTTGCAACGTGAATCCTATCTTCTGAATTTGGAATCCGCCTACGCCCGCCCCCACTATCCACAGCCTCTGGGTCCATAGCTGCCCATCCTATGTTCCTTCCTGGTTCTGACTTCATCATCCCTTCTTCCTACTTTAGCTGTTCCCCTAGGCTCCTGGCTGTCTGGCTCTACAGAAGCCCACTAGTCTCCTCCATCACTTGGTTTCTCTTTCTCCTCTCCTCTCCTCCCCTCCTGTGACTCTCCTTGCAACTTTCCTTCCACCTTTCTGTATTCCTCCCTCCTTTGTAGCTAGCCTATTGGATCGGTCTCTCTCCCTTCCTCATATCTCTTCTGTCCTGACTATCACTCAATGACCATCTTTACTTCAGTGTCAAAGTCAGCAGCAGCAGCATGAACCACAGGGTTCCTGGTGATCAACCCCTGCCTTTTACAGAAGAGCCACAGAATAGAGGCAGGTCCACTTTCCTCTAGGGTCTCACAGAAAGTCGTAAGCAGAGCCATCTCCTCTCTCCTTGCTGCCCCTAATCTGAGACAAAATTATTTTCTAGAGCTGAAAGATGCCACACACTCTGCTTTACCCTCCACCTCTCAGACAGAGAAGCGAAGTTAACTTACCATAGGGCGTGCACAGCCAAGTGGTGGGAGCCAGGGGCCCAAGTCTGGTGTTCATCCTACCATGTAGCTTCTTCTGTCCTCCCTGATTCTCAGACCCTTTTCCTTTCAGCCTCTCCCTCCCATCCTATCCCAAGAGTGTTTGGGTGTTAAGTGGACAGCCCAGCACTTAAGGGTTCAATAACAGCTCCAGCAATGCACACTCCTGCCTAGCTTGGACAGTGGTTGCAGATGGTTTTTATCAGGCCATGCTAGTTTGCCTTGTTTTGGGTACAACATCAAGGGCATGTGAGCCTGTTGTTGGGATGCACAAACCAGGGTCAGAGCTACTCACAGCAGGGTGGCTTTTGCCACCTGCTGAGAGCTGGCTGTGTATAACTTTGTTGCCTCTTCCAGCAAATGTGCTCTTGGTCTCTTCCACAACCCCTTGGCCAACAGCTCTTCCTGGCTCGGTCTTATCTCTGGTCGCCTTTTTTTCTCTTCCCACCCCACTCTATGCTGTCTTTGAAGTTCCTCCACTGTTTTGCTACCTGACCTCTGTGCTTGTTGAATGTCTCCGCTAGCGAAGCTAGGGCTACCTTTACCCAAGGCTAATGTTCTCCAATAGTCCAGGACAATGCACCACCTCTGTAGGGGACCAGCATGTGTGTTTGGAGAGGAAACATGTCTAGCATGTGTACACAGTGCGGGAGGAGAGTCTAAGTGCTAAGCCCAAGTTAGTAGTTGTGCGACTCAGGGTACTTAACCCACTGCACACCTCAATTCTTGGCCCATAAAATTGGGACCACCTCTTCTCCTGGGGTTAGCTTTAAGAAGCAACTGCAAGCCATCATCTGAGACCATGAAGGGGAAAGTAAGAGGGGGCATCACTGCTGGGCATGCCCATCAGGTGGATGAATGAGTAGGAGAACCACACAGAACACGACATTAAGGTTTGTCTGTGGGATCAAACGTTTGTCTGAGCACCTGCCTCATCTGAGTGGTCTGCAGCGAACTCAGAGCCTTACTGTGGGTACACTTGGGAAGGGGTAATCAGGTGTGGCTGTCCAAGACTCAACTCGACTCTACTGACTTGCCCATGTCCCTGATGCCAGGTCTATCTAAATTCCCCTCCCCATCCAATGCTGACTGCCACCAGCTGCTTCCAGCCTTTCCCCTCCCTTCCCCCACCTTCTTCTTCTCAGGAAGCTCCTTGTATTTCTTGGACAGAATCTTGGTCAGGTCCAGGTTGCTCATCTCCGGGTGGAGTTTTGCATACTTAGCCCGCTTCTCCATGAAAAAGCGGAAATAAGGTGTCAGGGGTTTCTTTGGGAAGTCTGGGTGTTTCTGGCAGGAAACAAGGACATGGGGAAGATCAGACACTGTCACCCTTTGCACCAGCCCTCCCACGGTGTTCCTCCTCCCGGAAACTCACCTTGAGCTTTTTGCCCTTGTAAGGATTTTTAACATGTTCCTGGGCATCAAGGATCAATTCTGTCAATGTGCGGAACTTCCTTACCTAAAGGGAGGTAAGGGAAAGGAAAGTTCCAAAGAGGGAAACACCAATATGTCTGTTTTCCACCATGTGCCCTCTGTCTCCACTAGACTGAATGTGTATCAGAGGCTAAAAGGTATACAACTTGTGTAGCTCCTGAAATGCAGGCAGACACCCGTGGCCCATGCCTACTGCAGAAACCCAGGTAGTAGGGTGCCCATAAAAGAGAATGATAGTGTAACCACCTGGCCATGGAGACAGGTCTTCAATGCCCAAGTGACAGAAACTCCAAGATGGTAAGTATTCAAGGCCACACAGCCACACACACACACAAAAATGGCAGGACTAAGAGACCTAGAGGCCAAAGCTGCCAACTGTGTTACATACTCTCACCCCCAAATGCACAAGGGCAGGTAGAGAACTAACCGGACCACATGAGCTACTCTCTTATCTCCTTCCTTATTCATAGCTTTCTGTTTCATCTCCCCCAGCCGGAAGGCGATATGGTTTTAAGGAGAGGGATCAATTAGTTACCTCATTTGAAATTTCCACCCATTTGAGCTTGCACATGTCTCCAGAAAAGTCTTTAAATGCAACTTTTTCCCAGTCCATGTGTGACTCAGTGGTTTTGAACTTGGAGCTGTCATTGGATGGAAGGTTATTCTTCATGCATTCAAGCAGCGTCAGCATATCTTCCTGGGACCAGAGGTCTGGTTGGGGGGATGAGAGAGGTCAGCACACCTGGCTTATGCTACTATTCCCAGTCTTTGAGCTCTCAACCCTTAAGGGCCTGCCCTAGTCCATGGTTATGTCCCATTGGAAGGCACAGATGAGATACGACCCAACCCTAAGTAAAAGCTGGAGTCATTCTGGATTAAAGCAAGGTATTTCAGGACGACTCTAGCCCAGGCAGTGCCACATCTAGAGGGCTACACTTGAGCCCAGGTCTGGCTTACTTCAAAGTGATGGTCATTTCTAACATGCCAGGCTGTAGGGAAGGAGGGGGGTGGAAATGCAGAAGTGATCCGAAATCCTGTGGCAATGGCAATGCAATTAGCTTATCAAGAGAAGGGAGGAAAGCAGGGAAACAAGACATTTAAATGTGCTGCCAAGTTTAAGTCTAAGTCGTGGGTGGATACCCCAAGACTGGAAAGACTGAAAATAGGGTGTAGGCAATAAGGAAAGACCATACAGATGTTTCTCTGACCAGTTTAAGCAGAAACTAATATTAGACACATGGGTATGCCATCATCCTTTCTCCTTCCTGGCCCCTCAAGACAGACCAAAGCAGAATTTCTGGCAAGGAAAACAAATGGGAAACGGAGAATGAAACGGCAGCTCTGAGGCTCAGCGAGCACTGGGCAAAAACTCTCAAAGCCCTGCTCCTGGTAGAACCCCCCAAATTCTAGGTCTTCTTAGTTCAATCCCTCAGGGAGGCAAAACAAAAAGAAAACAACAGCCTGGACCAGCAATTGAATGTCAACCCCTGTAAAGGTTCTGGCCCCACTCTGGAATGGGGGCTACCCTGGGAGGGAGGGAACTGGGAGAACAGCTGTCTAAGGCTAGGAGTCAAAACGGTTCTTCATTTTCCTTTGCATCTGGTAACTTGGACCAGTGTTTCTCAGAGCAGGGTCATACAGACCCATAACCCTCTCTCTACCCACACTGGCCATGCTAGATGCTGAGCTTCATTTTCCTGCCTCCCCCCCATGACTGGATTCCTACTGGATGGGACAGGGTCAAGTATGGCTCTCCTCATGGCTAGGGGCCTCAAAAACCAAAACCCCATGTTGTTGTCTCTCCAAAAACCTTAATTATCTTCATAACAACAAAAAGCTTGAAAGGCTTTCCCACCCTTCCCACCCCCACCCCTGCTCCTCCCTCATCCTTCCTCCCATTCCAGGGCACTGGGCAGGGCCAGGCTCCCCCCAGTAGTAACTTGCACTCCTTAGAAGAAAGGGGAGTTTGAGGAATATAACTTACAGACTTGAGGCCAAATAATTAGGATTTAACCAAGCTACTAAGGTAAAAGGTTCCTGTAGATACTCAAGAACAGCCCCCCCCCCCTCAATTCACAGCTCAGACTGGAGAAACACTTTATAAGGGGCGTGGACCTTGCAGACGGCCATGTGGAACAAGGACTGGAGGGTGGGGAATCCTACCTTGGCCTTTGGGGGCGGCCATTTCCAGGTCTGTGGGGCAATCGGCTTCTCCGTTCATTCTCTAGCCGTCCAGCCACCTCCTGGGTTGTGCTGGCAGGGTACGCCGGGGTCAAGGCCACCTCACCCTGAAGAAGAGATGCCAGTCCCTATTCAGGCAGGCAGGCAGGCAGGCAGGCAGGCTGAGAGGTGAGGGACCTGCCCCTCCCTCCCTCAAAAGGGAGGGAGGCACAAGTCCACACTATCTGAGAGGCCTTGCCAAAAACCTAGTAGCCTTAAAGGGTTGGTGGGAGTAGGAGTACTTAATGAACCCAGCAGTTTCTCCTCTTCCTAAACCCCTCCCCCAGGCCCTGCAACCCGACCACTCGCCATGCGCCCTCCCTTGCCCACGCGAGAGACTGCTCCCAGCTCCCGCGTGCAGCGAGTGCCCGCCCTCCTTCCCCCACCCTCCTTCCCCCACCCGGGTTAAAAAAAAAAAACAAAACTCCACCTCCACGGTCTGCCCGCCCCGGGGAGGCCCCAGGCTGGAGGGCGGGGGAGGAGGAAGGGCGGGTAAAGGGCGCGCGCGGCCGCGGGAGCGGGCACGCGCCGCAGTCTCCTCCTCCCGCTCCCCCACCCCCCCGCGGCCGGTTCCCCCCGCCTCCGCAACCCGGCGGGGACCCGGACGCAGCTCAGCCGCCGCCGGCCCTAGAGCACAGCGGCCGTACCGCCCCCGGGGACCGGATCTGGATTCCGCCGCCCCCCCCTCCGGCTCCTGCCGTCGTCCCCGCCCGGCTGGGCCGGGGAGCAGCCGGAGAGAAGCGGCCTAGCCTGTCCCCCGCCCCGAGCCACCCACCCCGGTCAGAGGCGCCGTCACCGCCCAGCCACCCGACGCGCACTGAGGAGCCCGGCGCAGAGGCGCGACCGCGGCGGGAACCGCCGCCTCCTCCCCCGAGCCTGC
>NW_006408525.1:29897192-29898058 GCF_000296735.1 Chrysochloris asiatica
CCTCGGCGCTGCGCAGCGGCGCTCCGAGCGCTTGCCCGTCAGAGCCGCCTCGGCGCCGCCGCCTCCCGGGCCACCCCGGCCTCGCCTGGCCCCTCCGCCTCCTCGGGCGGTTCAGCCTCACCCCTTCCCTCCCACCGCACTGGGGGCTGCACGAAAATAGAAAGAAAAATGCTTTTTTTTTTTTCTCTTTTCCCAGGGCGGGCGGGCGTGTAGAGACTGTTCCGGGTCTTTCTGTCCCCAGCTCGCACTCACCTGCCGAGCCGCCGGGAGGGCTGGGGTGGGGGCGCGCGGGGCTGGAGCCGGCGAGCGCGGTTTGAAAGCTAGCCAAGCTCTGCAGCGCCCGACCCGGGCGTGTACGCCGCCGCCAGTCCCCGCAGAGAAATCGTCCTCCTACCCCCGCCTCCATCGCGCTGCGTTTCTCTTCCAATCAGCCGGTCGCTTGGCGGCTCCTCCATTCTCCGGCCAAGCCCGCTGCCTAGAGCGAGCTCCACTCTCCTCCATCTGCTAGCCCGGCTCCTTCCTCCCCTGCCGGGGCTGGCGAGACGACGTGGGGCCGAAGGGGGATTTGCCAGGGAACTTGCCTGCTTCCCGCTCCCATTGCTCCCTCCCTGCTGCCTCCTGCGTCTTTCCAACTCTCCCCTGTCGCCACTGGTGTGTGTCTGAGTGTGTGCGCGGTTTTTTTTTTTTTTTTTTTTTTTTATTGCTCTTTGCTTTTGCAACCCTGAAAGGGGGGGAAGGGGCGAAGAGGGGGGGTGTTAAAAAAAAAAAAAGAAGACGCTCGTCTTAGATTTGCAACACTTCGAAAAACCCGGGGAGCACCCTGCCTTGTCCGATCTCCGTGCCTCGCGAGGGCCTTCCGGGTTTTA
>NW_006408525.1:29918616-29962266 GCF_000296735.1 Chrysochloris asiatica
TCATACTTTGGACACATTGTCAGGAGGGAACAGTCACTGGCGAAGGATATCATGCTTGGTAAGATGGAATGTCAGAGAAAAAGAGGAAGACCTCCAACAAGATGGATTGGCCAGGTGGCAGCATTGATGGACTCAAGTGTGGTTGCGGTAGTGAGGTTGCCCTGGGATGGGACATTGTTTTATTCTGCTGTGCATGGGGTCACTATGAGTCGGTTCCAACTTGATGGTACCTGACAACAACAACAACACTACCAGAGCTCCATACATATATGTATATTGCTGTTAAGTGCCATTGAGTCGGTTCCAACTCACAGCTACCGTGTATAGGGTTTCTGAGGAGCGGCTGGTGAGTTCAAACCATGGACCTTGTGGTTCAAACTGATCTTCTAGTATAGTGCATTATCCTACAGTACCATTCCAGGACTCCTAAATATATATATTGTTGTGTTGTTAAGTGCCATTAAGTAGGTTCTGACTCATAGCAACCTGTATAGGGTTTCAGAAGAGTGGCTGGTGGGTTTGAATCATGGACCTTGTGTTTATCCTATAGTATTTATCCTACAGTACCACACCAGGACTTCATATATAAAAATTAGTGTTTACATAGAAGCAAATACATTTGCAGGCATTTACTCTACATTGTTAACAGTGGTTATTGGGGAGGAGAGGGGGATGATTGAGGTTTTCATTCTCCATTTTAGATAGAGCTATAATTTTAAGATTATATGAAGAAGAACATGGCATCAGGATTGGAGGAAGACTCATTAAAAACCTGCAATATACATATGGTACAACGTGGCTTGCTGAAAATGAAGAAGACAGCCTTCGGTCTGGATTACACTTCAATGTAAAGAAAACAAAAATCCTCACCACTGGACTAATAAATAACATCATGATAAATGGAGAAAAGATTGAAAATTATCAAAGACTTAATTTTATTGGATATACCATCAACACTCACGGAAGCAGCAGTCAAGAAATCAAATGATGTATTGCAGTAGGCAAATCTGCTGTACAAGATCCCTTTAAAGTGTTGAAGAGCAAAGATGTCAGGTTGAGGACTAAGGTACATCTGACTCAAGTCATGGTATTTTCAATAGCCTCATATACAAGTGAAAGTTGAACAATGAATGAAGAAGTCTGTAGAAGAATAATGCATTTGAGTTGTGTTGGTCGTGGTAGTTATGTGCTGTGGAGTCATATGTGCTGTGGACTCATAGTGACCCTGTACAGGGTTTCCAAGGCTGTAAATCTTTACAGGAACCGAAAGTCTCATCTTTCATTCGTGGAGCCGCTGGTAGTTTCAAACTAGCTAACCTTGAGGTTAGCAGCCAGACTCGTAACCACTATACTACCAGAGCTCCTTGTTGTTGTTGTTATGTGCTGTGGAGTCGGTTCCAACTCATAGCGACCCTATACAGGGTTTCTGAGGCAGCAGAACACCTCATCTTTCTCCCGCAGAACAGCTGGTAGTTTTGAACTGCTGACCCTGAGGTTCGCAGCCCGATTCATAACCGCTATGCTACCAGAGCTCCTTATTATGCCCTCTAGCCCCCAATATTACATTATGGAGTTCTGGTGTGATGCTGTAGGATAAACACCAGAGCTTCTTAGAGAAGAATAATGAAAGTACCACGGACTGTCAGAAGAACAAACAAATCTGTGTTGTAAGAAGTACAACCAGAGTGTTCCTTGGAAGGCAAGATGGTGAAACTTTGTCTCCCATCCTTCAGACATATTATCAGGAGGAACTGGTCCTTCGTGGGCATCATGCTTGGTAAAGTGGAGGGTCAGAGAAAAACAGGGAGACCCCCACCCCGCAATGAGATGGATTGGAGCAGTGGCAGCAGCAATGGGCTCAAGGTTAGCAAGGGTTGTGAGGTTGGTGCAAGACTGGGCAGTATTTTATTCTATTGTGCAAAAGATTGCTATGAGTTGGAAGCAACTTGACAGCACCTAACAACAGCAATAATTTTAAGTGTTTAAAAACATTTAAAATGTATAGGTATATTTTTGAAATCTGAAAAATATTAAAGCTATAGTTTAAAGGGAAGCGATTATATATTTATGAATATGCCCCCAGCCTATAATGTGTTCTCTGACTACTCTTGGATCTAGGTCAGCTGGGCACTCTGTCTCTTGGAGCCTGCCAAGCTCCCAGGGCCGGTACCTCCTGCTTCTGCTTCCTCACCAGCCCTTCCTTCCTCAACTCATGTCATCTGGCTTTGGGCCCAGGTGCCTGGGAAATAAGCAACTCTCTGAAGTCATCACATAGCCTGCCAACCCTGTACGCCTTCCATGATGTCACTTGACTCTGCTGAGCAAATTTCACACATTCTGTCTTTGGGATCTCTCACATGCATTTTATACCCTTATCCCCTCAAGAGATGCCTCCTCTCTCATCACTGGGCCAACTGTTGCTTTTTCCTTTGTTGTTGTTGTTAAGTGCCATCGAGTTGGTTCCGACTCATAGAGACCCTGTATAGTGTTTTTGAGGAGCAGCTGGTGGGTTTGAAGCACTGACCTTGTAAATAGCAATCTAGTGCTTATCCTACAGCGCCACACCAGGACTGCCTTTTCCCTTAGGGGTCAGCTAACCCCAGCTTCCCTCTACTCCTACCACTTCTTGCACAAATTCGTCATTCTTGTTGAATGCCTGTCTTCCATGCGGACTGTAGGCCCTCTGAGGGCAGGAACTATGTTCACCTCTGCCTGCTATTGACTCATTTACATGCGAAGATTCCAAAGTTCACTCCTAACATCCAACTCCTTTTGTATACAGCTCCCAGGTGAATCACTGTAATCATATCACTTTCCAGCTCTAGAACCTGCAATGACTCCCTAGTGACTACTGAATGAAGCCCAAACTCTTGCTCTTGGCATTCATGGTTCTTGAAATCGGACCTTGCTCTTCCTATCTTATATTATCCAGATCTCCAAGAAGCACCCATCTCTAGCCAAGCCTTTCTTTTCCTTCCACACATTATACCCACCTCTCTGCCCTAGGCCAAAACATTCATCCACCTACCTGAAAGAAATAAATTTGTTTTCTTGTCTTTGTCTTTTAAAAATAGCCCTAGCAATTTTGTTGTTGTTGTTAAGTGCTGTTGAGTCGACTCCAACCCATAGCCACCCTGTATAGGGTTTTCAAGGAGCAGCTGGTAAGCTTCAACCGCCAACCTTGCAGTTCAAATGGCTTTGCAGTCTGGCACATTAACCTACAGTGCCACATTTAGGTGTCCTTTATTTTCCAAAATAGTCAGGTAAGTAGGGGCTATACAAACCCACACCTGAAAAGTTAACTTCAGGAAGTAGGGATGGGACATGGTGAGTCATACATATTCATTGTTGGATTGATCACAGCTATTCTTTAAGGCTCTAGTTGTGCATATTCATAAAGGTCCCAAATGACTAGGAGACCCTGGACCTTAGAGCTTCCAGGATTGGTGAGAACATCCCTGCAGGGGAAGGGAGAGTGCAGTATGTTCCTGGGGACCATGGAAACCTCATGTGGGGACTTCCCTCAGACCTTGCCTGATGTGTCTCTTTGCTTGTATCCTTTTTGGTTATAATAAATGGATAACTGCAAGTATCAGTAATAGTGTCTTGTGAATTTTGTGAGCCATTCTAGAAATTTAACAAACTCATGGGGCAATGAGCCAGCAGGGGCTGACAGTTGCAGCAATTTGTGTAGACCCAGCTCTGGGTGGCTGGAGGACAGAGAAAATCTTCATGGGCAGTTGATGAAGAGATATACAGTCCTTTCCAGCTTGTGACCTAGTCCCTGGAGATGAGACAGAGACAGACACAGACAGAGACCAACTGATCTGAAGTGCTGGGAGTCATGCAGACTTCGGAGCCTGCTGCCCTGCTCCCCAGTGACCTGGCCCCACGTGGCCAGGGATGTTTTGACTCAGCTGGGCATGAGGTCTGATCTAACTCTGTGTGGTTAAGGTCAAAGAGAGGAACGGAAATGGGGAAAGTGAAGCCTGGATCTAATTACAGCTGGGAATTGGATTCATGGTGATATTTGCTTCTCACTTAGTGATACAGGTGGCATTTGTCCACCTTGCCCCTTTTATAGTGAAGTTGAAGTCACAGCCTTCATTTTCCTGACCCTTGAGACTAATTTGAACTCTATCTACTATCTAGACATCTGTCTCTGGGCCACATGTGAAGCCCGAATTCTGCAAGCAGGTAGCTGTGTGTTTTCATGCACACACTACCTTAATTCCTTATTTTATCCGTGCTTCAGTTGTGAGCCTAGAATCTACTTTATAGGGTTATTGTGAGGGTTAAAAGAGCAAAAACAAGGAAAGCATCTGGAAGTGTGCCTGGCATGTAGTAAGTACTCAAAAAATATTAAAAGCCATTCCTTTAGACCATTCTGATCTCCACCCTCTCAATTTCCCAGACCTCGTGTTCCTACAGACTGCCAGCCCTTGGATCCATCCTGCCATATCACCCTGGAATTGTTCCACAGGATCAGCAAATATGAAAGCCCAGGCACTTCCTCTTACAAAGGCAGAGAATGGAGACCAGAGACTAAAATGAATCTCTCAAAGTTCACACACCAGAGCAAAAAGAGGTTAATGACTCACGCCAGGATCCCACCCTTACCTACCAAATCTGTAGGACTCAAAGGAGCAGGAAGGCTGGAAGAATGAAGATCAAAATGTTCCCCAAGTTCCATACTCTGCCTCCCCTTACCAAAGTCATACCCCGGGGCTCAGCTGGTTTCTATGTTTCAGGGGCAATCCCACCCTAGCCTCTCACTAAAGTCAAAGATGCATTCTCTGAAACACAAATGGTACTAGGAACAGGGGCTTGAGGTGCGGGTAAGAAGAGGAAAGAAATGTCCAAGTTAAAGTCTCTGTTTCCAAGATCTCCCACTTGACTGAGAGAGGAGGTTGTTGTTAGCTGCCATTGATTTGACATACATAGACGAGATTCAAAATGGAGAATGATGTGCAATCATAAGGATGGGTGTAAACCTAGGGCCCAGGAGCTCAGAAGAGGGAGCCTTGGGGACAGAAGAGAGCATTTCAACATCAGTGTTTGGACCTTGATGGGCACTGGTCTTTATTAAATTAAAAAAGATGAAGATGTACAAATGACTTAAAAACTTTTAAGCAAAACAAAATAAAATTTAAAAGTGAAAGCCATCTCAATCAAACCAGGGAGCACCAGGCCGAAGTGAAAACAATGAACTACTAGCTATTCACAGAGCTGTACAGTGAATCTTAAAACCACAAAACTGCATAAAAAGAAGAGCCAACAGAATGGATGTAGTATTGATTATGTATAGAAATATACATGTACCATAAACCAACTGTAAGGAGACATTTTTGAGCCAACTTTGGAAATTTGATTGTGGATTGCATATTAGATGATACCAAGGGATTCTTCGTAGTGTTGTTGGGTGTGATGATGGCATTGTGGTTTGCTAAGGAAGTGTTCATTTTGGTGGGATCCCTGAAGAATATAGGGATGAAATGACATATAAGATTTACTCTGAAACATTTTATTCAGCAAAGCGGGAGGGAAAGATGAAGCAGAATCTTGATAATTTTTGAATCTCGAAGATGAGTATCTTAAAATTTAAAACCATACCAACAATGCATACTTTCAAGAATATATTCAGATAAAGCAAAACAAAACACATCCAACATGTTAAATTATTGTGCCTGGAGGGTGAGTAGGAAATGAAGATAAAAGAGAATGAATGAAGTATTAACCAAGGACAAAATTCAAAAGTGGTGGGAAGGAAGGTGGGATGGAAACAAGAATCACAGAGAGGAAGTGGAATGAGTGATGGTGTAGGGAGGGGATTGCAATCATTGAAATGAAATAAAGTGTATGGCTTGTTGAATGTAAAACTAATGATTGGCTCTGTGAATCTTCACTCGGGTCACACTAAAAAGTAAAAAATAAAAACTTGTTTAAAAGGGAGAGAATGAATAAGAGAATGAAACCAAAACAAAGTGTATGGTTTATTGAATGTAAAACTAATGATTGGCTCTGTGAATCTTCACTTGGTTCACACTAAAAAGTAAAAATACTTTAAAAAAGGAGAGAATGAATAAGAGAATGAAACCAACAAGAATGGTCAATGATAATCTCCCTTGTACTAAGGAAGATGATTTACCTAACTCTTGGCATCTAAAGTCCAAAAAGAGGAGAAAAATATTTATTTCCCTTCAACTCTACCACAGGATCAGAGTGGCTTTGTAGGATAAGCATTGGACTGGGAACAACAGGGTTGATAGTTTGAGCCCACCATCTGCTCTGCCAGAGAAAGAGGAAGCTTTCTGTTCCAGAAAAGTAATCCTACACAGGATCGTTTTGAGTTGGAATGGACTTGACGGCACTCAACAACAACAGCTCTACCACCACCACCCTGGTTTACGTGCTCATTGCTTCTGAGAGGCTGCCACTTTGTGATTGTGTTACTTTGTGACTTGCTTACAGGAATGAAGTAACAGAAATACAAGTTTGACTACTAAATATAAGCACTAGGATAGGACCTCTAGGTATGTGACCCTTTCAGTGATATTGTGGGAAGCATGGTGGCTGCACTAGACTGTGAACCAAGGCCTAAAGTTCATGCCTGCCAGCCGCCCATGGGAGAAAGGTGACGCTTTCTGCTCCCTCAAAGCCTGGGAAACCTTATACAAGGTTGCTATGAGTTGGATATCATTGCTGACGTCAGCTGGATCTTGGCTGAAAGCAGAGAATACCAGAAAGTTGTTTACCTGTTGACAATTTGTTTTATTGACAGTGCAAAGACTTTCAACTGTATGGACCATAACAAACTATGGACAACATTGTGGAGAATGAGTATTCCAGAACACTTAATTGTGCTCATGAGGAACCTGTACAGAGACTAAGAGGTGATCGTTCGAACAGAACAAGGGGACACTGAATGGCTTAAAATCAGAATAGGTGTGTGCCAGGATTGTATTCTTTCACCATACTTATTCAATCTGTATGCTGAGCAAATAATCTGGGAAGCTGGATTATATGAAGAATGTGGCATTACAATTAGAGAAAGAATAATTAACAGTCTGCCATATGCAAATCTGCTGCACAAGACCTCTTTAAAATGTTCAAGAGCAAAGATCAGTTTGAGAACTATGGTGTGCCTGACCCAAGCCATAGTATTTTCAATTACTTCGTGTGCATGTGAAAGTTGACAATAAATAAGGAAAACTAGAAAAATAGATGCATTTGAGTTATGGTGTTGGAAAAGAATGTTAATAGTACCATGGACTGCCAGAAGAATAAACAAATCTGTGTTGTAAGAAGTGAAATCAGAATGCTCCTTAGAAGCCAAAATGGTGACACTTCGTCTCTTATATTTGGGACATGTTATCAGAAGGGACCAGTCCCTGGAGAAGGACAGATGCTTGGTAAAGTGGAGGGTCAGCGTAAGTCAGGGAGATCTCCGATGAGATGGATTGGCACAGTGGTACCAGTCATGGGCTTGAGTGCAACAGCGATTGTGAGGTTGACGCGGGACCAGGCAGTGTTTCATTGTTATGCATGAGGTCACTATGAGTCAGAACTGACTCCATGGCACCTAACAACAATGAGTGGGAACTGACTCCGTGGTGCATACCAGGTGACACTACCACAAACGTTATCTTCATTTTACTTACATGGAAAAGGATGCTAAATTGGGATTGTAAACACCCCAGCCTCAAAGGCCCAGGATCATGTGATGGCACCAAGCTAATAAATATTTCTTTGAAGGCCGGCTTGTTGTTGTGGTTAAGTGCTGTCAAGTCGATTCCAACTCACAGCGACCCTGTATAGGGTTTCTGAGGAGCGACTGATGAGTTTGAACTGCCAACTTTGCAGTTCAAATTACCACAGTCTGGTATATTGATGCAGGGTAATTTACTAACCACGTTCCTGCTTCTGACCAGTTGGGCTCTTTCTGTTGAATTCTCCCCTGACCAAACATGGTGTTATTTTGTGTTCACAAAAAGGTGTGGGCCTTTGGGTGGTACTGCATGTTCAGGTAATCTCAGTAAAGAGTTTAAAATCATAGATTGCATGTCTGCATGTGTGCGTGCCTGCCTGCCTGCATGTTTATGTGTTGGGGGTGGGGTGGGACAGAAGGAAAGTCCCAAAGGGAAATAAGGAGGGGTAGGCACTTTGGAGAGGCAGGAAATACAGGAGAGGTGAAATCTCAAACCAGGCTGGAAGTTGGATCCTGGTTGGTTTTCGTGACCCTCACATTTCCCTGATGGTCCCAGGCTCAAGTTGCTTGGGCTTTGAGGTTCTAGAAGGAGGTCTACAGGGATTAGGTAGTTTGTGGTCTACTTGTTTCCTCTTTGTCCCCATACTGCCCACACTTGAGTCTCTCATCACTCACTCAGCCAAGAAGGGCTTAGGAGACCATGCAGACCCTCTGAATAGCTTTTAAGGGGGTAGGAGGAGTGGAGTGATGGAGGCAGAACTCTAAGGCCTGGTTCCCACACTTGTTCACGCATGCAGATCCCCTAGGATACATGCCCAGTGCACAGATCCTCATCAGCTGGTCTGGGTCAGGATCTGAGATGCTGCATTTCTAACAAACTCTCTAGCGATGCTGTTGATTCTATGATCACACTTTGAGTAGGAATGCCCTAAGGAGTCTGGTCAGGGTCCCAGCCTTCCTTCCCCCTGCTTCCTACCACAGCTCAGAATTGAGATGAAACATTTGGGGAGACAGGGCTTAGGCTTTGATAGGAGCAGGAAGTTGTCCCCAAATCACAGCAGTACCTGTTCCTCTAAGTGCAGATGTTGGGGAACTGATTCATCCCTCTGGAGATGGGAAGGCTCTACAAGACAGGATCTGCATGGCCTGAAGCAGATTCAGAGAGGGGATTGGCTTGCCCAGGGCCATACAGTCTGCTCTTCTCTAGAGCATTGGGAACACCTAGACTTGAACCTTCTGCACATAGGTTGTATAGTCTGCCTTCCAAATAGGGTTTGTGGGGAGAGGGAATGGGTGTCTGGAATACGGCCGATGGCAGGAATTCGGACAGGCAGTGTATGAGGTGGGAAGCTGCAACATTCTCCCTGGGGTGGTGTCAACTCTCTGGCCCCTTGGCTACCCTGGCTAGCCTGGGAGGGGTCAGCTGGGGATAGGCAGCAAATAAATATAGACCCAGGGAAGGAAGCCAGGAGGCCCAGCCCTGTGCTGACCTCTAACTGGAAGACTGGGGAGGGTGGGGCCGGGTTATGTCCCTTCACTCTCCTCTTGGGGTGAATGACATCTGGCTTAGCAGCCCCTGAGAGTTACTGGAAGTATCTGGGGTGACAGGGCAGAGTCTCCGAAGGGAACTGGAGTGGTGAGGCTAGTGGAAACCTGGTGCTGAGATGCTGTTCTTATGTAACCTATAGCAAGCTGTGTTCCTTCTCTAGGCTTCTTGTTTTCCTCCCTGGAGATTCCTCTCAAAGGTGCTATCCAGCTGGATGACTCTGGGGTAAGAGACTGACTGGTCCAAAGGGATGTGGAGATCTACAGGTGCCCTCAGAACTCTTCTCTGCCCCATGGATCTTGCTTATTGCTGAGAGGAAGGATACTCAGGGCATAAATACTTCTATCCCTACTCTCCCACACATTCATTGGGTTCTAACCCTCTCCACCCTGGGGGCTGCAGGGCCCATAGCCCTGATCCTCCCCCAGTCCCAGGGTCCCAGGGCCACCACCCGTGTTCCCCTTGCTGCAGCCCTGCACCGCACCAGGCCTACAACACACACACCAAGCCCACAGGTCTGGCCAAGACTGCGTACCCCCAACCCTGACTCTGGGAGCCTAAATTGGAGTCAGGCAGCCACTCTACCATAGATGCATTTATTGCCCAAACATATCTCCAAACATCAAGGGAAAAGTGGGCAATGGGCAATGATTTTATTTTTTTCTTCCACTTTTGAAGGAGCTAGGGGTTGGAGAAGGGGATAGGGACATCACAATCAAAATGTCAATACCAGCAGCTAACATTATTGAACTCTTCTAGACAGACTATGCTAACGAAGCCCTTTACATGCATTGTCTCATTTCATCCTTACAACAACCCTACAAGGTAGGTACCATTATGTCCCCATTTTACAGATGAGGAAACTGAGGCAAAACCTAGTGAAGTGGTGGGAGGTGGAGTCCTCTTTCAGGGCTGCAACTGAAAGCCTTCCAACCTCTTTGCTTCCCTGCTCCCCCATTTCCCATTGCTGCCGCTTCCACATCTCTCAACTCTTTTTATATTTTTATTTTTTAAAAAAATAGATTCTGCTTATGTGATGGAGAGCCCACTCTTTCTTACCACATTGGTCAAATCTGAATTTGCCTCAAGATTCAGTTTGGGTGGTGTTGGGGACATTGGTTCTCTAACTATGAGGAAAGTCTGTATGTGTGTGTGTGTGTGTGTGTGTGTGTGTGTGTGTGAAGCCTGAGTATAATGAAAGCTTTTAGAAAATCCACAATAAATTACACACCCTCCCCAGCCCATCTCCCACCTCTCCCCTATCTTCCCATCCGTTCCCCACCCCAATCCAAATCTAGATCTGACTCAGCCTTTCCTCCCACTACAGGGCAGGGTCTTTTCTAGGTCTCTTCTATATGTCAGTAAATGTTTGTGGAATGCATGAATGAATGAATGTAAGGCCCTTTGCAGAGCATGGGGAGGGGTTAGGAACTCAGGAGTCCTGAATTCCAGTCCCAATTGTGTTCTCACTAACACCTGACCCTTCTGAGAAGATGAGGCACTATTTGCTGGGTTACCACCAGAGGGTTAGAAAGTTGGGGCTTGGGCACAGCAGAGAGTCAGAAGGCCATCTCTGAGCACAGGAAGGTGTGCTGGACAGAGGACAGAGCTCTGGCCAGGGAGTCAGAGCCCTGGGTTAAGTCCTGTCTGTGTGGCTTAGGAGCTGTGTGACCTTGGGCAGACTTGAAGAACAATGCTGACTAATGTAGAATAGTCTGTTCACATGCTTTTGTCCTTGATAACCATACTGTAACGTGGCTACTATCATCATTATACCCATTTTACATAAGTGAATTTAGTGGCTTCAGAAGTCAAGGTACTTTCCCAAGATCACACAGCAAGGTGGAACTTGAATCCCCAGGCCTTGCTACTGCCCTTGTCTGTGTCATGAGGAGGTGGGTTCAGATCTGAGCTTTCCAACATGGTATGCCCACATGGCAGTGTGATATCAGCAGGCCCTAATGTGGACCTCTGACCATCTCCAGCCAGAAAAGCAAGTTTAACTTTGTGGAATGTTTCCTAGGCACCCCTTCTTCCCCCCACCCATAGCCCCAGACCTCAGCTGCTGTCCCAGGAAGAGGGCTGGGGGTCTGTGAGATGCCCATGAGCTTCTGTTTTCCTGGGGTGGGGGGAGCAGGTTGGTAGAGGGGGTGCCAGGGCTTGGATCCACCTCTCACACAGGCATGGGCACCTCATCATACTCATCCAGACCTTCCTCTTCAACACAGCTTGCCTTGGCATCGTCGGCATCCAGCTGGAGGGGTGGGGCAGGAAGGAGAGAGTGTGAGAGGTCGCTGGGCCAGAAGAGTTAGGAGATAGCTCATTCTCTTGGAGCTTTGGACAAGTCCTGTCCCCCTAACCTCTGGACAGCACAGGGGTTGGCGTAGATGAGAGATTTTTAAAGAGTGAAGAGCTCTAGGAATCTAGTGCCGAGAGTGGGCGGGACAGCCCAAGGGTGACCCGTGTTGCATTGTGGGAGAATTCTACTGGAAGAGCAGGCCTGTTCAAAATGAATCAGATCACAGAACTAGTCACTCAATGCTGGTGACAGGTCACATGAAGCATGCCCTCTGTGCCTCTTAACCCTCTAGACAGCCTGTCATTATCCCCTTTTTACAGATAATGCAAACCAAGGCCCAAAGATATGAGACCACAATGAGAAGGACCAGGACGCAGACATAGGCTCCCGTGATATTGTCTGCCTTCCTCTGTGCTGAGACCCACCCCTCTCAGTTTCCCAGGCCCGCTGGTGCCACTTTCCTGGGCTTGGTTCTGGAGATCCTGCCTTCCCCAAGATGCCCTCTCTGGTGGGTGAACAGCTACTCACACACTGAAGTTCCAGTTGTCTAAAGATGAATGGCAGCAGAAGGCGCCGCAGGGGCACAGTGAGGATGAGGACAAACGGTAGGGTCAGCGAGGCGGGTGTGATCTTCACCACCCACAGCACCACCAGGCAGATGATCTGGATGCCCGTAAACAGGTGCATGCGCCAAGTCTTCACCTGAGGACAGAGGCTGAGGTCACTGCCTACCCTCCCCAGGATGCCCTCTCCCTGGATCGGCAGTTAGAAGGGCCCTGTACCCGCTTGACGTAGGGCACATCTGGGTGGTACTTGGATGGCTTGAACAGGAACAAGATGCGGTCGAAGAGCTGGATGCCACTGAGAGATGTAACTCCCATGTAAAGGAAGATGCCAAACAGCACAGCCAGGGGAATGCGGGACAGGATAGGCTCCATGAAGATGGACAGGCCTGGGGCAAGAACCATCCATCAGCTCCAGACTGCCCAGAGGACGCCTCCAGGGACCAGGCCCAGGTGTGGGGTTGGGAAATTAAAGTACAGGGACTACATAGAGCCCAGACTGTGGGCACTTTTTATCCTCAAAAAACCTCCCCCAAAACCCAGGGGGGCTGGTATTATCCCCATTTTACAGATGAGAACATTGAGACTCCGAGAGGTAAAACAACCTAAAGCTACACAGCTTTAGTGGCAGAGCTGGCAGTCAAATTCCTGCCTGCCTGACTTCAAAGTCCACTCTCCTAACCTAGTGGGGGTTACCAACTTTACTCCCCAGCCAGAATGTCTCCATTGCCCTTCACTTATCCAAGTCCTACCCTCCTCCAGCTCACAGCAACTTTGGCTCCTCTGTGGCACTGTCTACACTGAGCCCAGCTAGACGCTCAACTGTTTCAGAGCTCAGACCAACTCTTCTGTCCTTTTGCCACCTGATCCCCATGAGGTCAAGAGCACTGCCCCTCCATCAGTCACAGAGCAGCTGAGTTGGAAGAGACTTCAGGTACAGCTAATGAACCTCCTTACTGTGAAGATGGGGAAACGGAGGCCCACAGACAAGGTGGACCCTGAGTTGGCAGCAATGCGAGGTTGGGATCTGGTCTAGAGCAGACTTCAGTCATGTTGGTCCCTCATCTCCTGCTCAGATGCCCAGACCCAGGCCTGTGGCATTACCTTCAGGCTGCCCTTGTGTGGTGGGTACCAGTGAATCACTGATGCTGGGGAGGTGTGGGCGGTGGTGTGTGGGAAGATATGGCTACAAGGTGAGTGAGGAGAAGGAGGCACTGGAGCCTAAGAGGCAGGGCTGGGGGACAGGCAGGAAGGTGCTGGACACAAGTGGTTGGGTGTGTGGCCCTCACTCACCCACGAGCACAGAGACCAAGAGCCCACTGATACGCTGCTCCCTGACCTCCTGGATCTGGGCTGCAGCTCCAGGGGTGCTGGCCTTGCCCATGACAGTAAGGGCATTGGCATGGGTTACAGAACGCACGGTGGTGGCGCTGAGCCAGGGCATTCCAAAAAGAGCGGCCACTCCACCCATGCCCACAACCAGCAGCAGGTCCAAGTGGAAGCCAGAGCCCTTGACCATCTTGCGCTCTGGCTTGCTGACAATCAGCCTGGAAAAGACAGGATGGAGGTCTGGGGTAAATGGATCTCTCCCCAACCCACACCCCCTTTGTCTCTTCCATCTCTCCCCATACTGAGTCCTTGTGTACCTCAGCTTCTCCTCTGTACTCATCACCCTTGGGTTCCCTGTTCTCCCTCCCTTCCTGTCTTTGGATTCCCAGACTCTAAGAGCAGGAGAATCTTCAGAATCACCTAGAACCTCCACAGGAACATTGACTTTGAAGTTTGTACAGATACATTCCAAGGTCCAGCACCTAATTTTGTAGTTTTTGTTTTACCTTCTCTTTCTTAAAAAGGATGCCCCAAGATACAAAACTTTAGATCCCACAAAACCTGGTCTTGTCCTTGCCCTCCATTATCCCAGCAGAGCCCAGTGCTCCATCCTCTTGTCTTCTGCCTGCCTTGAGTTAGCTGGCCCCATTCCTTGTCTCAGACTCTGCCAGGCCCACCCACTCCCCTGGCTCTTACGTGGTGATCTGGGACTCAAGGAAGATGAGAATGAAGACCAGCAGGGCAGGTAAGGCAGAGGCAAACATCATCCAAAGGGGGAAATCAGAATACAAGCCCAGTGGGTGGATAACCCAGCCCCGGGCTGTCGAGTTGGACACCATCAGGCCTTTGGGCACTTTGAGTTTCTGTAGGAAGGGGCAGCTGGTGAGAATATAAAGGAGGAGATGGGGAGGAGGGGCCAGGGTCCTGAGGATCAGTCAGTTAGGTTGGGAGCATTTATGAATTCACATATATTGAGCACCTATTATGTGCTCAGTCACTACACTAAGCACTTTGAATACATCTTATTCCCAATTTCACAGATTAGGAAACAGAATCTCAGTGGGGATGTAACTTGCTCCTCATCATACAACTATTTGGAAGCAGATCTGACAGGCTCCAAAGCACTCTATCTTAAGGCCCTGGGTTAAGGAGTAAAGTAAAGTACTTGACCAAGCCCCTTGCTTTCATTCCAAGGGTTCTGTGGACATTGGGAGGAGCATGGGGCTCTCAGGGGTGGACAGGGATGGAGTAAGGCTAATTCAAGTTGGCTTTAGGTTAAGAAAGCTGTTCTGGAGCGTGGGAATGGAATGAGGAGCAGGAGGATTTAAGGATCGGGGAAGGGGTCACCTGAGTGTAGGTGTCCTCGATGAAAAAATCCACCATGACCATGAGCAAGATGGAGATGGGAACCCCAAAGTCACCGATGACTCTGCGCAGCTGTGGGTATATGGAGGGACCAGTGGTCAGCACCCAGTTACTACCCACCTCCAGCTTCCCACATGTCTTCCTCCAGGCAAACCTTCACCGAGGGGACCCCACTCTTTCAAGACAATCCACCAGCATCTCATGCCTTCAAATCTACCTGTTTCCTATCTTCTTCCCTTGGCCTTGCCCTATTCCTTCCCAAGGTCTATCCTTACCCCTCCCCTCCCATACACACACACACACACACACACACACACACACACAGGATTCTCATCCTGAGTGTGCTGAGAAAGGGTAAGAAGGGACATGGGGAACTTGGGATCAGAAGGGAGCAGCTCAAGACATTAGGAATGGGAATAACATGAAATAGGAACAGAAACTAAGGGCATAGAGGAATCTGGGGGCTTTGGACTGGGATTAGGTGGAGGAGGCAAGGCGATGGTGAGCTGACCTTTCCGGGGAAGTAGGAGCTGTTCTTGAACTTGCGTAGCATCATTGCGAAGAAGAAGGTGCCAGCCATAAGCACAAGGGAGAGGAGAGCAGTGTTGGGCAAGGGGGCCTGGGGTTTGGGCTCCACCGTCACGTTGTGGGCATAGTGCTTCTGCAGTGGGTGTTCCTGGAATATCTGTGGCAGGAAACCAAGGTACACTGTTCTTCCCTAGCCTTGATTTGAGCTGGAAAGTATTTGCTAAATCTGTCCAGCGGGAGCATCCATCCACCATCCATGCATCCATCTTTGTCTTCAGCTGCCATGAATACTGAAGGGCAATGGGATTCCGCAGCTTTCAGGGATGGGGTAGGCCATGGAAACAGTGAATGTGTGTGTATGTGTGCATGTACATATGTACAACCAGGGCCTGAGAGACATGACAGGGCTGGAGGGAAGGAAATAAGTGAAGAGGAAGTTTCTAGAAAGGGCTTAAGAGACCTGTAACAAGAAGACCCAGTAACCAACAGCATCAGGAGCAGACATGGTATCCACTCTGTTACCAGGTATAGTTTGAGGTCACCGAGTTAGGGAGCCAGGGTGCTCCACCGAAGGTCCTGAAGTTCTTGTGAGAAAGTGCAAGTGAGAGAATGGGGAGACTTCAGAGCCCCCACCCTTCTCCCTCCATGCACTTCCCATGATCATGTTCAGATGCACACATGTAAACATATGGTCACACCTCCAAATGTGGACAGGTGCCCAGAGGGTGCCCTCTATGCATAGCCATGTCAAGAATGCAGTTATGGTAATAAATGTCAACATGTATGTGGTCACAGTCACACAGTCATGTGGGCAGATATGCAAACAACTCAGACACATATGTCCCCACAGTTACATGTCATATGGGCAGTCACACACACACAGAGCCACACAAACCCCCACAGGCACATAATCTCATCCACATTCTCCCACATATGTACACACATGCTTTCTCGCCCATGGGCCCCCACCTTGAACAACTTGTAGAAGGTCTCATAGATGAAGATGAGAGAGATGAGGAAGGAAAAGATCTCCTGGGTGTATCGTGAGATAAAGCGGACCAGGACACTGCCCTCAAAGGCTACCACCAGCACCACCAGTAGGACGAGCCAGAAGCCGATCCACACACGGCCCACAATGTACTCCAGGTTGTTGCTGATGCAGAACTGTGGGGCAGGCAGAAGGTGTGAACCACTGCATGTGGACAGGTATTGTCAGGGGTCAGTTACAGGGATAGGGGCAGGGTGGGCA
Organism: Chrysochloris asiatica; assembly: GCF_000296735.1. NCBI lineage: Eukaryota > Metazoa > Chordata > Mammalia > Afrosoricida > Chrysochloridae > Chrysochloris > Chrysochloris asiatica. Next base: position 29,935,204 of record NW_006408525.1, read on the forward strand.
GGAATGACATACCGAGTAGTAGGCTTCCTCAAATACAAGCAGGGGTCCTGAGAAGCCAACCACGAGCAGGGGCTGGGCACCCAGCAGGGAAAAGAGAATGCCCTGTACAGCAGTGGAGATGAGCAGCTCCGACACCCCCATCTGGTTCCGGGTCTTTTCTCCTGTGGATAGAGGTCACAGTGGCATCAAGGTCATTTCCAGGGCCCAGTAGAGCAAGTCATGGGCTGGCTGATTGAGGGTTCCAGGGAATCTGATGGGGACAGAAGTCAAGGCTAGGGCAGATGCCAGAGGTCTGAGAGGGGAGGGGCAGGGGGCAGGCAGAGATACTGACCCAGGAGCCCACCGAAGGTGATGGCAGGTGACAAGGCAGCAAAGTAGATGAAAATGACAGCAGCCAGCACTTGCGGGCTGAGGGCATCTGTGATGTCACTCAGGTAGCGGGGGTAGCGGCGCCGGATGTCCCGCACAAGGCCCCCAAAGAGCTGGCCTGTCCGCTGCAGAGGGTTGTCTTGGTCCACACTCAGGTCTGTGGAGGACAGAACCATGGTAGGATGGGTGATGGGGTGGTGGGGGCATTGTCTGGTGGGTAGGGGTGGCCAAGTATGCTGGGGAAACACTTGATGGGAAGTGGGGGTGCTCAGGAAAGGCAGGTGTTCACAGGGTTGTGTTGGGCTATCTGAGGGTCCTTGGGGGCTCAGGAAGCCTTGGGTGGGTTAGGGGCAGGTACCTGTATCCTTGTAGAAGCTGGGGTCTGGCTTGGCAGGGCTGGGCAGATAGCGTCTCCGTAGCAACTCCTTTTGCACAGGTATCAGACTGAGCAGGGCCTTCTCTGAGGGGGCGTCCGTGGGGGGCAACACCAGGCTGTAGTTCAGAAAGCCTTCCAGGGATTGCACCAGCTCCCCTCGGCTCTGGGCCAGGTATGCGTCTGTGCGGAACACCTGGGGGCAGGGAGAGGCTCAGGGAGGCTGAGGATCTAGGAGTCCAAGCCTCCAATGCCCAAACCTTCTTACCCAGCTATGCTGGCTGGGAACTGCTTTTCCTGGCCCCTCCCACCCCTGTCCCCACTAAGCAAGAGCTTCAGGGAGATTCACAGTCTCCAGTGGAGAAGGAGCTAAAACGAACCAGATGGATTCTAGCAGACCAGCTGGAACAAGGCCAGACCCGGCCCATCCTAACTGGGAAGAACCGACATGGGCCAGACTAGACCAGGCCAGGCTACTGTAAACCAGACCAAACCAGTTAAGAAGGAGCTGGACCAGACCTCACAGCCAGTTCTGCCGCTGGCCAGATGAGACAGATACAGCTGAATTGAGCTGAATGGGTCAAGCTAATGAACCGGAAGTAACCCAGACCAGTGGAGTCCAGAGAACAACCTGCTACAGCCCACCCTCCTCCTGCCCCTGCTTCCCCCTGGCCCCCACCATTCCAGCCTTTCCTCACCCTTTCTGACATGAGAGTGGCTGCAGCCCGACCAAGCTGGTTATAATCAATGTGGGGGTCCTCAGGGCCCAGAAGCACGAAAAGAAAGCGCACAGGCCGTGGTAACTCTATGGCCTCCAGCTGTGTGGCCTCTTGCAGCCGCACAAAGCCCAGCACCGGCCGCTCCAGGAAGGCAACCCGGCCTGTGAGAAGAGCAGAGTGGTTAGGCCAGGCTGGAGTGCTGGGTGGGTGGACTTGAGGGAAGGGGCTGCTGGGCCAGGTGAGGGATGGAAGCCGTGGGCTATCAGAGCGAGGGCTGGTGTTGCTTACCCACTAGCACCAGGGTAGCCTCCGCATCTGTGGGAATCTTTTCCAGAATTCCAGATGATGATCGCCCTTCTGTGCTCCCCTCTCCCTGTGGAAAGGAGGATGGTGAGGGAAACACTTAGGCACTGTGGACTCTTTTTTCCCTGCCCATTCTCATGTTCTTCCCGGCACAGACTCACCTGATCACAGAAGAGCTGTATCTCCAACGAGGGATGCTGGGGGAGCAGAGGCTGTGAGGACCACCCAGAGCGTGTCAGAACCGTGGGCTTCACACCTCCCAGGGCCTCTAAGTCTCTGGCACGACTTCAATAAACAAAACACAGGGGACATGGGCTGAATGAACTATTCAGGCTGGGTTTTGGAGTTTTGTAGCAGGAGAGATCAAGGACAGACACCAAGTGGGACTTCCCAATGACCAGACCAGAGAGACCCTGGTCTCAGGAGAATCAGAGCTGTCTCATAGGATGGATGTAAGTGGTGGCCTCTGTCTAGAATGGCTAGGTGCCGCCAGAACACTAAACAGAAGGAAGGATCTTGAGGGTCTGTCATTTTGAGGACTCATGGCCTGGAAGGGCTTAGGTTCCCGGATTTCTGCTTCCAATTCTGGCCATGGAGACATGGTCACCTCTTGAAAGGTGTTAGCAGCAAAAATCATAGCGGAAAAAGAGGCGTAGCCCGCTAGGTAGGGGAGGGACCATCGGCAGCGCATAGGGAAGCTTTGAGGCAGGTGGACAAGGGGAGGGAGGCCCTGGTGGAGATGCTACCTGTGCTTGAGCAGCAAAACCCGGAACAGCTCCTCTCGGTCCTGAGGCCGGATCTGCTCGTTGTAGATAAACCCGTCCAGCAGCTGGCTGGCCACCCCAGCTAGGGCAGTCTCTTGCAGGTCCAGGAGGACAGTACCTGAAGGCAGGGGAGAGTGAGCTGGGCCACAAGACCTGGGCCCTCCCTCCTTCACCCCAGGTCTCAGGTGCAGGAGTCACAGAAGGACCCAGTAGCCTCACCCTTGGCAAAGGCTTTCTGCAGCTCCAGGAGGCTCCAGAAGGTGAGATGAGACAGATGTGGGTAGCCCCAGGCCCCGTCCTTGCCCAGATTCTCCTCTAGTTGTAACCAGCGAGCTGCCTCCATCCATTGCAGCTCCTGGTTCTTCTCATCCATTACCAGTTCCTGCAGCTCTACGTAGACCTGCAGCCCCACAGAATTAGCCCACCAGGTCCAGGGTCCAACATGGGCATAGCGGAACCCGGATCCTGTACTTGGTGGGCTTATAAGAGATGTTTGTAGGAGACCCAGGACCCTGAGAACTTAGGGGCAGACACTGGGCTCAGAGGAGACAGTCAGGAGCTCCAGCTTGGTCTGGGAATGTTGGGTAAAGTGGGAAGCTTAGGGAGTTGTCAGGGTGTAAGGGTGCTTTGGGAGCCAACCCCATCACTTATTCTGTTCCCCAACTAGAGGTCTTTGGAGGACTTCTGGACAAAAAGAAGTATTGGAGTGGCCATTTGGGAATGAAAGGAGAGGGAAGCTGGGTTCAGGTGGCTCAGGCTAAAAGGGCCTTTGGAGTCATTGGGCCAGTCTCTTGATGAGTGGCTGTGTGGCTCAGCATGTCCTTGAATTTCCTTGGGGGTCAGGCCAGGGGCTGAGAGAAGCCAATTCTCTAACCAGCTAGATAGGACAAGAGTCCTATCTAGGGGGCCGGGGCAGAGGAGAGCAGTGTTTTAATTTTGTACTACCCCAGTGAGAAAGCCTAGCCTGGACTAGGGAGCCTGGGACTTAGACCACCAGCGGTGGCCCAGGTCTTCTTCCTCCTCAGTGGGGGTATCCTTTTCCCTACTTCCTGGGATCATTACTCTTTTCTGCTTGTTTGTGGCCCCTCCCCACCTCCTTCCCACCCCTCCATCCTGAACCTGCTTTCCTCTGGCAGAATGATAGTTCCTAAGGGCAGCATGGGAAAGAAAACAGGAAGGCTGGGGTCCTCACCTCGTGGGTGCCTGGGTACGATGTAGTTTTGTAGTCTGTGGCTGTTGGCTTTGTGTCTATGATGTGGGCTGAAAACCAGAGGTGGGATGCTGTTTTCCCCCAGACAATTCCCCAAGCCTTATGGGTCCTTGCAATCCCACTACAAGTCTCAGTGACCCCGGCATGGATGATGTCCCACTGCCTCCCATTGCTCCTGGGCCAGGACCCTGGAAATCCACCCTACCCCTGCCACCCTGGGGTCCCAATGCCTGTTCTTGGCCCTGCCCAGCCCTGTCACTCCCTATCTGAACATCGCAGTGGACCCCTGGGGTTGGCTCCTCCTCAATGATGATGGAGATTGGAGTGTCTTGAATGGCTATTTCTGCACCATCATCTTTCTCTTCTGCCACCCTCTGGAACAAGATTCCCTTCCTTATTCCCACCTGCCTCAACAGTCCTGCCAGCCCAGCTTCCTACTACCTCTGCTGAGCTCTGGACTCAAGGCTGGGCCAATCCCTTATATTTCCTCCACCCCACCCCACTCCACCCCTAGCCCTCATTTCCCATAGAGGCCTCTTGTCTTCAACACTAATTGCTAGTGCTTAAGGTCTGTTGACAGTAAACGGCCCTGCCTGGGGCCCTTGGACAGGCTGAGGAAGGTGGTAACTTTCTGACTTCGGGGTCCACACAGGCTCCCTATTTCTCAAGACCTCTTGGCCCCCCAGACCCAACAATGTTCCTAGAACAGGCCCAGTTCCTGGCCAAGAAATTGGCATTAGATGGGCACAGATGGCATGTGATCTCACGTCCTTCTGTCAGATGGGCCCTCTCACCCATTAAGGGGCAAGGAGACAGGGGACGGGCCCTGCCCGAACACACACCCCTCCCCCAGTCATCTCCTGTGATCATTTCAAACAAAACTCTGTTTACCCTTCAATCAGCCAGGATTGTGGGGAGAACTGGGCTGGGGTTGGGCATGTGGAAAAGAGGAGAGGTCAAATTCTTCAACCTACAGAGCTATGACCAAGGGCCCGGCATCTCATCCTTGGCTGAGGGAAGGGATACTCACCTGTTGGCTCCACAATCTGGGGCATGGAGACACCTGGGTCTTCATATTCTTTCTGCTCTAGAGTTTCTGGTAGCACTTCGTCATAATCCTCCTGTGGGGAGTGGACTTCAGGGCCTGCCTGTGAGGGCTCCTCAACCCCCCTCCCCATGGAGGTAAGAACCTAAGTCAGCTCCCCAGAGCCCCCAGGTAGGAGCCCTGCAGCTGCTGGGGGACCCACCTGAAAATCCCCCATGGCGATATTCTGAGTGTCCAATTGTCCTCCACGGTCTCAGCTTCCAGCATAACCCGCCCCACGGGTCCCTGTTGGGGGGAGGGGCACAGACTGAGGCACAGGGCATCTGGGGGGTTCCTAGTCCTTCCCCAGAGGAAACTGCCTTTCAGGGATGGGACTGCAGTTGTTGGGAGATGGTGGGGTTGGAGGAAGGAAGTGAGGTGGGGTGGGAAAGAGGCTGAATTTGTGGGTGTGAAGGCCCATGGCCAGAAGAAATAGAACAGTACAATGAAGGCAAAGTTTGGGGCTGGTGTCAATCTGAATGTCTTGTAGAGGGCGGGTGGGGTGTTCTTTAAATCAAACTTCCTCTTCCATCTTCCATTTTTCTGCTTGTCTTCAGGACTTAGCCAACTGCAGGGGTATGACCTGTCCCCAGTTCAGAGGCCCTAGCTTCTCTGAGGGTCTCTTCAACACATCCTATCCCCCAAATGCTGCTCAGGATGGGCGTGGGCTGCAGCATCCTTGGGGTGTAGGAGGCACAGTATCCCTGGCACTGTCTTTCTGGTTTGAGGGGAGCACTTGAAACTTGGCCCACAGGCTCTGCATGGTATATTTCAACTTCTCTCCCCCAACTCGTATTGAACTCCGTTCCCCTTGCTCTCCCTTTAAGCCACTACAGCTTTCCTGCCCCAGGGCCTTTGCACATGCAGTTGTCTCAGCCTGCATGTGCCACCCTGACACCTCTCAGTCTTCTTATATTTCAACCCAAATGTCATCTCTTCAGAGAGCGCCTTCCTGATCACCCTGACATTCACTACTAATCCACCCTGTCCTTTTCTGGTTTCTTGAATGATCTGTGTCTACTGTCTAGCATTGCCTCTGAAAGAGAAGTCATATGTGTACAGTGTGAAGACTTTGTCTGTCATAGTCCCCACTGAATCCCCTGCTTCCAGTAGGGTGATTGGTACATAGTAGGTGTTCAATAAATATTTATTGAGTAAAAGTTACAATGGCTCCGCATTGCAGGTTTGGGGTTCTATAACTGGGAAGCCAGGAGGCCACTGAGTCCTGGGCCTGTTTCCTCAGTTATGTGCCAAGAAGAAAGGAAGATAAGCCCACCCTGTGCCTGGTCTCATGCTGAGCACTGGAGGCTGAGATGAACAAGAAAGACGTGGCCACTCCTCTCAAGAAGCTCCTATCCCTAACTGGGGAGATAATCAGGGGACACATGGCAGGCTGTCCCCAAACATACATAAGCTATAAGGCCAACAATCTGTATGTCAGAAAGAAGGGGCTTCTTGGAGTGACCCTGGAGCTGGGTCTAGAAGCTCAGGTGGGACTTAATGGTCTGAAAAGTGGTGGAAGGAAGCCTGGCAAGAGGAATGGCCAAGCAAGAGTGCTGAGAAGTGTGACAGGTGTAGCTGAAATAGAGTTGGTGTTGTTGTGAAGTGCTGTCAAGTCGGTTCGACCCATAGCGACCCTGTATAGGGTTTCCAAGGAGCAGCTGGTTAGCTTGAACCGCTGACTTTGCAGTTCAAACAGCTTTGCAGTCTGGCACATTAACCCACAGCACCACAAGGGTACCTGTGTGGAAATAGGGTAGGGATTCTAGGCAGATACAGCTATACAAGAACTTCCTTTCTAAGGAATGGATGGCTATACCGTCCTTAGAGATTAGGAGCAGGCATGGCTGAGCCCCACCCAACTGAGAAAAGGGAAGGGTCTCTGACTTGAGATGATGAGGGGACAGGATGACCATGGGAGGGTCCCAAAGCCGGAAGATGGGTTTGTTCCTTGAGGATCCAGATCATTCACATACCTTTTCTCTTTCTTCCTTCTCTCCCTCTCTCTTCCTTCTCTGGAAGTTCTCCTGTCCTCTTCCCCCATCTCTCTTTCACTTGCTCCTTTAGCCTCTCTGTAGTTCCTAGAACTCACCAAGCCCTTCCCTGTCCCAGGGCCTTTGCACATGCGTTTGTCTCAGTCTGGACACACCTCAGTCCTTGTCACATTTCAGCTTTTTCTTCCTCCTTTGGCTTTGCCCACTCCCCATGCTGGGCTTCAGTTCTTAAGCAATCTCAAGAGTTTCTAAACCTTAGGTGCTAAAAGTTCACCCATGGGTTTGGGCTTGTGGTCTCAGTTTTCCCATCTGACAGGTGGGATGGTTAGAGGGGCTGTCCAGAGTCTCAGAGTCCAGAGATGCAGGCTGCTTCCCAACCACTGATGGGGCAAATGGCTTTGGATGGCTCTCAGCCTCTCTCTAGGTCTCAGTCACCCCATCTGTACAATGGAAAAACCATCCCATTGTGGTTCTGAGACATCAGGGAGAAAGGAGATGCCTTGAGCTCAGTCAAGGCTTTGGAAGGTGTACCCATGACTCAGATTGCTGCCCTGGCCTGGTACAGCTGCCTGCCAGCCTCAGGCCTTGTTCTGCCCAGCACTGATAAGAACTCAGTCCCCAGTGGCTGTCCTGGGCCTGGAAACATGTCAAACACCTGGTGAATCAGCCAGCCAGCCAGCCAGCTAAGGCAAGGCCAGATAAGGGTGAGCGGGAAATCTGGGGTCCAGAAATGGGGAGGAGTGTGGGCCACACAGCTGGAAAGAGGCTTTGAGGGGGAACAGATGACAGGGAGGATTCTCTGGTGGTACAGTACCCTTTATGTAATCATCCACACACCACACCGAGAGCCATACTGCCTCCTCTTTTATAATCCTCAAGCTTTCTATGAAGTGGGTAAATGCCATTAGCCCCATTTTACAGATGAAAAAACTGAATTTCAGAGAAGTATGTCTGTTTCAGTCATCCAGTAGGTGGGTATCAGAGGTCAGATTAAACTCTAGCTTACTAGACTGCAGTTTTTTCTCTAACCATTATGCTGAGCTGCTTGCCCTAAAACAGCTATTCTTCTTAGAAGCAGTTTAGTATCAGTGGTTAGGAGCAATTCTGCAGTCAACTGTCTAGGTTCAAATTCCAGCCCTGTCATTTAATAGCTGTGTGACCTTGGGCAAGTGACTCAACCTCTCTGTGCCTCCGTTTTCTCACCCATAAAGTGGGGATAGTAATAATGGTTCCTGCCTCAGAGGCTTGTTGTAAGCAATCACTAAGTTCACAGATCTAAAACCCTGAGAACAGTACCTGGCACACAGAGAGAGTTATGTAAATATTTACTACCATCATCATTGCTACTGGGGATCGAGGTTAGACTTGCTGTCCTCATCACCCATTGCATTTTCCTTTACTTCCCACGGACTTAGATTGAGCTTAGTGCTTCAAAAGCCTCAGGTTTCAGGGGGCTTCTTCCATCCCTTCAAACATACCCCAGGAGGGGAATAGTGCCAGGTTCCCGTGTAGACACTCTGGAAGTGCCCTATATGGGAGCCAGCATCAGCTACATCTTGCCTCCTAAGTGGGAGACGGGGTGGTCTGGGAACATCTACACATGGAGGAAAGAGAGAACTGGGTGTCTGAGAACCTGGATCTATGGAACCAGAGGAGCTGGTAAAAAGGAGTGGACTAGAAACCACACCTGGAGAGGAACCAGATGTGAAGCCCCCTCCACACACACAAAGCAACCTCACATACCTCTGCTGCCATGAGACAGTCTTCTGCTCCTAGTTCCTGCTGCCCTGCTCTCCCTGGCTGCAGGTGCCAACAGGGCGCGGGCCTGTGCCCTTAGGGGCAGCAACACATCTCATGACATTCTCACCCCACCACTTGGAGTTTAGGGAGCCAGTGCCCACCTGGCCACAGATTCAGAATGAGCACCTGCAGAGTCCCTCAGGACAGGAGCCTCGGGACCACCCCTCCCTGCCCTGCCCACCTGTTTTGGAGCCTCGGGTCCCTCGGCAAACTTCTGCAGCCACCGGTGCCCTCTGCAATCAGCTGAGCTCCTGTCCGATCTAACAGCGCCAAGGCCTCGTTCTCGCGCCCCCGGGGCAGCTCGCAAACCCCTGACTCATGCCCCCGCCTCCTAATCTGCCTACCCCATGGGTCCCAGGAGCCCGATGCACCCCCCCCACCCTGTGCTCACTGGGTGCCTGGTAAACAGAGTTATCTCTCACTCACATCTGGACAGCTGTGAGGCTGTCCCACCCCACCCCCCAGTCAGCCCCCCAGGGCCTCCCATAGTCCTACTGGCCTTGGGTTTCTCCTGGGTCTTTCTTGGTGGACTGAGGTTCGCTGGCTGGATTCTTGGAGCTCCAGCCTTATGGCGGGATCAGGGGGAGGGGCGCACCAGCCTCTAAAGAGCTCCTACTGCCTCTGTCCATCCCCGAGTCTGTCCTGCCCCATCCTGCCTCTGTCCATCCCCTGGCCCAACCTCACTGTCAGCAACCTTTCCATACTCCTGAGTCCCTCCTCAGAACTCTGTCTTCTCCTACAGTCCTCTCTAAGGACCTGTTCATTGCTCACAGGCCCAGGCAGTCCCCTTCTCCTTGTCCTAGCCCAAGTGCCCTCACCATGGTCTCACTATCCCAAAGACCCTGGCTGGCTCCGAAGAGCTGGCCCCTGTGCACTACGACAACGCTGACACTCAACCTGAAACAATGTCAGGCAACAAAAACAACAGTACCCACACCGTGCTCTGGTGCTCACAAAGCCCCAATGTCTGGGCACACTGTCTCCTCTGTCAGCCGCCCGGCCCAGGCCCCCGGGCTGGAGCAGCAACATTCTCGGCCCCCGCTATGCCCACGACGCCCCTCCCCACTACCCCCCCACACCCATGGGGTAGTGTCTCTGCTTCTGAGGGGGTGGGGGGCTGGAACCTCATCACTTCTTCCTGGGCTCTGGTTACTAAAGAAGCTGTCTTAGCAGTGAGTTCAGGTGGGCAAGAATAAAGAGGTTTGAATGTAGATGGAAAAGGGTGTTGTCCCTCTCTCTGCACATGGGGTAGGAAGCTACCCTAGCCCCCTGCTCTGACACTGACAAGCTCAGGGATCTTGGGTCAGTTACTGCCCCTCAGACTTCAATGAATGTGCTGGATTCTGGGGCTCCCAGATTCAGACTCAGAACAATAGAAACCGAGGGTGAGGAACAGAGAGATGGGCATAGTCAGGGATTCCACAGCCAGCACAAGCTGGCACTGGGCTGGATCCTGGCAGAGATGAACGGGCTGAGCAGCATCCCCTACTTAAGGAGGATCTGTGCCAAGCCTAGGGCTCGGGCTTTACCTGTTAGTTACACCTGATCTTTACAACGTCGCCTCTCATTTTACAGAGGAGGAAATTAAGTAAAGTAACTTCCTCAATAAAAGGAATAACCATGTGGACAGGACATCTGCTGCACAGAGGACCCTGGCCCAAGCTCTTTGTAGCTTATTGAACATAACGCCCACTGAGGAAGACACTCTTGTAATAAATACATTCCCCCTTGGACCGGTGGGGAAGTTAGCCCTGAGAATTAAGCTAGAACTGGGACTCAAAACAGTAGTCTATGGCAGAGCCAAGCCCTGTGCCCTCTCCTGCCACCCTCAGTTTCACACCATCAGGGACAGAAAGAAGCCCTGGAGAAAGAGATTTGGGAATGCCCCCTTCCACTCCAGATTTGGTGTTCCTCTCCCAGCTGTCAGGGGCCAAGGGGGTGCTTCCTGTGACCAAGGAAACCAAGTGAAGGCCTTGCCCTCCCACCGCTGCCCAAGGCCTTCACTTGGGTCCAACCATTTTGCCTCCCTGCCTGCCCCAAGAGGCAGTTGAGTTCAGGGGCAGCATTGGAATGCCTCTCCTGGGGTCCAGGAAGGTCTGACAGTGTCTGGGAAGAAGATAAGGACAGATAGGAATATCTGTTTTAGGAGGAGAATCTGCCTAGATGTTTGGGTGTTCCATTTAAACCCATGGAGGGGTGGGGTGACAGCTCACCTTTCTGAGCCCTTACTGTGTTCTCAGCACTTCACAGGTACTCTTAATCCACTTAGTCTCACACCTGCCCTAGGAGGTAAGTTGCTATCAGGATCCCCATTCTCCTATGAGAAGAGATGCAGAGTGATGGAATGATTCTCCAAGGGTTGCACAGCCTGGCTTTGGAGTCAAAGCACAGCGAATGGACCACACTCACACCCATCATAAGCCAGCAGCAGCCTGGCCGAACCCCAGGAACATCCAGACAGGCAAAGTCTCCCACTGAGTCTCCATTTGCTCATTCATTCATTCAGTCTTTCTTTCATTCATTTATTCTGTGCATGGAGACTAGATCCCTTGCCTGAGCTCATGTGGGAACTACCCCCAGTAAAGACTCAGGCAGCAGCTCAGCAGATTGGCATCTTGTCCTTTCTACTCACATCATATGTCTTTGGTCCTTCTTGTTTTTCTGGCTATAGGGGGGATGATTCCCCAATCTTCCCAATGTCACATGCTATTCAAGCTTTTCCAGGCTGAAGCGATGACTCTCCTATTCATTTAATTCCACTTTGTACTTGGTTGGCACAATTCAACTGTTGGCCCCAGATGCCTGACACTGGCCTGGAGATTCCAGAAACAGGACAAGAAAGGGTTTTGCTTCTCTCCAGCCATACACCTGGATTGGACGGAGACGATCAGAAATCCTGGCTTTGGGAATTGAGCAGGGTCCCAAACACCTTAAGAAGGGTTCCTGATTGGCCCCCTCAGGCCGCATACCCCACACACTGTCATCCCTTTCCTTGGGGCCCCCCTCACCACTCCTACTCCACTATATCCTAGGAAGTGGGGAGCCTACCAGATTCCCCTTCCCAAGGTCATGGCTTCTCTTTCCAAATTTGTGCTCATAGAAGGTTGGGAACCAAGACCAGAATTCAGCAGGAATTGCTGTGAGCAGAGGGTGGGCCCCAGGCTGGACCCGTCAGCATCTACCCTGGTGTGTTGCATCCTCAGTGTGCTATTATTTCAGACCATGTGGCCCAGATGTGTGGGGATATGTTGTCCCAAAGGAAGACCCTGTGGGACGGGAGTGGAGTTCTTCCAAAGAGAAGACTTTTCAGTCATCCTGGGATGCAATCTTCAAGTAACAAGGAAGGACTTGTCAGTGAACTGTTTTCTTGCTCTTGGTCTGAAGGGGTAAAGACTGAGACTTTAGTGGGGCAGGAGACCAAGGGCGGTTTGGTGAGCTGTCCCTCAAAATGGGACTGGCAATGAGGTAGGGTGGCTTGAGTTTGTGGTCACCTAGAGAAGACCTGGTCTCTATGCCCAGTGGGTGATTCGCAGGCCCTCAGCAGCAGATGCCTCTGCTCCCCCTTGGGGATGGAATAGAAGGTTGGAACCCACATTTGGGACAAAGCAGGCCATGGTTTGCTGTGGCAGCTAAGGTGAGTGAATGTCTAGAAGGCACAAGATAACCAACTCAAGGGAGGTGTGGTGGCTGAAGCCAGGAGGCTGGCAGAGGGGAGAGAGTCTGGCCAGGGTGGTCTGAGGAACCCAGAAACTGTCCTTAAATAAGATCTGACTTTCTGTGCCCTTGTGGGCTGGGGACTCAAACCACTGGGATTTTGCTCTAAAGGGGAGTATGTCCCCTGGCTGGGGCATTTGGGATTTAGTGGAACTGCTAGGGCAGAAAGACCCATGTTCCCTGGAGGCGGATTCTTCTTGCCTTACCCACTACATCCAATCATGGCTCATTCTATTGGCTCTACCTCTATTCCTCCATCCTCTTGTCTCCACCCCACTACCCCTCACCAGGGCTGTCTATCACCCCAGAAGGCCCCCATCAGGCCCCTTGCTTTACTAAGGCCCTTTATAACGCAGCTTCCACACAGCAACCAAAGTGGCCTTTTAGAAATGTCCACCAGATGCTGTCACTTTCTCGCATGAACTCTTCCATAGTACTGGATGTGCAGCAACGCCCATTCCCTATTTTGATAACTCTTCTGCCCACTCTCTTCTGTTCCATAACTTCAACAAGCCCATTCCTGCCCGTCTCTCTCGTCTCTGCCTGCATGTTCTTCCCCATCTGCCCATGGCTGGTTCCTTCTTGTCATTCAGTTCTCAGATTAAATATTACCCCCCATAGAGGCCATCTTCAACCATCCAATTGGAGACAACGTCCAGCCACTCTATCACTATGTCAAGGAAAATTAGGGTGGGCTGCATGTAAGAGAAAACCCACAATCTTAGAGACTTAAACAAAGCATAAGTTTATTTCTCTCTCACATAAGTCTGGAGGTGGGAGATCCAAGGCTGATCCAGGGCTCTGCAGTATTCTGGGACTCAGGTACCATCTATTTTCAGCAGATAGCTCTCTCTTCATGTTCCAATATGGCTTCTGGAGCTCAAGCTATCCACTCTCTCTGCATTGCAGTCAGCAGAGGAGGAAGGGGTGAAGAGGGATGCATCGTCTTCTCATTAAAGACATTTCCCACAGGTTGCTTCAACTGACATCCCTGGTTAAGTCTTAGTTACATGGCTACACCTCGCTTCAAGGGACCCTGGGATATGTAGTCTTCATTCTGAGAAGTCATGTGTCCATAGTTCTACTACTGAGGAAGAAGAAGAGAATGGAGATTAGACACAGAGTCCAATCATATCATTCTGAATTCTGTTTTTTACCTACCAGCTGAAAGTTTCTTATTTAATTATTTGTTTATGATTATTTCTCCCCACCAGAGGGTAAGCTCCATGAGGGCAGGTTTTTTGCCAGCCTTGACCATCACTGTAACGCTAGTGCCTAACAAAGGGTCTGGCACCTGGTGGGCTCTGAATATTTACTACATGAATGATTTAATGGAACGAATGGCTCCCTGAAAATGACGGTAATGATTTGAAATACAACAATGATTTGAGGAAGCCATTCTCATCCCCATTTTACAGACAGGGGAAATGAGGCTACCTCCTAATGTCACATAGTGGTTGATAAGGTCAAGATTTGAACCCAGGTCTCTGTGGCTCCAGAATTCTTTCCATATCACATGCTGGTTCCTCGGATCTCTCCGACCCATGCCTGGATCAAGTTGTGTGAGCCCATAGCTCATGGCCAGTCTCATGCACAACAGGACTAAACATTGATTAGCTCACCAGGACTTTCTTCCTAGACCATCTTACTCTAGAAGTTCCAGTGAAACGTGTTTAGCGTCATAGCACCGCAAGCCTCACTGACAGGTGGGTTAGACTGTGCATGAGGGGAACTGGCTAGGGCTCAAACCCAAATCCAGGTCTCCTGCGTGGATGAAGAGCATTCTACCACTTTACAACTACTGCTCCTCCCACCCTCCATCAAGATAAAGGCTGGGAACTAGTCACCTAGGGTCCTCTTAATGCCACTTCCCCACAAAATTCATAGAGTTCTCACTCAAAGCCATGCCTTTAGGTTCTAATGCAGGAGTGGGGAACCTTTTTTCTGTCAAAATTTATAACATCATTCACATGCCATATAAAATTATCAACTTAAAAATTAGCCTGCTATATTTGGTCAGGAGTCCTAGTGTGGTGCTGTAGGTTAATGCACTGGACTACAAAGTCAGTTTGAATTGCTAGACAGACAGTTCAAGCTCACCAGCTGTTCCTTAGAGACCCTATACAGGTCACTATGGGTCAGAACCAACTCGACAGAACTTAACAACAACAACAACAATGTGATGGCTGGAGTCCTGAAGTGGCGCCACAGGATAAGCATGGGACCTCAAGGTCCAGTTGAGCTGCAAAGTCGATGGTTCAAACTCACCAGCTTCTCCTTGGAAATCCTATACAGGGTTGCTATGTGTTGAAACCAACTTGACAACACTTAATAACAACAATGAATGTGATGACTGCTAACCACAAAGCTGGCAGTTCAAACCTACCAGTCAATCCTCAGAAACCTCATATACAGGGTTGCTATGCATCAGAGCTGACTTGATGTTACATAACAACCACTTGAATTAGAACGGACTGCATGACAGTGAGTTTGGGTTTTTTGGAACCCTCTACAAGGTAGTGAGGTTGGCCCAGGATCGGATAGTGTTTCGTTTTGCTGTGCATGGGGTCGCTATGAGTCAGTTCCGACTTGATGGCACCTGACAACAACAACAAGGGTTCCAGGAGTCCTGGTGAGGCACTATAGAATAAGCACTGATTGCTAACTGCAAGGTCAGTGGTTCAAACCCAGCCATTCCTCAGAAACTCTATATAGGGTCACTATGAGTCAGGGCCCACTTGACAGCACTTAATAACAACAAGAGTTCCATAAACCTTATTTGCATTATTAGAAGGCTGTTTAATCCCCTTCTTGAACCAAGAGCATCTTATCTACATAGCCCATCCGTTGTGTGGGAATCACAAAGATATAGACTGTTGCTATTGTTAGATGCCCTGGAGTCATGACCTTATGCATAACCAAAAGAAACATCGCCAGGTCCTGAACCATCCTCACAACCTTTTTTAAGCTGACCCCCTGCAGCTGCCACTCTGCCAGTCCATCTCATTGGGGGTTTTCCTCTTTTTCGCTGACCCTCCACTTTACCAGTCATGATATCCTTCTCTAGGGTGAGCCTGCCTGATAGTATGTCCATGTATGAGAGACTAAGTCTCGCCATCAGCGCTTCTAAGGCACACTTTGGCTATATTTTTTTCCAACACAGATTTGTTTGTTCTTGCAGTCCATTGTACTTTTAATATTCTTTTCCAACACCATAACTCAAATGTATCAATTCTTTTACAGTCTTCCTTATTCATTCACCAACTTTCATACATGTATGAGGTTGTTGAAAATACCATGGCTTAGGTCAGGCGCACCTTAGTCCTTAAACTGACATCTTTGCTCTTGAACACTTTAAAAAGATCTTGTCCTGCAGATTTGCCCAATGCAATACATCACTTTGTTTCTTGACTGCTGTTTTCAAAGAGTGTTGATAGTGGGTCCAAGCAAAATGAAATCTTTGACAACTTCAATCTTTTCTCCATTTAGCATGATGTTATTTACTGGTCCCGACTATACTGGAAAAGCCATATTAAATAACCCACTGCTCAGCACATAGAAACAAAATAAAACAAACCCGAGGCCATGGAATCAATTCCAATTCCTATCCACCCCGGTATAGGGTGTCTGAGGGGAATAGAGAGTTTCATCTTTAAAAAGACCTAACCATCTGGCACAAAGACCCTCAGTCAGGTGAACTGTCTTGCCTTACAAGCACTAGAGGCTGAAGACCCAGTTCTGCCTCTTAAGGCCCAGGTAGCCCCAGGGCACAGCCCTGAGCCTGGGGGAGGCAGAGAAACTGTGCTGGGGCAGGGAAAGGACAGAGGTGTGGAGAGTCCTCAACCTGTGCACCAAGAGAATCTCTAAGTAGGGGGTCCTGCACATGCGGAGGACTACACACCGGGAGCACCTGTGGAAGCTGCTCTAGGTCGGGCACCTGGGGAAGCACCCGTAAGTCCCAGCCCCATGCTCCGCAGGCCCCTCCCTCCAGTCATTCCAGCAATAATAACCGCAAGGATTAAGTCTTAATGCCACCAGTAGCCTGGCCCCTGCCGACCTCCCAGTCCAGCCTTCTCACACTGGATTTCCTGAAGCTATGCCCTCTGGCTGCGTGCCCACAACACCCTCTCCCTTCTGTTTGGTTAACTTTAAATTGAACTCAGTCCCTTCTCTAGCTCAACCACTTCCCGTTCCAGGAGACTAGGCCCCTCGGATCACAGCCCCCCACCCCCAACCCCCCGCAGGACCCTGTCTGAGAAGCTGACTGGATCTCTCCTATGGAATTCCTCACCCAGGCTGTCCGTGCTTACTCCCCTGTTGGACACCTATTCCAAATCGCCAGTCCCCTGAGCGGAGGCCTGTGGCTCACTAAGCGGCCCCAGTTTTCAGGGTGGGTCCTACAAGGAAGGAGCTCAGATTTTGGTGTGGGCCTTGGGGGCTGACTAATGCTGTCAACGTCCTAACATTGGAACAACTGGGAGGAGCGGCCCCCTCTGCTGGTGTGTGTGGGGGGATCAGTGCTAGGCAGCAGCCCTTTTGGCTCAGCGGGGGCCTGGATGTCCTGGAACTAGGGAAGAGCCCCGCTCCCCATCCCCTACCACCGCCCAGATGAGCTCTGTGAGGACAGACCCGGCCTTAAGGAGGGGGTCTCCACCACCCCCATCATGTGTTAAATGCCGCGGTAGAGTCAGTACTGACCCATAGCAACTCTGTCTGTATAGGGTTTCCAAGGAGCTGCTGGTGAGCTTGAACCAATAACCTTGAGGTTGAAACTGACTTTGTAGTCCAGCACATTAACCCGCAGTGCCACCCAGGTCATTTCAAATTAACCACATGCTGAAAAGAGGGGGAAAAAAATCACTGCAGTGAGACCTTCACAGTAAGAACTGATTGGACTCTACTCCCCAGGCTAGACCTGGGTGAATGAGGGGTAAAGGGGGTGTAGACTGGGAGAAGAGGGTGACTTGGCAGGAATTTACGCCAGACGTGTTTGTTAGAAGGTGGGAGTGCTCCTGAGGGGAGTGGAAGCAGTCTGTGGGTGACCAGCCTGTAAATTCCCTCTGGTGCCCTGTGGGGTCTCTCACATACAGCCCCTGGTTCTCTCTCCTTGGACAGATCACTCCTCCTCAGGGTAGCTAGTCTCCCTCCCAGGCCTCCCCTTCCAGCCCAAGAGCTCTCCCTGCTTTCTGAGAAAATCCTATATCTGTCCCTCATGAAGGAGGGGACACTTGGGTCCCAGAGAAAAAGGCCAAACCCTGACTTGAGAGATAGCCCCTCCCTCTGAGATCAGCACCAGTCCTTGGTGCCTTCTATCTGCCAAGCCAGATGTTTGGGGCCTTCTCATGAGAGGGGAGAGTTTGTCACGGGCTTGTGGGTGTGCCTTCCACTGTGGGGTTGGGTAAGGGAAGGGCAGGTGAAGCCTAAGGCTTCAGAATCAAACAGACTGGGGTCTGGCCTCTTACTAGCTGTGTGATCTTTAATAAGTTCCCAGGCTTCTCTGAAGTCTCAGGCTTTTCCTCAGAAACATCATCCTGCCTCTCAGAAAGATGGTGTATTGATACTACATACTGTAGAAGTCGTGTACTGTAGAAAAAGTATACTGTAGAATGAAAGGAGCTCTGGTAGCATAGTGGTTACAAATCGAGCTGTGAACCACAAGGTCAGCAGTTTGAAACTACCAGCTGCTCCTCGGGAGAAAGATAAGGCTTTCTGCTCCTGTAAAGATTTACAGCCTCGGAAACCCTGTTCAGGGTCGCTATGGGTCGGAATCGACTCCACGGCACTTAACAACAACAACAACAACTGTAGAATGAAGATGCCACACAGGGAGCATAGTACCAGATACCCAGCAAAAAACCACACCCACAAAACGCTTCCATCCACGTGATTCCTATTCATTGTGACCCTATAGGGCAGACTAGAACTGCTTCCTTGGGTTCTGAAGCTGTAAGTCTTTACAGGAGCAGAAAGGCACCCAAAAGACTTGATAAAGGCACCCAGGAAGCTAAGGTCACCAGTCCTGCGCCATCATTAGAATTGTTATGTTTGAGTTCATTGTTGCAGACTCTGTTCCAAACTATGTCATTGAGCTTCTTGGGTTTTCCGGGGGTGGGGTGGGGAGGGTGGTGTTGTTATTGTCAAGTGCCTTCGAGTCAGTTCCTTGTATAGGGTTTCTGAGGCTTTAAATCTTTGTGGGAGCAGAAGGCCTCATCATTCTCCCTTGGAGCAGCTTGAGGAGGGTTCTCAAGCCACCTAGAGGAGGACAATCATGCTCTTCCTGACTCAGTTCAATTACTCAACTGTCCCTGCAAGAACCTGGAGACAGATTGCCCCCCCCCACCCCCCCCGCCCCAACTCCATGCTCTCTCTCTTTCCAGTTCCTTCTTTCTCTCTTTTTTAAATTGTGGGCTAAAATATGTAACAACATCTTTTACACATACAATTCAGTGACATTGATTACATTCACTATATTGTACAATTATCACCAGTTTGTGTTTCCAAATTATTCACATAGGAACTTGGTGTCCCCTCGGCAATGTCCATTTTTTCTCTTCCCTCCGACTACTGGCAACCACTAATAAACTTTAGTCTCAAACGTTTGCCTTTGCTAGAGAATTTACATACATGGGCTCCTACAGTATATGTCCCTTTGTGGTTCACTCATGTGTTTATTCAGTGATCTGCTGGACATTTAGGTTGTTTCCACAGTTTGGCTAATGTGCTGTCTGTCAAGTTCCTGTTTGCATTTCTGCTTGCAATTCTTTTGGGTACATACTTAGGAGTGGAATTGCTGGTAACATAATGGTTGCCAGTCGGGCTACTAACCTCAAGGTCAGCAGTTCAAAACTACCAGCCATGCAACGGGAGAAAGAAGAGACTTTTTACTACCGTAAAGATATACAGCCTCAGAAACTCTATGCAGGGTCGCTATGAGTCAGAACCGACTCCACAGCACACTACCATCACCACCAATACAAGTCCTGGTATGGTGCTGTAGGACCTGCGGCAGGCAGAGGATAAACACAACCTCAAGGTCACTTTGAAATGCAAGGTTGGCGGTTCAAAATCACTAGTTATTCCTTGGAAATCCTATATAGGATCAGTATGAGCCGGAACTGACTCAACAGCCTTTAACAGCAGTAATAACACTATGATTAATTTTTTGATGAACTGCCAAATTGTTTTCTATAGTGGCTGTACCATTTTGCATTCCACCAGCAATGAGCAAGGATTCATTCCAGTTTCTTCTATATCCTCTCCAACACTTAATTGTTTTCCATTTCTTTGATCATAGCCACCCTAGAAGATCTTGAGTGGTATCTCATTGTGGTTTTGATTTGCATCTATCTGATGGAATCCAGGATAAGCATTGGACTTCTGACTGCAAGGTCAGAAGTTCAAACCAACCAGCCGCTCCTTGGAAACCCTATATAGGGTCACTATGAGTCAGAACCGACTTGAGAGAACTTAACAACAAAAACTAATGAGAGGAGCCCCGGTGGCACAGTGGGTTAGGCATTGGGCTGCTAATCACGAAGTCAGCAGTGAGAATCCATTGGCCACCAGGAGGCTTTCTGCTCCCAGAAAGATTTATGGCCTCAGAAACTCTATACTGGATCAGGGTCATTATGCGTCAGAATCAACTCCTTGGCACTTAGAAACAATGATGATTCATGAAGGAACCCTGTTGATGCTATAGGATAAGCACTGGGCTGAAAGGTTGGCAGTTCAAACCCACCAGTAGCTACTTGGAAGAAAGATGAGGCTGTATGCTCCTGTAAAGATTTACAGTCTCTAAAACCCTGTATAGGGTCGATACCAGTGGGAATCAACTTGATGGCAGTGGATTTGGTTTTAGTTTTAATGACTAATGAGTTGGACTTCTTTTCCTGAGCCTGTTGGGCCATTTGTTTATCTTCTTTAGTAAAATGTTTATTGAAGTCCTTTATCCATGGTTGATTATGTTGTTCGTCTATTTTGTCTTTAACTTGTAGGAGTTCTTCATATGTTATGGATATTAAACTTTTATCAGACATGGTTTCCCTAAAATTCCTTCAACTCTGTAGGTTGTCTCTATATTTTGTTGATAAAGTCCTTTGATGTACAAAGATTTTAATTATGATAAAGTCTAATCCATCTATTTCGCTTTTTGTTGCTCATAGTTTGGGTGTCATAACTAAACTTGTTTCTTTTTGAACAGACCTGGAAACAGCCAATCAGGACCCAGAACTTCACTCCTGCAACCGCACTAGTTAATTTCAACTGGCAGCTGGCCAATGGTGCTGAGGAGGCCAAGGTGGGTGGGGCACGGGTGTGGTGTCTCAGGGCCCAGACCCAGAGGGGCGATTTCAGCACTGTCATCTGGGAGACTTGAGAAGGGACAACTTTAAACAGTATTGCCTTGGGAAAAAAATGCTGGATCTGATATCTGGCCCTGGAAAAGCGAGCGAAAGAGGAGTAGACCGCCTGTGCCTCAGTTTATCTCTTAGAAGCAGGAAGAAATTTGTCTTCCTAGTCTCTGCTTGAGAAGCTGGGGGAATTATTTCCTTTATTCATCCAGGGAGTCAGGGCTAGGCACTTGGGGATCCAGAAGTCTGAGATCCAGGCTTAGGGTTCTAGAAGCCAACAGGTTAGCGGGAGATGGTAATCACATGAACTCCTGGGACTCTGCAGAGAATGGCAGCAATCCAGAGTCTCACCAAGTCAGTGGTACATGGTTTTGGCTGGCAAACCCCAGGGGTGAACAGGAATTCCCTCCCTCGAATTAGCAGACAAGTAAATAGATATATTCGCTGCACTGCAGCTGGCATGTTGTGAAGGAATAAGCCTGCCACTCAACCACACACTGAGCGGTTCTGCTGGCCCGTCTCCATTTCAGACAGGAAGGGCTGGCTGGCGGGCAGACACCAAGAAGGATTGCTAGGACCTGCGGTCCATAGGCACTCTCTTCCTCGGGCTCATCTGCACAGAGGTCTCCAAATGTTTCCTCACCTTCACCATAGGCAGGTCCTTTTTCACACCAGGGACCCCACTGTTGAAAGGCATCACGGAGACTAAATGTGACCCAACACCCAGATTTTACTCTTCAATATTTTCTCTACCGAAAGGGAGTAAGATTCCCAGGCTGATAGTGGATTCCATGTCCTGGGGTGGAAAGAACATAAGCAGAATAGGACTAGAGCATCCTGTTGTTCCCAGAAAGCAAGGAAACATACAGAAGGTCAGGGGCGGTGCTAAGGGGCTAGGTGTCGCTGAAAGGTCGGGCATGGACAGTTTCAGCATCAGGGAGAGAGGAATATTGGACTAAACTGGAATCAGCCAGGTGAGAATGGCAGGGAGCAACACAGACATGATGTCTGGAGGGTCAAAATGTGCTTCTGACCTTGGGTCAAGACCCAAGACCAAGAGAGCATGAGATGAAGGCAAGAAATGTGCAAGGACATGAGAGAGATCTCCACATGGTGGCTTGGGGGTCCCTCTCCTCAGGTTGTCCTCTCAGCTAGAATTCAGATCATTGGAAACTAGCCACCTTCAAGAGTGCTCCATCTGCCCAGTATTGTTGGGAAGTGCTGTCGAGTTGGTTCCAATTTATAAAGACCCTGTATAGGGAGGGTTTCCAAGGAATGGCTGGTAAGTTTGAACCACTGACCTTGCAGTTCAAACCCAGTGCTTATCCCATGTGCTTGCTGTTGTTAAGTGCCATCAAGTTGGTTCCGACCCTTAGAGACCCTGTATAGGGTTTCCGAGGAGCAGCTGGTGAGCTTGAACCGCCAAGCTTGTGATTTAAACCGACTTTGCAGCCCACAGCGCTACACCAAGATTCCACCAGACTTTTCTGATCCCATAAAGATTTACAGTCTCTGAAACCCAGCAGGGTCCCTTTGAGTCAGAAGTGACTTGATGGCACATAACCGCAGCTTTTTCATTGTCATTATTTTTACAATAATGTTTAAAATGTTTGGGTGCAGTAGAACAAAGAACTGGATTTGGCCTTGTGTGCTTTTGTGTGTGGCTTCTGAAAATAGCCTGAGCAATTTAGGTGCTCTTTGTCTTTCTAAAAAGGCCAGATAAGTAGGGGCTGTCCAAGCTCACACCTGGCAAATTAACTCCAGGAAGTGGGTGGGGCATGATGAGTTATGCATATTCATTGATTGGATTGAACATAGCTTTACTTAGGAGTCCTGGTGTGGTGCTGTGGGATAATGCACTGGACCCCAAGGTCAGCTTGAACCACAAGATCAGTGGTTCAAACTCACCAGCTGTTCCTTGGGCTCCTGGGAAACCCTGTATTGGGTACCTAAGAGTTGGAACCGAATGGACAGCACTTAACAACAACATACTTTAAGGCTCCAGTCATGCATATTCATAGAAGTCCCAATGACTAGGGGACTCTGAACTTTGGAGCTCTCTGGTGTGGCGCTGTAGGATAAACACAGGTCTGCAATGTTGGTTTAAATCACAAGGCTGCTTCAAACTTAATAATCACTCCTCGGAAACCCTATACTGGGTCGCTAAGAGTTGGAACTGATTGGATGGCACTTAACAATAACAAAGATTGTTAACAGACAAAAGTCCAACTACCAGCTGCTGTAGCCAATATCAGAGACGGGGTGAGAATCAACTTACATTTTATTGATAGATCTGGAAAGTAGCAAAAATCCTTCTCTGAAAGACTGCCTTGCCCTCTCCTTACAGTCAGAACTCTCATACCCCTTTAAGTATCAATCTGTCTGCACTGTTACATTCTTTACTCAGAGTTTTATGGCTCCCATTCAGGATACAGCTTGTGTACCACTGAGTCACAGTGCCTTACTTCCTGGACTTGATTGCTCCAAACAATGTTAATGGCTTTTTCCGGAAACCTTTGTCTAAAGCTGCATTCTTTTAAGGGAAGAGAGATCTTGGTCCTCAGGTATTCCTCCATTTTGTCTTCTTATTCTAGGTTTAAACCAACAATGCTACACTAAACCCTTAGCTTATATATTCCTGAAGGAGCTCTGGTAGTGTAGTGGTTATGAGTTGGGCTGCTAAGCTCAGGGTCAGCTGTTTGAAACTACCAGCAGAAAGAAGAGACTTTCTGCTTCAGACTGTAAAGTCGTTTGGACTTCAAGGTCGGTGGTTCAAACTTACCAGCTGCTCCTTGGAAACCCTATACAGGGTGGCTATGGGTTGGAATCGACTCAACGGCACTTAACAACAACAACAAAGACTTACAGCCTCAGAAACACAGGGTCACTATGAGTCGGAACCTACTCCACAGTACATAACCAATTTACACATGTTCCTGGAGCACAGGGAAAGGTTAGTCTGGGCAGTAATGAATGGGAACTATGGTTTAAACAAAGAGAAAAAAAAATCATTAAAAACCCTTCTATCTCACAGCTGGCGGTTCAAACCCACCAGCCACTTCTCAGAAGCCCTAATAAGAGTCATTAAGAATCGGAACTGACTCAACTTCTCTCCCACAGTTGGCGGTTCAAACCCATCAGGCACTCCTCAGAAGCCATATAAACGGTCACTAAGGAGCTCTGGTAGCGTAGTGGTTATGAATTGGGCTGCTAACCTCAAGGTTGGCAGTTCGAAACTACCAGCCGTTCCGTGGGAGAAAGATGAGGGAGGCTTTCAGCTCCCATAAAGATTTACAGCCTCGGAAACCCTGTACAGAGTAACTATGAGTCAGAACCAACTCCACAGTACGTAACAACAAGAGTCAAAACTGACTTGAAGGCATTTAACAAGAATTGGTGGGACCCTACCCAGAGAAGCAGTGACGCCAGAGATGGAGGCAGAGACGATGACATGGAGAGATGGAGCAGCTGGGGACTCTAGACCCAGAGAGGGAGAGGGACTGTGTGCTGATGATTCGGGGTGGGGAGGTGGGGGTGGGGTGCAGGCGCAGTCTTGCAGGGTATACCCTTTGGCTGTTTGATGATGCATGGAGAGATGGAGAGGATTGTAGCCATGGCAATGAAATGATATATGTAGGATAGGATGAATGTAAAGCTAATGTTCTCCCATGTAAACTCTCACATAATTCACAATAAAACATTTAAAATAAATAAATAAATAAAAGAATTGGTGAGAACATCTCAGCTTGTGACCTAGTCCCCGGAGATGAGACAGAGACAGAGAGAGACCAACTGATCTGAAGCGCTGGGAGTCATGCAGACTTCGGAGCCTGCAGCTCTGCTCCCCAGTGACCTGGCCCCATGTGGCCAGGGATGTTTTGACTCAGCTGGGCATGAGGTCTGATCTAACTGTGTGGTTAAGGTCAAAGAGAGAGGGAATGGAAATAGGGAAAGTGAAGCCTGGATCTAATTACAGCTGGGAATTGGATTCATGGTGGTATTTGCCTCTCAGTTAGTGATAAAGGTGTGTAATGTTGTTTTTGTAGAGACATTTAACTAAATGTTGATTTTTACTTGGATAATAGTAAACAGCTGTTGATTGCTTAATGACATCTTTATTTTCAGTAGATTCATAAAGTTAATAAATGGAAAATGAAGCCAAGTTCAGGTAGTACTGAGGAAGGCCTTCCACTCAGTAAAGGCCCCTGGACATTGAAGAATTTAAGAAACCACCCCCAACTCCTGTTAATGTGCCTATAGTCACACACACACACCTCACCCCCCCACCCCATCCTTCTAGGACTTTCATGCTCTTAAAGGCAATTCCCTCTTCCCCTGGGGTTGAGCTTCCCACCCCCACAACACACACCACCTCAGGTCTCCCTTCTCTAATCATCCCCCCTACTTCTAGACTCCCTCTATTCTCTCCTTACCCCCAGCCCCAAATGAGCTCAAATCTCTCCCATTAGAATCACCTGATCAGTTTAAACTGACCCTGTGGTGATGGTTCTTTTGCTTCACTCCTCTTCAAAGCTCAACTTCACGGGAAAATAACACTGTCTCCTCTGGCTCACCGCTCATGCGCTCTGTCCAAAGCAACCCAGCCTCCCCCAATCTCCCTGTTGTTCAGTGCTGCATTAGTTGGTGTTGACCAATAGCGATCTTGTATAAATTATCCAAACAGCAACCTTGGGGTTCGCAGTCCAGTGATCATCCTACAGGCGCCACACCAGGACTCCCCCATCTCCCTGTTGTTGTTGTGTGCAGTCTAGTCTGTTGCTACGCATATTGACCCCATATAGGGTTTCTGAAGTTGTAAATCTTTACAGGAGAATGATGAGAGGTAATTTGTAAAAAAAATTATACTAGGATTCTGTTGTTTTCATTTTCCTTTTGTATTAAGGCTGTGGTTGTTAGGTGCAGTCAAGTAGGTTCCGACCCATAATGACCCTGCATAGGGTTTCTGAGGAACAGCAGGTGGGTTTGAACTGCTGACCTCCAGCTCAAACTCAGTGCATTATCCTGCAGAGCCACACCAGGACTATCTTCCACCTACATCAAAGAAATCCTATCTTTTTCTTTTAAAATGTCAATAATTTAAGGATGTTTCTTGGAAAGATAAAAATACGACAGTTGATGTGTAATTTGTATATCAGCAAAAATGGTTAAAATGGAATATTTTATCTTTGAAATCTCTACTTTCTAGGCAAATTATACCCCAGTTCATCCTTTGCTCAAGTCAGAAATTTGGGAGTGAATACAAGACTTTATCTGACCAATCACTAAAGAACCATCCATTGGTCTCCCTACAACTGGATGGCCTTTCTAAGCCCAAATCTGAACCATCACTTCCTGCTATTGTTCAAATGCTAATATTCAAAACTGGATGGAGGCCCAGGTTCCGTGCACCCTCCAGTTTAATACTTTCTCTTCATCTCCCTCTAATACTTATAAACTAAATGATATGAAGATCCTGTATGACTAGCCTAGTGGGGTACACAGTAGATGCTCAATTAATATTTATTGAATGTGCATGCTGAAAGATAAAAGGAAGATGGGAATATACACATATACACCATCCAGTTTCTAATGGCCAAAGCTGGAACAATTGAAGCAACAAAATAAAGTAATATTGAATTGTAACCCAAAGTCTAAGTATCCATGAATCTATACTGATAAAAATAATTTATTCCAATAATATATATATAATAGTATAAGACTAGATGGAGTCCTGGTGTGGCGCTGTGGGCTAATGCGTCAGACTGCAAAGCCATTTGAACTGCAAGGTCGGTGGTTCAAGCTTACCAGCTGCTCCTTGGAAACCCTCTACAGGGTCACTATGGGTCAGAACTGACTCAGTGGCACTTCACAACAACAAAAGAATAGATACTTATATAAATACAAATGGTTAAAGAAGTTAATAAATGGGCAAGAAGATATAACTCTCCCATGGAGAAAAATTCCAAATAATCTACATAGATACACCCTCAAGGAGGGGAAGCATAACTACTCACTCCTTAAATTGGGCTCTGTAGAGTGACTTACTTCCAAAGAGGACACAGTGAAAAGGCAGGGAAAGGGAATAACTTTACAGAGAACAAACCTGATAAACACTACCTCAGCCAGTGAGCAAGGCTAACATCTCAGCCATATATCAGGGCGATACTAATACCCTTGATATAATGTGCTGACAATGATCTTGCTTCCCAAAACACATAATCCCAGTCAAATCATGAGAAAAGTCTCACATTCCAATGTTGTTGTTAAGTGCCGTCGAGTCGGTTCCGACCCATAGCGACTCTGTACAGGGTTTCTGAGGGTGTAAATCTTTACGGGAGTAGAAAGCCTCATCTTTCTCCCGCGGAGCAGCTGGTAGTTTCGAACC
>NW_006408525.1:29963081-29964660 GCF_000296735.1 Chrysochloris asiatica
GTAACCACTACGCTACCAGAGCTCCTTCACGGTAAATAGAAGGAAATAAATGAGAGCAGAAATCAGTGAAATTTAAAATGAAATAAAATAGAGAAAGATCAATGAAGCCAAAAGCTGGTCCTTTGACACTTTCAATATTATTAATAAAACTCTAGCTAGACTGATCAATCGTGCTGCGAACCTCAAGGTCAGCCGTTCGAAACTACCAGCTGTTGTTCCATGGGAATAAGATGAGGCTTTCTGTTCTCGGCAGTAACCACCAGACTGATCAATGAAAAGTAAAGACAAGTTATCATGTGAGCGATGAAAGAAATCATCACTGTAGATCCTATGTTGTTGTTGTTGTTTCTAAGTGCTGTTGACTTGGTTCTGACTCATAGCAATCTTGTATAGGATTTCCAAGGAGCAGATAGTGGGTTTGAACTGCTGATCTTGTGATTCAAACCAATCTTGCGGTCCACTGCATTATCCTACAGTGCCATACAAGGACACCAAAGATGAATAAAGTTGAGTCCGTTCTGATAAATGATATGTTTTCCAAAGAGCAACTAGTGGGTTTGAACCTCTGACCTTGTTGTTAGTAGTACAGTGCTTATCCTACAGTGCCACACCAAGTTCCTATTGACACTAAAAACAAGGGAACACCATGAACATCTTTAAGCCAAAATTTGGCAATTTATATGAAATGCCACAAATTACCAAAAGTGACACAGAAGAAATGAAAATTTTGAATAGCCCTATGTCTAGGAAGCAGATCCTTGATGGTACAATGGTGAAACACTTGACTGCCAACTGAAAGATCAGTATTTTGAATCCACAAGCAGTTTCCATCAAGACCTGGTGTAAGTCTTCCAGCAAGATGGCAGACTAGGTAGATGTGCCACACAGTCTACAAAAAAGATAAGGGAGATAGATCAAGTGAAACAGTCACAGCTGAGAATACTGGCACCTTGAGCTTCAGAGGAAAGGTTAAAGATTAAAGCTTCAGAGAAGTGGATGAAATACTTACTGGGAGGAGAAGCTAAACAGGGGCTGCAAAAGAAGGAGACTGACAGGTGACCTATCAGTGGTCAGACATAGCTATCTTGAACTTTTGAAAGCAGCTCTGGAGACAGATCACGGCCTGGTGGCACGGGTTCACACGCATGACTCACAACAGAAAAGGTGCGATTCCTTATTGTTCTTCACTCTCCCCTGATGACCAGAGATGTGGCCAACCTCCACCCTTGTCCACCCCAGCACAGACCCTGCTCTGTGGGAGATCAATGGAAAAATGTGGACAAACTTAGGGTCTGTGAGACCAGGCATTAATACACGTAACTGAAACATAACTGAAAACATACAACAGAAGACAAAATAGGGCAAAGGCGCAGACGTGAAGCAATGGAGGCCTGAATTAGTGGAACTTGAAGATAAACCTCTCAATATTAGTGTGCTAGAAGAACTATCTGAAAAAAGATTGGGGAAAAAATCTGAAGAAAGTCTAAGCGTTATGTGGGACACCATGAACAGGAACAACTTAGGGGTGAGGGATTTCAGAAAAGGAAGAGAATAAAAAGCACAGAGAAAATTGTTAAAG
>NW_006408525.1:29965185-29967011 GCF_000296735.1 Chrysochloris asiatica
AGAAGTATTAAAAGTTAAATAAACCTACAAGACTGAAAATAAGGAACCAGAGATATCCGTTTATAATTAAATCAATTACAAATCACAAAGAGATAATAGGGTAGATATAGAACTTCCAAAAGGCAAGAGGACCAAGTAGATCTCAAGATACAACTGACTGTTTTAAATGTGGGGAGAAATTAATAAATTACAGGATAACCACAAACAAAATCAATACACCTGCATACCAAAATAAAATAAAAAAAAGAGGAAAACCAGAAAGATTTCGTATGCATTATGGCACTGTGGGTTAACGCACTGGACTGCAAAATCAATTTGAACCGCAAGGTTGACTGTTCATGCTCACCAGCCACTCCTTGGAAACCCTATACCTGACTCAACAGCACTTAATAACAACAACACAACACAAATGAAAATGCAAAGAAAACCCACAAACAAAATGAATTCAGTGCAGCACCACACACACACACAGAAAAAAACACAGTGAAAAATGACAGCAATAAATGCATTCACACCTATCGATAATTACACTGAATGTCAATAGATTAAATTCACCAGTCAAGAAACAGAGCAGAATGGATAAAAACAACAGGATCCTTCAAATGCTGTCTACAAGAGACACATCACAGAGATGGAGACAGCCTAAATGCCCATCAACAGAAGAATGCCTAAACAAACTTTGGTACATACACACAATGGAATCTTACACAACACGGAAGAATAAAGATGAATCTGCAAAACACCTCATGACATGGATGAACATGGAGGACATTATACTGATTGAAATTTGTGAACCACAAAAGGACAAATATTGTATGTAAAGGAATCCTGGTGTGGCACTGCGGGCTAATGCACCAGACTGCAAAGCTGTTTGAACCACAAGGTTGGTGGTTCAAGCTCACCAACTGCTCCTCAGAAACACTATACAGGGTCACTATGGGTCTGAACCAGAAACGATTCAACGGCACTTAACAACAACAACAATGTTGTAAAAAGCTAAGTAAATGTTTTCTTGATAAAAGGAAACACTCTATGATGAACTATGGGCAGGGTTTGGGAAATTATTCACAACTAAAAGGTAGATGTGAGTTAACATGGGTGACAGGGCAGGCAATATAAAACAAGAAGGAGATTACCTTTAGATGAAGGTGTTGGGTGACATTGGGAGGAATGCAATGTTAAAATAAATAGAGGTAAATACTGTTAGTTGTTGGCACATGGAGGGAATTGCAATCATTGTAATGAATCAAAGCTTATGATTTGTTGAATGTAAAACTGATGATCTGCTCTTTAAACCTTCATTCAAGTCACAATAAAAAGTTTTTTTAGAAAATAAAATGAAATAAAGTAAAACAAACCTACAAGACTCAAAATAGGGAATCAGAGAAAACAATTTACAATAATGTCAACTACAAAAGCATGAAGAGGGATTTTAGTAGATACAAAACTTCCAAATGGTGAGGAAGTCAAGTAGATTTCATGATAAAACAGACTGTTTTAAGTAGGGGAGAGGATTAATAAATTACAGGTAACCTCAAAGAAAAGTAATACACTTTAATCAGCCTAAGAAAAAGGAAAATCAGAAAGATTAAGTAAACATTAACACAACAGAAATTAACATGAAAAGCAAACCCACAAACAAAAGCTAAAAAAATTACATGGAGCAAAGAAACAAGCAGCACCACAAAAACACACAGCAATCAATTCATACCTACCGATAGTTACACTGAATATAAATGGATTAAATGCACCAGTAAAGAGACAGAGAACAGCAGAATTGACAAGAAAACATGATTCTCCAATATGCGATCCACTAGAGACCCATC